>NW_015173675.1:1702587-1798846 GCF_001447785.1 Gekko japonicus
TAACGAGTCATGTGAACACTTGGGTTAAAAAAACCCAACACAATCCTTGTGCGCCGCTTCTTTGCCGTGCCGCAGGAGTGAGGTATGATCGGCACCTCCCCCCAACCACAGGACGTCAGTGGGACGTCAGGCGGGATGTTTGATCCGGCTGCCACACGGTAGTTCGCTCCGGGGCAAACAGCCACGCCTCCCCCCCACGCTATCCGGCCCGTGTGACCGGGGCCTCAGTTGGGTAAATCTTTCCTTTTCACTTTGCCTTTCGCTTTCCTTCTTTCCTCTGCTATTTGTAAAGCCTCATCAGACAGCCACTTTGCTTTCTTGCATTTCTTTTTCTTTGGGATGGTGCTGATTGCTGCCTCCTGTACAATGTCACAAACATCTGCCCATAGTTCTTCAGGATCTCTGTCTATCAAATCTAGTCCCTTAAACCTATTCTTCACCTCCACTGTAAATTCATCAGGGATGTGATCTAGGTCAAACCTGAATGGCCTAGTGGTTTTCCCAACTTTCTTCAGTTTAAGTCTGAATTTTGCAATGAGTAGCTCATGATCTGAGCCACAGTCAGCTCCAGGTCATGTTTTGAGCTTCTCCATCTTTGACTGCAAATGATATAATCAACCTGATTTCAGTGTTGCCCATCTGGTAATGTCAATGTGTAGAGTTGCCTCTTGGGTTGTTGGAAGAGGGTGTTCGCTATGACCAGTGTGTTCTCTTGACAAAACCCTTTTAACATTTGCTTGGCTTCATTTTCTTCTCCAAGGCCAAGCTTGTATGTTATTCCGGTTACCTTTTGACTTCCTACTTTAGCATTCCATTCTTCGATGATGATAAGGACATCTTTTTTTGGTGTTAGTTCTAGGAGGTGTTGTAGGTCTTCATAGAACTGGTCCACTTCAACCTCTTCCGCATAAGTGGTTGGGGCAGAGACTTGGATTACTGTGATGTTGAATGGTTTGCCTTGGATTCAGACCGAGATCATTCTGTCATTTTTGAGACTGTGTCCCATTACTATTTTTCTCACTCTCTTGTTGATTATAAAGGCCACACCATTTTTTCTACATGATTCTTGGCCATAGTAGTAGATATAATGGTCTTCTGAGTTAAATTTGCCCATTCCCGTCCACTTTAGTTCCCTGATTCCCAAGATGTCGATGTTCAGTCTTGCCATCCTATTTTTGACCACATCCAACTTACCTTGATTCATAGATTTTACATTCCAGGTTCCTATGCAGTATTGTTTTTTGCAGCATCGAACTTTCCTTTCACCATCAGACACCATCCGCAGCTGAGCGTCCTTTCAACTTTAGCCCAGCCGCTTCATTCTTTCTGGAGTTACTTGTACTTGCCCTCTGTTCTTCCCCGGCATCATATCTTTTAGCCTTTTGTTACTGTCCATGGGGTTTTCTTGGCAAAGATACTGGAGTGGGTTGCCATTTCCTTCTCCAGTGGATCACATTTTGTCTGATTTTTGTCTGAGTGATGGATATTGTGGGATTCAACATGGCACAGCTCATGCTAGAAGGAGTTGAGAAAGTGATGGAAGAAGAGGACAAGGGGAAAAAATGCTTGTGGATGCAGTGCAGAAAACTATTGAGAAATGAAAGTTTGTGAATAACTTTATTTATTTATTCAATTTATACCCCACCCTCCCCGCCGGAGCAGGCTCAGGGCAACTAACAAAGAGATTAAACATATAGGTAACAAATTATATACAATCTTAAAACAAATAATAAAACTCTACATTATCATAAAGTGCTAGTAAGTGATCAGGTACTTATAAGAATGCTTACCGAAGGCAGAACCAATACTAGTGTTGTAATCAGATGATCTATATTGGTGGTTGGCTCGTCTTGGTCTCCATATTTAGGCAATAGCACAGGCTGTTGGTGGTAAGCCAAGGACCAGGGCACAGTCACTTCTCAGTTATTTGATGTTATTTGGTGTGGCTCCTTAGTCAAAGGCCTGGTGGAAGAGCTCCACCAGAAATGTGGAAATGTAAAAGGTCCTGAGGGCCCTGATCACTCCTGGGAGCTCATTCCACCAGTATGGAGCCACCACTGAGAAGGCCCTGGCCCTGGGAGGCAAATCGATTTTGTGACCCTGAGCGCAGTGCTCTCTGGGGACCATGTGGGGAAAGGCGTTCTCTCAGGTATGTGGGCCCCTGACCATAAAGGGCTTTAAAGGTAAGTACCAGCACCTTGAAGCGAATTCGGTATGCTATCGGCAGCCAGTGCAGTGCAGAAGCCTGGATGCAGCATTTTGCACTAGCTGTAGCTTCTGGATTTGGGTCAAGGGCAGCCCCACGTAGAGAGCATTACAGTAGTGCAATCTCGAGGTGACCATCGCATGGATCATTGTCGCCAAGTCATTGCATTTGAGAAAGTGGTAAAAGGCTGATTTGGTAGTGGCTGCTACCTGGGCCTCCATTGTTAGTGAGGCATCCAGGAGCTGGCACCAATGATGCTCCATTGAAAGTTGGAAGTAGGATCCCTACTCTTGGGCCGCCCCGGCTCAGGCACAGAACCTCTGTCTTCATCAGATTCAGTTTCAGTTGGCTCAGTCTGAGCCAACCAGCCACAGCTTGCAACGCCCAGTCCAGATCTTCCGGTTTGAAGTCAGACCAACCGCCCAACAACAGATAGAGCTAGGTGTCATCTGCATACTGGTGACATCCCAGCCCATGCCTCTGGGTAATCTGGGCAAGGGGGCGCATGTAGATGTTAAATAACACTGGGGACAGCACTGCCCCTTGGGGCACTCCACAAATCAGTGGGTGCCTTTGCGATAACTTCTCCCCTAGCGTCACCCTTTGTCCCTGACCCTGAAAGAAAGAAGCCAGCCATTGCAAAGCAGGCCCCTGGACTCCAGTGTCGGCGAGGTGGTGGATCAGTAACTAATGGTTGACCATGTCGAACACCACCGACAGGTCCAACAGCAACATCACTGCCAATCCGCCCTGATTCAGATGCCTCCGGAGGTCATCCGTGAGAGCGACCAGTGCTGTCTCCGTCCCGTGGCCTGGGCGGAAACTGGACTGGAAAGGGTCTAGAATGGAAGTGTCATCCAAAAAGCTCTGTAGCTGAAGTGTCACAGCCCTCTCAATTATTTTGCCTAAACAGGGCAGATTGGAGACCGGCCGATAATTAGCCAACTCGGCCATATCCAGAGATGGCTTTTTCAGGAGGGGATGAACCACAGCTTCCTTGAGTGCCCTAGGGAACTGTCCCTCCGACTTGTTGATAATCTCTCTTAGGGCATCTCAAAACCCATCACGGCCAGCTTTAATTAGCCATGATGGGCACGGGTCAAGGCAGCACGTGGTAGGGCGTACAGTTAAGAGCAGTTTGTCAACTTCTTCCAGGCTGAGCAGACTGAAATATTCCATAACCTGACTAGAAGATGTGCATAGAGCCTTGAGTTCACTTACTGTCTCAACTGTGGTGGGAAGGTCACGGCGGAGCAACAGGAATTTATCTGCAAAGTAACTCTCAAAGGCCTCACAGCCAGTGTCCAAACCTCTAATATTTGGTCTGCCTTGTGGCAGTACAGTCATAGACTGAATTATTCTAAATAATTGGGCTGGGCATGAACTTGCAGATGTAATTGTGGCCGCATAATATTCTGACTGCCATTTCATAAGATCTCATAAATGGCGCACTGCTACTGTCTCTCTAACCATCTTAGCCTTTGCTTCATCAGCCGCAATTCCTGAGTAAACCAAGGAGCCAGCCGAGAGTGAGGGCACAGAGGGCGTCGGGGAGTGATCTCATCGATGGCTGCCAAGAGTCAGCTGTGCCAATCCTCCACAAGCTCATCTAATGGGGCATCGGATCCTGCAGGGCCATTTGAAGCCATATAGGTCAATCTGGCTCCATGGGCAAGCTGAAATCTGCTCGCTGCCCAAACAGGGTTGGAATGAAACATTCAGATGGGCCTTCAGGGCATGATGGTCTGACCATGGCACTGCTGAGGTCCACTGTGACCCCAGCAGCGAAGATCAGATCGTGCATGTGTCCGGCCCGGTGAGTGGGAGTTGTTACATATTGGCAGAGTCCCAGCGCCACCATGGTGGACACTAGGTCCATCGCCTGAGTGGAGGCCACATCATCCACACGGACATTGAAATCACGCAGGACAATTGGTCTAGGGTGTTCCAATGCCCAGCCCAATACGGTCTCCACCAGGGATGGCAGGCTGCTAGCCGGTTCTTTTTTCATCAAAAAACCAAAGATAGTACAAGCAAAGACAAGTCTTACCTTACAGTAATTATGTTTTGTTGTCATAATTATTACTTTATGTTTGGTTTTTAATATGCTTTTGCTGTTTTATTATCTGTAGAATGTGATTATTTTTAAAAGGGCATCATTTTTGCCTTAAATTTTGTAAAATAATGAAAACATTGTCTTCTATTCTTAAAAAAATTCAATAAAAAGGTGTTCAATCCTTTTATCTGGGTCACATCTAGCTATGGGGCTGGCTATGGCGATGGTCGAGGCCAGATAATAATCATTTTTAATGAAGTCCTAGTTTTACATTTAAAACACTACCTTATCAGTAGGCTGACATTAAATTGTTCAGTAATTTGTCAGTTTTTGTCAGTATTTGGTCAGGTTTTTTGGAATTTTGGTCAGTAAAATCAGTATTTTTGACCCTCTGACTAATTTCCACCCCTGCACAGGCTCCACCCACTTTCTAAAAACATTTAATGTGCACCATGAAAGGTATTGACGGGCACCACACTGGGGTATTTAAGAATAGAAGCTTGTTGTGAAAATTTCATACCCTAGCCCATGACAGATATCAAGTACTGTTTCACTTACAAATATTTATATAAAAATCAGAAGCATAATATGTAACATTAAGTGCCATCAAAACTGAGGACATATCTTTCTTCAAAATACGGATGGAGGAGACTGTACCATTACAGATAGCTGTGTCCTGAAGTGCAGCCGTTTTCTTGCAGGCCTATAATTTACATAGATTTCTTCAGGAACTCCTGCCACAAACATATACATCTCTAACAAAATATTAAAAATCACACACAATTTGAAGCTTAACAAATAATGAGCTTTAAATAATAATAAATCTTAACAAATGCTAGACTGTCAGTGTTTTTTAATGCAATAAAATTGTTAGGTTTCAATGGGTTAAATGACCTTCTGTCTGATATTAACACATTTCTTGCCCTGTAATGCAGAAGATTCCCTTTGCAGAAGCCTGTAAGTAGATACGTTAGAATATCTACTTACAACACTGAATGGCTCCAACCTGTGTGTTTCAAGCTCCAGCTGGGCTGTATAAATAGGTATGGTGTTTTACTAAAATTCAAATGCATCAACTGTCCCCTCTCCCCAGGTTTTCTAGAAGGAAATCTTGCCATCCAACAGACACTTTTTAAAGTTGTAAAAACGTCTTCACACTCCTCAGAGAATATCAAAGACAGAATATCACTATGTGTATATAGGTTGTGTGTGTGTGTGTGTTTAAAATAAATATATAATTAAAATATATTTTAATCTGCTTAATTATCTGTTTCGTTAGTTCACATGATAAGTTTCCTGCTTACGTGGTTGCAGAGAAGTTAAATTTAGCTTATCTAGTCAACGTGTTAATTTTGGTACCCAAACAACTACACAAGCTCTCATAATCATAACTATGTTATGCTAACAAATGCTAATGTTTTAATTTTCATGGCATAACAATGTGATCAATTTTTGCCATGTGGCATCCCTCAGAATGGGTGTCATGGCCTCTGTTTGTAGGCTTTGTTTCTCACCCTTTCCCATTACACATTGTTTTATAATTCCATAAATGTCAATGAAAGCAATTATCTAATTATGAGACCCCACAAAGGAAAAGAAGATCCCCCCCGTCACCTATTTGGTTTTATAACTGTTCCGTCTGGCGCCAAGTCAACAACAGCGCCTTCTGGACGTGATTCAATGCACGGCCAAAGTTAAGTAGAATTAAATAATTTTTTATTAAGCTCCACATGCATTCAGAAGATTTCTGTACTCACAATCAAAGCTGAATAACTGGTGAAATTCACATCTTTGTAATCTAATTCAGTTCACTGGCGCATGGTGAAAAAGATTGCGTGCTCCGACCCCTTTGCCATTTAAAGAGTGGACAAAGGAACGGAAGAGAGCTGTAAACTCAAATCCCGCGCCTCTGGGTGCAGGAAATGACTTAAACAGCCAGTCAGAGGGATGCTTTGGGATGTCTAACTAAAGACTTCAATTCCCCAGAGCAAATGCTCTTAAAGATATATGGCAGTTCTACTTAACTACAGTTAAACGCTGGCTGGGGGCAGCACAATAACTGACTTAAGAATCCAAGATTTCCTGTATTCACCATATGGACTTCACTTATAATATTGGTTTCTTACCAGATTCTAGAACAGCAGCAGTGGACTGACTGCAAAAAGCAATGATAGAAACAAGATTAAATTAGACACGCTAGGCTGTAGCACGCACTCACTATGGGGAAGCAGCTTTCAGAGGCCTTTCTTTTTCCAAGAGTAACATTATGTACACAGTGGCCTAAAGATACAACAGGGGTGGGGGTGGTGAGATGGACTGTGTGTTTTGGCTTAGATACCACTGCAAGAATTGCAGCATGGTGTAGTGGTTAAGAGTGACAGACTCTAATTTCGAAAATCGAATTTGATTGTGCACTCCTCCACATGAAGCCAATTGAGTGACCTTGGGTCAGTCAGACCTCTTTCAGAGCTCTCAGCCCAAAAATAAGTCTAGCTCACCACTAAAAGAACTAGAATTTAATACTGCCAGTCTTAGGCTCTCCTGGCTATACTACACACAATGTCATACAATAATTAATGTCATACATCTCCAGAGTTAATAGTTTTTGATAAAATTCTGAGAGGAAAAATAGTGATTCGGGACTTGACTAGGCAAGAAAATGATTTTGTAATGTGTGTGTGTGAGGGGAGGAAACTTGGGATTCAAAATGTGGGTTTGCCACTATAAGGCAGAGTCCTCATACATGCCCAGGAAACTGGTACTAGAACACATATGAATGATCATATCACTGTATTGTCTTTAGGAAAAAGAGAAGGGAAATTTTCATAAAGTAACCATAAAAGAAGGCAATAAGGAATAACGGCCAGGCTGTATCTTAAATTTCACAATTCATTGTCTTGAACCATTAAAACTGGTTGCCCAGCAAAACATTGTGTAAGTTAATTCAGCAGTAATGTTCCCCCCTAAGCTGTGGAGTCTTGTGAGCAAAAATTCTACTTTATGAGCTACGGGTGCATTAAAGTTGTGAGCGAGTGATTTGGCTACTGCATAAATTAGTTTGCTCTGGAGCCATCCTTCCTGAGCTAAGACACAAATGTGTGAGCTGGAGGCTAAAAAACTGTGAGCTAGCTCACACTAACTCAGCTTAGAGGGAACAGGTAGGCATATTAGGGGATACCCTCCTCCCAACAAACATTTATGCAAATCTTGGGATATTTCTACCACTTAGAAACAAATATTCCATCAGAGCCACAAAAAATAGGTATTTTAGATCTTAAACATAGCACTTTGCACTTGGGGTCAAACCATTTCAACCATAGGTTGAAAACCAGAGCATGCTTACTCAGTTTCTAGTAAATTTCTAATGATTGAGTGGGTATATTTGAGAAATCTTTCCCTGCATAAACACAAGAGGGAGCTCACTACTAACAACAGCTTTGTGGATGCTTCCCAAGAAGTGTGTTGTCTTTGGAACACCTTAGTTGACTGAACTAAAAACTAAATAGTAGGTTGTTCGGTTTTGCCAAAAGAAATAACAAGGTTCTCAGATTTTATTAGCAATGGAGCAAATTTTTAAAAATGTGCATCCCATTTATGCTGGGTGCTTGTTTATGTTATTGGCTTGCTACCTTTTCGGAGCAGCATATTCAGACAGCCAGGAGTCTAGTCATGCCATGTAATCAATTTGGATTTATTTATTTTTCAAATGAGCCTATACAGTTTGAAAGCTGACAGAGTTCTAAACAACTGGTTGACCCAATTCATTACATAGAATGACTCCTTTTGTAGTAAATTTGATGGTCTCCCACATAGCAGTAGCACAGTGAAACTAGGCTACCAGCAATCACGGTACAGACCTCTGAACAGTCAAGCCGACTATACAGAGAAATACCATATTTGCTTGTAAGTCAAAAGAAACTGCAGGCCACCCTGGTAAGGATTGTGCATGCTCATTGCCTGCAGGACCCACAGAGCACTGAAGTCATTTGAGTATCCTTGATGGGGGAGAAAATGGGAAGTGGTGAGTGGTTCACCTGATTAACATCTTACAGTTTTTAGTATCTTCAAGGAAGATTAAGAGTGGAGGTACAGTTGCCAACACCAGCTTGAGGAATTCCTGGAGATTTGGGAGTGGAGCCTGGGAGGGTGGGATTTGAGGATAGGAGGGAGCTCTGAAGGGATATAACATCATAGAATCCACCCTCCAAAGCTGCCATTTCCTCCAGAAGAACTCTGTACTCTAGAGATCATTTGTACTTCTGGGAGATCTCCTGAAGGTTGGCAAACAAGTGCATGTTGTGAGACGTGCATCTCCAAGCCCTTCCCTTCCTCCAAGTCCTGCTGCAAGGCTTTTAGGGGTGGTTTTGATACCAAGACAGTCCGCGAGGAAAGCCATAGTATCTGTGGAAATGCCTCCTCAACTTTTTTCAAGCTGAAAAGGGAAAGGGCCACTTAAAGCTTAAAAGTATCCTGTAACAGTCTGAAAACAGAATCGGAAGATATGAGCCATGAAATACACATTCTTCATTCCTAATGTCGCCTCTATACATTGGAGAATTCCCAGTTAGTGAACCCTTGCCCTCCTCTGCAATTCCTTGCAGGCCCCCAATCTATATAATAGAATTACTATTTCTGATTTGCCATTCATTTATAAGAAAGCTTGAGAAATGTTGATTAGAAGCATTGACTTCTTGAGTGTGATTGTTAAGCACTTTAAAAACACATTATTTAATATACACAAAAGGATATCAAAAAAGTAAACCCTTATGCATGATCTCTATTGAACACAGAAATTTATGAGTTTACCATACTGTTAGGAGGGAAAACATGCCAATAAGGAGTAATTCAGTAACAGTATGAATTGCATCAGTAGATAATATAATGAGATTTCTGTTCTTGGAGATTTTCAAGGAAATGGTAAAAAGAGTCCCAAGAACTCCCAGCCTTAAAATAGGCAATGTCATACTTCTGGAGCATGGTTTTGCTTCACATGCGGCTGGAGACATCGGAGACAGCTGACTTCACAAAAATGATATTAGTCAAGGGCTTAAGTAGTGGTTAAGTTAGTGGACTCTAATCTGGGAGAACCGGGTTTGATTCCCCACTCCTCCACTTGCAGCTGCTGGATGACCCTGGGCAAGCCATAGTTCCGTCAGAGCTGTTCCTGAAAGAGCTCTCTCAGCCCCACCTACCTCCCAGGGTGTTTGTTGTGGGGAGGGGAATGGAAAGGAGTTTGTAAGCTGCTCTGAGACTCCAAGTGAAGGGCGGGGTATAAATCAAATCTCTTGCACCAAATTGAATCCAGTTCTGAGGAAATGCCAGGCAATGGAGATCCCCCCCCCTCCAGCTGAAGAGGTGGAAACAAACTACAAATAACAATGTATAAATTCAAAACTGTTATTGTCCAATTGCTATAAATTTTGAATACATTGCTTCTGAAGAATGAGAATGGTGACTCCACATGGTTTATGAGCTCTCACTCTTCCAGATTGACTGCACTACTGTTCCAGGGTCCTAATCTCGTAATTCAGATTTCTATTCCCTGTATTTTTTAAATTGTTCCTCTCAATATATAAATGCAATTCTAACACCTTTGGCTTATATCAAATGTAAAATATTAAGTAAGTTGAACCAAGATTCAATCATTTCTTCACATTTTGAAAAATGTTACGGTCCACCTGAGCGAAACAGGAAGAAAATAAGAATAAAGGCCCTTTAGAAACTGTGACATGTGCCAAGACTTGAATCAAGTAGTATAAAATTTACAAGGGATTGTTAAATATTTAAATCCAGGAACAGTTCAGGTTCAGGCACCTTGAACTAACGGTATCCATCCTTCTATTGTATTACAAAAATCAGCTTGAAAGTGTAAATAGTTAAAATTAAAAAAAAATTAAATATTTTCTTATTTCTTCTGACATTAGGAAAGCAACAGATTTTTGAAGTATGCGCTGAAGTATCCATGCGCTGTCCATTTTAAATGTGTAAAAATTACTTTGTAAAGAATAGTAATAAGTACCACTAAAGCCCATGACATTACATTATGCATCTACCACCCCTGTTATATGAGAGACACAAAGTGGGTTCAAGCTAGGCAAAGAAAAGCCATTATCTTTTGTGACAAATTTTGATTGTGCCATTGCTACTATTAACCTTATGATGATTAAAACATTAATTGTACCTGCAAGTTAAGAAAATTTAATTAAGTGCCACATGATAACAGAAGCTGGTGTGGTGTAGTGCTGGACTGGGATGTCAGGTCTGGATTCAAATCCCTACACAGCCATGAAGTTCACCATATGACTAAGCCAGTCACCTATTCTCAGCTTAACTTGTTTCCCAGGGTTGCTTTGAGAATTAAATTACAAAGCGAGACCTATGTACACTGTCCTGAGCTCCTTGGAGGAAGGCAGCATTAAGATGTAGTCCATATATAGCACTTCTGTATACTTGAAGAGTGACTTTTCATCTCAGGACTTTTATAGACAACATTTTCAGAGATGAGAAAGCACACTCACCTTTTTCTGTTGCTCGTGTTCTGAATGGCTATTTTTGTTGCTCACTTCCATTGTTGGCAGTTTTTCAGGATTTATTTTTTTTTGCACCTCAGGAGGAAGGAAGAATTTCTGAGGGGAGTGGATTTTAGCCACTTCCCCCTCTCCCTTCACCAAGTCTGTGTTGCTTCAGAACTGATTTTAAGGTGTTAAAATATTTTAGTTCAGTCAACTGTGAGCACTTACCTGCTGTGCCAAATGAACTCCCATGTAGCCCTTTTAAAAATTAAGTAGAGCACAAGGATGCTTCTTCCTCCACAACACTGCTTAATGTTTTTTAAAAATCTTTTATGACTTTGATGGATGCATGACCTTGTAGTACACATCTCCTAAAAAAAAGAAAGTGTGGTGGCAGTAGAACTAGGTGTTATATCAGCAAATCCATACTGATAAAATGCACTTACTGAAGTGATGTTAATGTGGGCCAGGAGGTATGAGGGCTTCAAGCTCACCATTACCATGATGTTCCTATGGTGATCACACTAGTTTACGAGATGGGGCTGGGACCTTCATAGCACTGAGTAGGAACTTGCTATTATTGCTTTCAGAAGTGCTTGCTACAGGCCCTTCTTTATGAATTATGTGATGTCTACCCTGCACTTTCTGTGGGGGGTGGGAGTGGAGGGTTGCCAGATCCAGGTTGGGAAACTCCTGGTGATTTGGGGGTGGAGCCTGGGGGGCAGGGATTGCAGTGGAGTACAATTCCATAGAGTCTACACTCCAAAGCGTCCATTTTCACCAGGTGAACTGCTCTCAGTAGTCTGGAGAAGAACTGTAATCACAGGGGATCACCAGATTCCACGTGGAGGCTGGTATCCCTAGTCTGTGCTATTCCCCTGTGTACCAGTAGTACTGCACTCCATTTGCCAGCAAATTTGGAAAACGCAACAGTGGCCACAGGATTGGAAAAGGTCAGTATACATTCCAATCCCAAAGAAGGGCAATGCCAAGGAATGTTCAAACTATCGCACAATTGCACTCATATCACACGCTAGCAAGGTCATGCTCAAGATCCTACAAGCTAGGCTTCAACAGTATGTGGATAGAGAACTGCCAGAAGTACAAGCTGGGTTTTGAAGAGGTAGAGGAACTAGAGATCAAATTGCCAACATTCGCTGGATTATGGAAAAGGCAAGAGAGTACCAGAAAAATATCTACTTCTGCTTCATTGACTATGCTAAAGCCTTTGACTGTGCGGATCACAACAAACTATGGCAGGTCCTTAAAGAGATGGGAGTACCAGACCACCTCACATGTCTCCTGAGAAACCTGTATAAGGGCCAAGAAGTGACAGTTAGAACCGGATATGGAACAACTGATTGGTTCAGCATAGGAAAAGGAGTACGACAAGGATGTATATTGTCACCTTGCTTATTTAATATATATGCAGAGTACATCATGCGAAATGCTGGCCTGGATGAATCACAAGCAGGAATTAAGATTGCTGGGGAAAAGATCAACAACCTCAGATATGCAGATGATACCACTCTAATGGCTGAAAGTGAAGAGGACCTAAAGAGCCTCTTGCTCAGAGTAAAAGAGGAGAGCGCAAAAGTGGGCTTGAAGCTCAACATCAAAAAAACTAAGATCATGGCATCCGGCCCCATCACTCCTTGGCAAATAGAAGGGGAAGTCGTGGAAGTAGTGACAGACTTCACGTTCCTGGGATCCCAGATCACCGCAGACTGTGACTGCAGCCATGAAATTAAAAGACGCCTGCTCCTTGGGAGGAAAGCGATGGCGAACCTAAACAGCATGATAAAAAGTAGAGACATCACCCTGCCAACAAAAGTCCGCATGGTCAAAGCAATGGTATTCCCAGTAGTCATGTATGGCTGCAAGAGTTGGACTATAAGGAAGGCCGAGCGCCGAAGAATATATTCTTTTGAACTATGGTGCTGGAGAAGACTCTTGAGAGTCCCATGGACTGCAAAAAGATCAAATCAGTCAATCCTAAAAGAAATCAACCCTGACTGTTCCCTGGAAGGCCAGATAATGAAACTGAAGCTCAAATACTTTGGCCACCAAATGAGAAGGGAGCACTCCCTGGAGAAGACCCTGATGCTGGGAAAGATTGAAGGTCAAAGAAGACGGGGACGGCAAAGGATGAGATGGTTAGACAGTGTCATCGATGCAACGAACATGAAATTGAGCCAACTTCAGAGGACGGCGGAAGACAGGAGGGCCTGGCGGGAGATGATCCATGGGGTCGCGAAGAGTCGGACTCGACTGTGCGACTGAACAGTAGTAAGGCTAGGTTCAAAGGCATAGCAGAAGTTGGTGGTAACAGAAACAGCAGAGGGGAGGAGTTACTCCACCCTGCAGTGCTGCTACCCCTTGAAGGACTCTCTTATATTTTCACTTTTAGGCTGTGGTCACACTCACAATATAATCCACTTTCCATCCACTTTCAATGCACTTTCCAATTGGATTTTACAGTGTGAACTGGCAAAATCCAGTTGGAAAGTGCTTTGAAAGCAGATTGAAAGTGTATTATTTAGTATGTGTGATCGCAGTCTAAGTGTTGTTTGTAACTGACAGTTGATACACAGAATCATAAAATCATAGAGTTGGAAGCAACCTCCAGGGTCATCTAGTCCGGAACTCACAAATACCTCCCCCCCACACACACCCAGTGACCGCTGTTCCATGCCCAAATGACAAAAAACCTCCAGGATCTCCAGCCAAACTGGCCTAGATAAAAATTGCTTCCTGACCCCAAAATTACTTCCTGACATATGTCAACACACACACAGCACAAAAAGCTTGTAGTGAGTGAGTATAATGGAATGTACACCCTTATTTCCTGAACCAATAAGATGTTTGGCATCAGGACCATATGTTCTTCGTGGTAATGACTTCTTTTAAGTTCTGAATTCTTAACATTTAAAGATGGGGAAATGGTAGCAGCAAAACAGCACGACAATTGCTAAGGACTTGCTATTGTAATTATTCACTCAAAATTAGTTATATAAAGCTCCTGTTCTATTATAAATCCTCAGTTTTTTCAGTGTATACTTCCAACATAAGGACAATTGGCTCTCCAAGAGCCCTCAGCCATGCTTTTCTTTTTTGTGCATACATACTTGAGAAGGTACATAATTTAACCCATAATTTACATTCAATAACCTTCACTATTTTTAATAAACATGGTTATTGCCAAGAAGGTAAGGTATTATTTTTGAGGTGCATCAAGTAAAACAAAAAATAATTCCTGTCAAGGTAGAAGAGAGGTACTCATTAAACAACACAATGCAGTAATTAGGTTCTCTTGCTCATGTGTATTGTCTGAGCAATCAGTACAACTGGATGGATATCTGGAAACAGTATTTTTCACTACACAGTGTAGTGGCAAGTGCAAAATTCAAATGACAACAGATAAAAGAGAAGGATTCAGTTAAGGAATATCAGAAGAAAGATTAAATGTGCATGGACACTTTCTTGAAAAGATTCAGAGCAAAATGTCACATGGTGCTTTGAAGGAGCCTTTTAGGGCCAAACTCACAAGTTCCAGGTTATCTCATCCTAAACAACAACTGTGGGGGGTGGAAAATGGCAATATGACTGTGTGGATCATGCAATTGGGGTTTTTAAGTTTTCCACAGTGATATGCCTGATATCCACCCACTTCTTAATCCTCGGGGAGGGGGGATGCATGTATGCCTGTCTTTTTCCCTACTGGGGACTAAAACAACCACCCCAGGAGGATGGGACATTTCCAATCAGAAAACAGCATGGGATGGAAGAGAGAAATCCTTCTACTCCGTCACTATGACCTTTACCATATTAACCTCCCCCTACTACAACTTTTTATTAGGATAAAATGGTTCACTTGGAATTCCAGTCATGGCACTCCAGCATCATCTGTAGTTTCTGCACCTACTATCTTAATGTAGATACACAGTACCTTCCGGCGCACAGCCTCTGTACGATTCCCAAGTTCATGTCCAAACTTTAAAATTATTAAAAGGAAATCACTACATTAGGGTAACTGAACTGGTAAAAAGCATTCTGATTTTTGTTTGGCTGCAAAGTTATGAAGTTTTTTTTTAATGTACTAATGTGGATAAGGCCTTCAGTCTCCAGGGCACTTCTCATAATGATATGTATCCTTGATTTAAAGTCATGTTCAGTGAAGAAAATTAAAAGTGAACTCTTAAACGGCAAACAGGACAACAAAACTGAATACAATGGTTTGGGTCCAATGATTCTCTTTTGCTAATCCCACTGGATGAAGACTCCTTGCTCAGTGGGAGGGAGTGGGTTAGGTCTAATCCAAACATTGTAGCAGCCGGAATATGCCCATATAGCCCTGATCTTGTCACAGCTTCAAAGCTAAGCATGGTTGTCAGAACGTCAAAGTAAAGCAAGGTTAGTACTTGAATGGGAGATCACCAAAGAAGCCTGAGGCTGCTATGCAGAGGAAGGCAATGACAAGCCATTTCTGCTCATCTCTTACCTTGAAAACCCCATGGTCCTAGAGTTGCCATCAGTTGGCTGCAACTTGATGACACACAATTATTATTATTGTTGCCATTGTTTCATTTCATCATTTTAGATAGTACACCGTCTCGTAGCCTGACCTGTTAACATGCATACAGGTGATTGGAGCATTACATCAGCAATACCTCCTGAACTCCTCTAAATTTCTTTGACAAATCCCCCCCCCGGAAACAGCATTCTCACTCCTCTTCTCCCCCCCCCCCCCCCCCCCCGCCCCCCCCCCCCCGCCATACACCCCAGCAGCTCTACCTAATCTTTTTTGTTTTCTGAATAAAGCTTTCAATCCAATGAAGAGTCCTGGGGAACTCTGAAAACTCACTACATTATGATAAATGGCTGGCTCTAACAAAAAATAGAACGCTGCTATTTTTTGGATTCTTTTTCTATCTACCACAACCTATGATTTTTTTGCCTGAAATTTCGTGATTTTGTAATTTAAATCAATAGCTTGCACACATCAACAACAGAACAAATTTTGAATTTATTTAAAATTCACCTCAAATGCAATGTGTTATGTTTTTTTTTAAAAAAATTCACAATATTTCTAATTTAAAAAGAAATCTTGTTAAGAACAACGACAATTTACATACTGTAGAATGGGAGGATGGTAAATTAGGCACAGTATTAAGGCCAACATTCATTAAAAGCATATTAACATTTCTACGGTCATTCAATATTTAGGAGGTATGGATGTGAAAAAAAATTACTTAGATGTATCTGTGTCAGAATGTATGAGTAGATTTTCCATCGTGTTGTGATTAATGTATTAAGTCACTTGTGTACTTTAAAAACTACATTATTTTCATAGCGCTAAATTAGAATTCTAATTCAGGAGAAGCTGCTATTTGAAGAAGGGGTAGTGAATGAATATATCAAAGTACACAACATGAAATCTGTACCTGGGGAAAGGGCACCTTTTAAAAAAACCAAGAACTTTGATATAGCATATCTTTCTTTTTTTTAAAAAAACCCACCAAAACAAAATGATAAAAGATATCCATTGCATAGGAATTTAAATATAAGGCCAAGCAGGAGACTAGGCATAATAAAGATCATAAAAAGAGCACTGGGGTGTCAAGATGAAAGTAGTTCCATTGGAATTGCAATCTAGTTTTTTTTAAAAAATCACAGTATGCTCTAGTACTACAGACAGTGAATGTCAAACCATTTAATTAATTTTCATACTAAAAACCAATACTGACGTTTGGTAGAAGTAGAAAACTAAAAAGTTCATTGTTTATACCTGAAAAATGTGTAGCACCACAGTGCTAGGTACGTACCTGATGTTAGAGATTCTACCTTCTGCAAATAATGTAAAACTTGCCAATAACTGTAAGATCACTCATTACTGCACACCACTGGAGGTTTGCAGGCTTGCTTGGTGTTTAATTCTTCAGTGAAAAGATTCCACCCTGCAGAACCTTCTGTCACTGAACAATAAACACTGTCATCAATGAAAATATAACGAAAGCTCTTCTACTACTTGCTATTGCATAAGGGTAGATTCTAAAACCAATAATGTTTATTATTACTAACTCACAGCACTTTCTCTTTGGAAGGTAACCTGTAGGCTTCCAAGTATTCTTTGCATGTATTAAATATAAACATACATATTTAACAAATCATCTCTTGACAGTTCAAGTAGATTAAATTGTTAAAACTGTTTCTCATTATTTTTGAGCTATTAAAATTAACTTCAAACTTTAATTTGTATTATACAAGTAGCTTACTTCCTAGAATGGTATAGTATATAGTAGTGTCAGATAAAAAGAAGATGTTAAAAGTACATTAACTGGGGAAAGCTGAACCAACATTTTAACAGAAAAAGTGCATAAACATGTTAATGCTACAAATGTGTTAACTTGAGGCCAAAACATCTTTTGGGACCTAAGCAATACTATTGTACACATTATTTTACATATTTTGAATCACCCAGATGCCACAGGTCATAGGGTTATATCATAATTTCATCTTGATTTGCATGTATTTTTGAAAATGTATTCATTCAAGAATTGTCCAGTGCTGTTTTGTCAATTCATGGCGTAACTGCAGCTCTTTTATCAACGCTTAAGGAGGATGAATAGAAGATAGGGTTTTTTTATTTTACGCTTTTTGTCGGTGTTTCAGATTCTGTAGATTGCCTCCCATCAGTCCAAGCTTCCCGTGTGCTCTTCAGTGCTAGTGTTTTTTGTTGGTCAACTACAACATAATCGACTCTTTCATCAGCCACACTGCTGCCTGAACCACTGCTCTTTGTCTGGAGAGCAAAATAAATAAGAAAGGAAATGGTAAGCTAAGACAAGTTTATGGGTTTGATTCAACATCCCTTCCCTTGCGTA
Organism: Gekko japonicus; assembly: GCF_001447785.1. Classification (NCBI taxonomy): domain Eukaryota; kingdom Metazoa; phylum Chordata; class Lepidosauria; order Squamata; family Gekkonidae; genus Gekko; species Gekko japonicus. Next base: position 1,720,246 of record NW_015173675.1, read on the forward strand.
ATTTCTGCAGATTCTGCTCCCCAATTACAGCCCCTACTAAATTCCAGAATGGCTTTTCAGAACAAACAGGGCATTCCAACAATTCAGGAAGATGGAAAAGATCTGTTCTATTAGTGAAGCTATACTCACAGTTGTGGTACTCCCCAAGATACAGTGAGACAACTGTGTTCGCGAATATTACTATTTCTATGTTACTTTCATAAAATATAGTGCTATCTATGTCACCTACCCTCAAAAACAATACAACATAGAAAAGTGAGAAGTCCTAAGCTTAGCAATCATTTAAGGTTTTGTAGTGTTCCATTTTTAATGTTCGCAAGGTTTAACTGGTAGATGAATCAATAATTACTTGGTATACCAGTTTTAATTCATTAAGGCTCATAATAAAGGGCATATTCCTTCACTTTTTAAGGTTATTTTCATTCTCACATGTAGGGGAATGTTGATTGAAAAGGAAAAATTGCTGGCATTGCTTCTGAATATCTTAAGATGGCAACTAAACCCTACTCTAGCATAAGGGAAGATATGCTATTGCCAAGCCACATCAGCACTGTATTGACTTAACGCTGCCTTAACTCTGGCACCAGTGTAAATATGGGTGGCCACAGGGACATGTTGGGGATAATGCAGGGCATAACTGGCATCCTAAGCTCAGCTGTGTCCTATAGAGATCCTTCCACATGCAAACTGAATAAAGCTACTTGTTCTTGGACAAATACTTGGAGAATTGCATGGATACTGTTATCAAATTATCGTGCAAACTACCAAATGATATTCCAACAACTTGGTAACTGTTGTCATTCTTCTGGTTTTAAACAACACAAGAAGATGAAAAACACAAAACTATTAAGATAACTCATATTGCTCAGCCTCAGTTTTCCTTGACAAAAGGATTGATTTCAATCCACAGCTCTCCTTCCCCCCAAGGACACTCAATATCACCTAAGAAAGATGTTACCTGCTTCAGTAGCCTAGCTTGTTTAGCAGGAGTTCCACCCTTGGATCATAACTAGTCAGTTTTGTTTACCTTGCGAGGTGGGGTAGATTTTCCAGAATCTAGGTCCAGGTCTAAATACTCCACTTGCTTATCTCCTTTAGGTTTCACCATAGGACTGCTTCCACCATCAAGACTACTACTGCCAAACAAGACCTGAAGTTGAAATGAAAACAATTAAATCAGAAAATGTGACGATTAATGGGAATATAATTCTCAACATATCGGAAGCTGATGATTCCAATATATAATGCTGTTCCCTGTCTCTGAATAGCAACATCATTCAAAAACAGTGTTAAGATTGGGATGCAGCAGCAGGAATGAGGAAACCTGACCTCAAATTTTATCCCCATATCACAAAATCAAAATAATACAGAAGGAAGCATACCATTCGCCTGAAGCATGCAACACATATCTCAGTGATTCTCAGTTTTACATTTTCTTTATTTTGTAAGGTTGTCAAAAACAGGTTCAAGATATGGAAAACATTTACAGTTTTGACCACCACCCCATATCCTATAGCTGAAAAATTCAAAATAATACATGCTTTGACATGAAAGTGAAGATATAATCTACATACTGGGTCATCACTGGACTGATTTGGATTCATAGGTACATAATTCTCTTCACTGTCATGCGAGTCACTACTCGACGTTGTGCTGTGAACTGAATCAGGTCGGGAAGACAAAGGAAACCTGGAGGAACTAATTGACAAGAATTCTTTTTTAAAAGCCTAGATTTTATGTTTCTAACAAATATTAACCATTTCAAAGCAGTGACAGATTTGCATTGTCTTATAATACATTAAAAGCTACGATCCAAAGCATACTTCCTTGGAGTCTCATTGATTTCAGCCAGGGGTCGTTTCGTAGAAAAAGAGCTAGGGGAACTCATTAGCATAACTCATTAGCATATGCCACACCCCCTGACATCACCGGAAGTGTGTCATAAGGCCACACCCCCTGACATCACCGGAAGTGTGTCATAAGGCCACACACGCCGCCCCCAACGGTCCCGGCCGCTGCTGCCGGCCTAGCAAGGCCGGCGGGAGTGCAAGGAAGCCCCGCGAAGGCCCTCCCTGGCCCCAGGCAGGCAGGGGTGGGGAGAGGCAGGGAGGAAGCAACTTACCCTCCCTCTTCTCCTGCCTCCTCCTGGCTGAATGAGGGCCGGAAGCGGGGGGCAGGGCTTCGTCATGTGCCCCGCCCCCCGTACCTCACCCGGGGGAACTGCGATCCCCCGCGATCCCCCCCGAAATGACCTCTGATTTCAACTAAGCTGGACTTGCTTCTGACTCAAGATTTATTTATAAAATGTATATACTGTCGCTTTGGAGACCTGCTCAAGGAGGTTCACAAAACAAAACAATAAATTTAAGAAAATAAAATAATTGAAATTAGTAAACCACTAAAAACCCAGTCATAAAAACTCAGATCATAAAAAAAAAACTCAGAGGATTAACAAATTTAGTTTGAAACAGTACTGCACATTTAAAAGGACATATATTATAAATGCCTATTTCATATTTGAATAGAATACTATATTCTAGTATGAATGCATGACTTACTCTCGTGTAAAAGTCCTTGTGATGGGGGATCTTACAGGAGCTGGCAACTCTTCCCATTCAGGTAGAGGTTTTATTTCCAGAGGTGCTGGTTTTACTGCATAAGGAAATAAACAAGTTTGAACTTTGAAGGGAAACTGAACCACTGAGAAAATAATTTCACAAAGGAAATATTAGAACCCCCCCCAAAAGACTTAAAATACATTTTATTTCTCAAAATATTTGCGTATTATATACTTTGCATTTAATATCTGAAGTTCTGAAAGCAGGCAGTTAAATACACTTGTTTACTATATGGTCTCAAAATTTGTTTTTAGGCTCTTTTGATGGCATCCATGACATACTAAGGTAACTGGGGTTATGGCAGAGTTGCTTGTTTTTTAGCTCAGTTGTGCTCTCTCCAGAACACAGGAAGAAGAATGAAGGATTGAACTGCACCAACAGCAGTTCTTTAGATCTGCCTCCTCTTCTAAATACCTCAGGGTTTTCAGTGTCTGCCTGCATATGTGAGAGAGGTACCAGTCTAGCAGGTACAGGGTTGTTAAACATATCGAAGGGCCCTTGCCTAAGCAGCTGTACTAATTTTGTGGGTACTTCTTCATCTACAGAGAGAACAGGAAACCAGTCTCTGCCACAAATTGTTTCAGTTCATACATGTCAAACCACAGATTGGAATTACATGGCCAAGCCTCAGACTTTCGCTGACCCCCACACACTCCTATTTAATTTGTTACTTTTGCTTTATTGCAAAGTAAAGCACAAGTTTACATCCAAGTAATCAAACTAGATTTTGTTTTTGTCTTTCAAGCTAAGATTGCAAACTATGGTTAAAAATGACTTGTAATCCTGGTTTGTACAGAAAATTCACACTATAATTTCTGGTCTAGCTGCAATAGCAAACTACGGTTTGTTCAGTCTGAAGGCAGAACATAACTAACTGAACCAGAGTGCAAAAGAAGGAATGTGGAAGCACAAGGCTTGATCATGTAGCACATGTGAACTGACAATTCTCAAACTGGATCAGTTGAATAGGAAAATATTATTAGAGACCACTTTCAACATACAGGCAACACCTTAATTTCCGTTAGGTTATTAAGTACAGGCTAATCTGAGTTGTAATTACAATCTGAGCTATAATTACAAATATGACCTAACACTCCTAACTGGATCTCAGTACTAAATGACGAGTTAGGAAATTTCTAGTTAACAATCCACATTAAAATTGATAGAAATTATGCTACTTAAGAAATCTTTGATCGCAAAGCTGTATGTCATTACTCAGTGATTTTTTTCAAAGCATGCAAACATTAACTGGTGTATTAGCAAGGGTAGTTTATTTCTGTAAAAATAATGAAGCAAGCAATATAAGAAGTTGGTCACATAACATTAACTCCTTTTCACATAGGGTTTAAGCATTGTTTTAAAAGTGCCTTCAAGAATCCAGATATTTTCCTAAGAATAAGAAAAAACTCTTCCATAAATGCTTGTAGCAGTCTCAGGGGGACTGCACTACTTGAGAAGTGTTTGTTACTTCCAGGGCAATCTTAAGAACATTTTCTGGAGAGCAAGCCCAGTAGAATAGACCTGAGCAGGATTCTGGGTAGGATACTAGGCAGATCTTCCAAGGCTCTCTGTTTACAAGCATTTTAAATGATCCTTCTGTATGTATTGTATTTATTAGACTTTTATTCTGCTTTTCCTCCAAGGACTTCAACATGATATGCATTCCCACACCACCCCATTCTATCCTTACAACCCTTTGAAACAGATTAGCCTGAAAGACTGGTCAAAGGTAATCTAGTAAACTATGTAGCAGGTGACTGGTCAAAGGTAATATAGTAAGCTACGTAGCACAGTGGGGGAATTTAAAGTGCTCAGTTAAAGATTTAGGATAGACTACGTTATAATTACTTTGATGCACTTTAAGTAACTATTAATAAGGACTTGAAAATACTCCACATTGGCCCTTCAGGCCACAACTGCTAGCTATATAAACATGGTTTTCTGTGGCAGTGAAGCTGACTGTATCCTGGTCAACTTCTCAGAGCTGTTCTGGCTGTGGATATAATACTGTGGAAGTAGTAATGCCACTTCCAGTGACAGATCTCTCTTCCTGTATCTGGGGGTCCTTTACATTAGAAAATGTTAGTTAAAATAACCTAAAGGAAGATAAAAGCCATTTAAATATGAACAGTTATACAAATAAATCATGAATTAAGAAAAGATGCTTTAACATACATCACATTCCATCATATTTTTCTGCCGTGAGGATGCCTTTGCTCAAGCAGGAAATATTTTGGCTAATGTGCCAATGACAGGAGTAGCAATGACAATGTTTTACAAGAGTTTTGCTTTTAGAAAATATTTTCACAGTGTCCCAGAGATCATGCAGTGCCAGAGTACATACCCTTTCTTCTTGTAGTAAAGTCACCTATGGTTTGTGAATCTGTTCGCTCTAAACCATGTGGTTTAGGTCTTAAAATTTTAGGGCTCTGACCTAATTGGTAAAAAGAAGAGTCTCTCTTAATAAAATGATCTTTAAAAAAATAATAACTGGAAGAAATGGAATCCTATCAACAAGTTGCCAAGCCTCTAGCAAAAAGATGAAGCAAAAGCAAGCAACTGGTGGGAAGAGTTCTGCAGCGTGGCTGGGAGCTCATGCAAGGGCGTAGGCACTGTGCTCAGAAAGCATGCAGGGACGCTGCTTGAAGGAAACAACATGTAGAACAGGTAGAATGCCAATAATAAAATGAGATGTTATTTCATAAAAGTCTGGTTAATGACAGTATTCACAATGGGATTCTGCAGTAAGTCCCAAACTGCTGGGGCCTGGAAAAGTCAAGCTACGACGCTGGATACATCTATCACTGTTAACCACTGCAATCCTAAACAGAATATCATTCTAAGTCTATTGAAGTTAAATTAGCTGAAAAGGATGCAAGTCTGCTTAGGATTGCACTGCATGTCTGTCAAGACAAGAATACCACATGCAGCACTGTTTCCCTCCCCTTTCAGCAAATATGTGCCCAGGAACATCATCCTCAGGGAGGAAAGATGCCCCAGGATATGGGCATGGAGGCATCACCTGTGCCCAGACAGCATGGGTCCTGTACCTGACTCCCTACACTCAGCTACAGGGAGTATAGGATACTAGGAGGCACTATAAACTGGGCTGCCTTGCAGTTTTACAGAGAATCAGAGGTCATTTCGGGGGGGAACGCGGGGGATCGCAGTTCCCCCGGGTGAGGTGCGGGGCACACAACGAAGCCCCGCCCCCTGCTTCCGGCCGCCCCGCTTCCAGCCCTCATTCAGCCAGGCGGAGGCAGGAGAAGAGGGAGGGTAAGTTGCTTCCTCCCCGCCTCTCCCCACCCCTGCCTGCCTGGGGCCAGGGAGGGCCTTGGCGGGGCTTCCTCGCACTCCCGCCGGCCTTGCAGGTCCACCACCGGGCCCCTGATGTCAGGGGGTGTGGCATATGCTAATGAGTTCCCCTAGCTCTTTTTCTACAAAATGACCCCTGCAGAGAATGCCTGCCCACTGTGCTTGAGCCAGCTCAGAAAAGGCACACATCTTCTTGGGAGTATTTCCAGTGTGAATCCAGAACAAAGTTGTGCTGTAAATATCATTAGGGAAGTGCTGAACTGACAAGCTAACAGAATTGGTATGATCCTCAATTATAAGCAAAATAAATGCTTATTTATATCACTTTTAACTGTGTTAAACAACTTTAAAATACAGTCATTTTAATTAATTTGTCCACGTGCTATGCTTATTTTTTTTCTTTGTGAATCGTTTCCTTTATTTTAATTTAATTTAATTTAATTTAATTTAACTGACAAGCTAACAGAATTGGTATGATCCTCATAAGCAAAATAAATGCTTGTTAATATCACTTTTAACTGTGTTAAACAACTTTAAAATACAGTCATTTTAATTAATTTGTCCACGTGCTATGCTTATTTTTTTTCTTTGTGAATCGTTTCCTTTATTTTAATTTAATTTAATTTAATTTAATTTAACTGACAAGCTAACAGAATTGGTATGATCCTCATAAGCAAAATAAATGCTTGTTAATATCACTTTTAACTGTGTTAAACAACTTTAAAATACAGTCATTTTAATTAATTTGTCCACGTGCTATGCTTTTTTTTTCTTTGTGAATTTTTCCCTTTATTTTAATTTAAGTTACTTTCCTTCTGACTTGGTTGCACAGAGTGGATTCATAACTTCCTAATATGCAGAGCTGAGATCCACATGATATCTCTTGTGACAGAAATGTAGCAAGACCTATTGTTATGGGCAACCATTTGCCTTTGGGAATGAGCACCACGTAGCTCTCACCACTGGACTGTTGGAGAAACAACAGCCACATGAATTGGCCCAGAGATCATGGTCACATTCAGCAAAGTTAATCGAAAAGCACAGGTGAAACTTGTCCTTCCTGTAACAGTCAGTGGGATCTCATGGGCTTCTAATCCTCCAGACTGCAGGCCATTAGCATGTTAAACTTAGGGCTGTTTTCCAACATTAGACATCTTTTACACTGAACACACTTTCGGGGTGGGGAGAGCATGAAAACAACATTTAGATGATCACACATGATGGTCACACATGCATTATCACTACATGTGTGGCTAGTGAAAGGCATGTGTGCAATGGGTGTGGTAGAAAGCCCTTGGGAAATGCAATGTATATCTGCATGTGTTGCTTACAGGGATTAGCTGCCAGCCAGTATTTTCAGTGGTGACTTGGCAACCCAATATTAGGAGGAAAAGGAGAAACCATAACCCCAAGTGTAGCATATTTCTTTCCCCAAAAGAGCAAACGACAGTCATGATCATACACGGGGAAAGCAAAAGATGAATTCTGGGACTCCAGAGTAGAGCTAATCCTGTCTTTTAACTCTGATAACATGGGGCAACTTTGCTGATTTACAGCTCTGTCCCAGACTGCAATTCATCTGCTTTGACCCACAGAATTCAATGACAACCACAGATAGTTGAGACTCTTCCTGTCTTTTACAACCCCATCCCATGGGGCTTGTCTGTGCTCTGTTTTTAATCGTGGTACAGTAATGAATTATGCACACACACAGAGTCATATTTTTTACCCCACCATTCCTCCAATAAGCTCAGTACATGGTTCTCTTTATCCATTTAAATTTCACAACAACCCCCTGAGATTGGCTAGAATGACTGGCTCAGTGAGTTTCACAGAAGAGTAGTGATTTGAGCCTGAGTCTACCCAGTCCTAGTCTAACATTCTCAAGTTAAAGCCAATTACTTCTTTCTCACAAAAGCTCATATTGGACTTTTACTCATTTCTTCTGCTACAGACTAACACGGCTACCCATCTTCATCTATCTCCTTTCTATCCGAAGACTTAGCAGGAAGGAGCCATTAGATCAACAGTATAGAACAGCGCACATGTTCTAGTATGGTACAGTACAACCCTCTACTGAATTCCAAGAATAGCATGATCACATAAGATCAAGGAGAGGGGAAACTGGCCCCTAAATCTAACGAGCAAAGGGATCAAGCATAGACTATGGATCATGGGGACTACTGTATTTTCTCAAGCCTCCCAGCACTGCTAGCTTAACAGGTTTGTAAACTCGACCTACTTGTCCACTATAATCCAATAAATTACAATGTTTTAAAATTGTCAGCCATGGTGAGGGCTTGTGAAGGCAGAAACATAAATTTATTAAATTATTAAGAATGAATAAAGTAATGCTCCATTATTTAAATTTAAATTAACCAGATCATGTTTCTTTTATACTTATACTTTTATACAGAAACTATAATATCCTTCGCTTACATCAGTTAACATTCCTTTAGAAACAATTTATACATAGCGTATACCACCACTTAGTCTGGGTTTATCATTAATAATGTAATGAAATAGCAAAGGGTTGTGAAATGGAATACATATTTGGGATACTATAATCAGTTATAATAAGTCCAGTACCACCAGTAGTACTTGAAAGAGTTTTTCAACAGATTTTTTTAAAAAACAAGAGGCATCCCAATCACATTTTATCCTGGACATATTATTCCAACAGCCCCTAATTCAGCACTTACAGTCCCCAGTCTACCTTTCTACTAACACAGAGAACCTCTGTCTTGTCAGGACTAAGTTTCAGCTTGTTCACCCTCACCCAGTCTATTACTAACTCCAAGGACTGGTTTATAACATCAACAGCATTCTCAGAATTAGGTGGAAAAGTAGAGCTGGGTATCCATACTGATGACACAGCAGCTCATACTTCCTAATGACCTCTCACAGCAGCTTAATATTTATATTAAATAGCAGGGAGGGGGGTAAGACTGGGCCCTGTGGAACTCCATAGGTTGTTGTTGTTCAGTCGCACCGTCGAGTCCGACTCTTCGCGACCATAGGACAACAGCCATAATGAAGTACAGGAACCCCCACCACCACCTTCTGAGATTGATCCCCCCTCCCAATAGGACTTGAACCACCGTAACATGGTGCCCCTTAGTCTCAGCACTGAGAAGTGGCGCAGCAAGATACTATATGGTTGATAGTATCAAAGACTACTGAGAGATCCAGCAGAACTAGCAGGGTCACATTCCCCAATCTAGTTCTCAATAGAGGTCATCAACCAAGGCATCCAAAGCAGTCTCTTCCAAATCCTGGCCTAAAGACAGATTGATACAGATCCAGAAGATCACGCCAGTTCTTATCTTTCATCTATTCACACACAATTTCCCTTCTTGATGGTACACACATCTCAATCCAACCACACAATTATGCAGGTTTCTCTGCTAGAAAGTCCTTCTTGTTTATTTAAAATTATGCTAGTGGTATAAAAAACAAAAAAACAATATCACACAAATGCCACAGGAAAGAAAAGAAGATTGTGTTTAACCTGAACCTATAATGACAATGACATGTGGATATTTTTAAAAACCCAACTTTTTGGTCCCATTTTCGGCAGAAGAAACCTCATCATCTGTGTAAAATGTGCCAAGCATCAGACATTTAAGACACGGATGACCTTGCCTCAATACCTAATACTTAGACAAGTCCTTCTCAATTCTAAGTTTAATCTTCTGTAGATTTTAAAAAAAATTAAGTAAATATATATATATGGTTGGAACCCGTGGTTCCCTCCTATTGTGAGGACTTCTTCCATTGCACAAAGAGCTCCATTCCCCAAATCCCTCCACCAGAAGATGCCTTACTGGCCAACAGGGAACCACAGGATCCAACTAACAGACAAATGAAGTATTTGTTCTGTCTCTAGGCAGATGTCATTAATTAAACATGAGATTTACAATGGTGTTTATAATTTACCACTGCACATGAAATGTTACCCTGAACACACTGGCCAAATCCAGTACTACATCCCAATATAGTCACAAAGCTAGACATCAAAGGCATTAAAGAACTAGTTCTGAAGGGAAATTATGTGTCATAAATTGCTCCTTAAGCAAAATGCTACAGTGTGTAAGTGTGTGTACGTGCACAGATACCTGTGTGCGTGGACAGTTCTTCAATGTAATTATGACTAGCTGACTTTTCTCCATGAGTCCTTTTTAGTGTAAAGCACTATCAAATCGTGTTGTTTTCTTAAATCTTTCCGCATAATTTCTTTCTGTTTAAAAAACTCTGGACCAGGGGTGGCCAAACTGTGGCTCGTGAGCTGCATAATGGCTCTTTCACACATATTGTGTGGGTCCCAGCAGGACAGCTGGGGAACCTACATATAATTAGCAAACAAATATCATTGGACAAATAAATATAATTATCAATACCTGCTTTTACCACTTTTGTTATTATTTTTGGCAGTCTCATTTAATGTTAATAAAAAGCAAATTTGCATATTTCCCAGTAAAACGTGTAATATTTGTCCATGTCTTGCGGCTCTCAGACATCTGACATTTATTCTATGTGGCTCTTACATTAAGCAAGCTTGGCCACCCTTGCTCTGGACCATCGAGAATATGGCCCCAGCTTGGTAGAACTCTCTTCCTTGGCTCAGTTACACAGGGCCTGTAAGACTGAGATATTCCATTGGGCATATAGTTGAGGACAGTGACAGCTAGAGAGATCAGTGGCCTCCCAGGTTTTCCTCCCCCTCCCTTTATTTTCCACTCTCTTCTGGTTAAGAACCTCCCATGGGTGGAACATGACTTTATGTTAGCTACCTAGCTATCTGTGGGATAGATGTGTGACTCCCTCTGATAATGCTGAAGTTTAACTGTACTGTATGTATTTTATTGTTTTATTGTTATTGTATGTATTTATTATGTATTGACATATGTTGTATGCCATCCTGAGTCCTGCTTGAAGGGAAAATGGGCGGGATAGAAGTTTAATAAGTATTCCAATTAGCTTTGAAATCACTGTTGACCACCTCTGCATTGACCAGCAGAATTGACCTTAAATTGGTCATTAGCACAAACTACTTTAGGACTACTGAAGAAAAGGGCAATACTATAGATCACAAAATCCTCATTTTGAACAATATCTCTTTGAAATCCTTCCTATCACTGAAAATTCTGAGTCTGAGTACAATTCTTTTATCACAAACAGGAAAGTTTTTCATGCTATATCAATAATAAGATTATATCACAGCCTGAAAGTATCAAATGTATTTTGAAATATGAACACCACCCAGTTGTGCTGACAGAAGACAAGGATTATTTCAAAGTGAATTTCAGTTTGCTAGCAATGCTGCCTCCAGTGTACCATCACCATAACATGCAAGCTTTGAAAGGTTAGAGCAGCAAAAAGCATAATTACAACAAACACACACAAATAAATATATAATATTCCTAAAAGCAATATTGAAATGACATTCATTTCCAATGAAATTACAGTCATTTCCAAAAATACGCAAGACATGTTCAAAGATTTTGATTCAAAAACAACCCAAAGAAAAGCTTGCTTGTCTTTGGATTTATACAGAATATATTGTTCATTATACATTGACCCATGCTGTCAGCTCATGCAGCCTCTATAGAGACTTACAAGGCTTTCAAAAATTAATAGATGCTCTCAGGGCTATTTTTGGGCAGGAACGCACAGGAACGGAGTTCCGGCTGGCTCCCAAGTTGGCCACACCCAGCAGGAACTCATTAGCATAACAGGCCACATCCAGCAGTAGAAACTAATTAGAATTGGCTACATTAGGGGTGTGTGGCCTAACATGCAAAGGAGTTCCTGCAACAAAAAAGCCCTGGGTTTTGACAACAAACAAGGTAAATAGAATAAGAAGCAAAAGGTGGGTGTGGCTGGATGACCCCACTTTTGGTAACATGGGAATGCGGCCTAATATGCTAATGAGTGGTGCAATCATGGGTGTGGCCTAATATGCTAATGAGTTTCTGCTGCTGGGTGTAGCCTATTATGCTAATGATTTCCTGCTGGACTTTTTCTACAAAAAAAGCCCTGGATGTTCTTCCTCATTTATGTAAATAGCTTTGAACTGTGAGAGAGAAACATGGCATTGTAATGGAAAATACACATGCACAGATAACCCAGTCTAAAAGAGGCAGTGCAGACTACTAGATTGTTAGGTTACTTTTGAATAATAAGTTCTTTTACAGCAAATAACTAAGAATGTAAAACTGATACTCAAATTTCTCTACTAATTAGGGTTTTTTTAAATTAATGCAACATTTGAGCAACAGCATCTGTCAAAATAACAATGCAAACAAATTGTTAAAAAGCTGGGTATAATTCATTCAGACCACATGAACACTGTATTGTACTTTCACTATTCTTAAAAAATTTGCCAGAACATTAAGGTAGTTTGACTCAGATTCAGTACAAAAATTATTTTACAGCCCCTGATTGATTCACAGTTGTTTTCCCTAGGAAAGGTAGCAGTACATAAATTCTTGAGTGGTAAAAATTCTATGTGGCAACAATCTTCTTAGCTTTTAGATAACTATACTCTTATTTTCCAGATCTCATATTCATATTGCTATCTTGTTTTCTAACCAGATTTTTTTCTGTGAAAGAACCCCCCCACACCCAATGAAATTCTAAGTGATCAGAGAGCAGCTGATAACATGTACTTACCTTTCCTGTCTGGCTTGAGGTTCCTATCCACTGGTGGAGGTTCACATTCTGCAACAGGGACTGGTCTTCTGGGAGGGGTCTTTGGACTGGACCGGAACCCCATATGTGCTGGTGGAGGCACTTGCATTCCAAACAGCGAAAAGTCAAAGGTGCTTGGGGTCATGGGCATATAGTTCATTTCTTGGATGGGTTCAGTAAAACTACTAGAATGCTGCCGAGGGGGAGAATTTGGATTCATGGGGACATAATTTTCATCCAGTTCTTCACTTGAAACACTTCCCACAGTCAACAAGCTTTTGTTTTTCTAGAAACAATAGACATTTAAATGCAACAAATATAAATAACTTCCCAATAAGGAGAGAAACTTTGTTCTATTAATGTGCATTTCTTTTACCAAAACACTTAATCGACTCCAAAACATTTGTACAGTCTTTCCTCCTTGAACAGATCCAGGCCATGGGTGTAATCTATCTGGTGGCTGGAATTCAACCAAGCCAATGTACAGTACAATCAGCCTGAACAGCCAGGATCCCTTTAGATCCTCCTCCTCTTATTTCTTTTGTAACTGACTGCCACCAGTTGTACACTGTTTAGTGTTCTGGATGATGCAACAGAAACTTGGCAACCTTCTCTTTTCTCAAGCCTACAAGCCCATATGCAGGAGGACTTAGCTTGCTTCCCCACCCATTTGTTGTCACCCTATTATGGAAAATAATAAACTAGCCCACATTATATTAGACCAAGCACTTTGTGCAAAAGATATTTCATAGCCTCTATCCTTATTCCACAGCAGAAAATACATAGGAGTGTGAATGTTTGATGCATCATTTCAACATCAGAGATTTTATCAATACTTACAAAGTGGTTATGAAAGCCTTCCAGTGAGCTTGATCTGTCATTTGGAAATGTTCGTGGAGTAAAATAGCAGTCTTGAGAACCAATGTCTAAAAGAAGAGGGAGAAAATAAGCATTGTCTTCCCATCTAACAAACACATGCAATGATGTTTGACTAATCAAAGCAGGAAGACAAATTCACACTGTGCTAACTTTTCCTTGTCTATATTTGTTTTAGCAGCTTGTGAAACTTGTTGTTCTACTCCTGATCTTTAAAAGCATGAACACAACCTAACAAGAATTCAATAAAATTTCAGAGGACAAAAAGAAAATTAAAGTAAGGAATGGCCACATTCCTACCAAAGTATTACTATGGTTTACAAACAAATGTAGTGATGTCCCCCTGTAATCCAGTGATACATAAAGGTAAAATAATCATTATAAAATGATACATAGATCACTGTGAACCAGTGTCCATCTTACTGGAAAACACAAGCAATTGAACAGACCCTTCCCCTTTGCCTTTCCTTCCTGTTCCTCCCTGTCATCTTTCAAGTGCCTCTCCTTTCCAGATCATTCTTCTATGAGCTGTTTCACCGTCTCCACTTTGTTCCCTTTCCCCCACTGTCATTCCCACAAACCTCACATGAGTTGAGTTCCAAAGCAAAAGGCATTAGTATGGTCTTTACAATGTGAACTGGACAAAGGGAACAACAAAAAGATATAAAAGAACATGTCGGCTGTGATCATACACACAATTAGACCTGACATAGACGTGAATGCCAGGCAGATTTAAAGGGTGTAATCAGACAACAACATCTGGGAAGCACCCCGCAGCCATCGGCAACCCGTTCTGTTCCACCGCAGAAGCGGAGTTAAAAGACATCTGGGGAAATCTGGTAGTAAACTGGTTGTGATGGGCCACGGACAGACTTTCCCCTGTCTGATCGCTCCAGCGCACTCTCATGCCCTCGGGATGGTCTGATTAGGCCATCCCAACTCCGTGCCATTGTCCCCCCCCCTTTGCAGTATGCGCATCATTGCAAACTCCATAGGGAGCCCTCAGTGCAGAGGTGAGATTCATCGATTCCTCGTTTAAGCGCATGGGAAACAAATGGCACGGGGGGGAAACCACTCACCCGCAGTTGCATCTGATCACGCACTGACGGGCTGTGCCCGCAGCTTCAAAGGGAGGCGTGATCATGCAACTGTGGGTCAAATTCCTCTGGAGGAAATAGCCTTGTTCCCTCCCCCCATTTTATCTGGCGCGTGTGACTGCACCCATCATCAGTTTAAAGACGTTTAAAAAGTTTATTATGAATCATAGACAGTACCTGGAATTGATTTCCATTTCTTGGTTTTTTTTATAATGGCAGCCAGCCTCAAATGGAAATTGTCCAGAGACTTCAGAGATACCCAGTAGTTATCTATCTCAATCAGGGCAAATTCACACTGATTTCAGCAAAGACAGGATTTTTAAAAATCCCGTTCGGACAAGGCAAATGCACAAAATAGCTCTGCAAAAAGGCTTTTGTGGTATATAAAAAAAACACAAGATTTCTATCAGGGAGTCATGACAGAGCCATCTTGAATTGATCCCAATGGATGCAAGAAGTTCATAATCTATTACTTTATTTTGACATTTTTACCCCGCCCTCCCCGCGAGTGGGCTCAGGGCGGCTTACAAGGGGCAGAGCTTTTCCATTCACAGATTCCCAATTCTTAGCTTGCAAACCATCCCCTTTGTGAAGCAACAGCTTGGAAATGAAGGAGATAATCAATATAAAAAGACTGGCCCAAATGAAAGACTATTTTCCTGGAACCCTGAGCAAAAAGTCTCCTTTTTAAAATGGCAGAATTTAGGGGAATGAAAGACAAAAACAGGAGCTTTATGAGCTTGTTCTGAGAGCCTCTTCTCGATTTCAAAGCATTTTTAGGAGGGGACAATGCATGCCAGAGAAGGGATGGGAAGGGAGAGAATGTTTAACCTCTCCTACAACTTGCCTTCCCTAGAAAGGTCCCCACCCCACCCTGCTACTTTTATCCCTGCAACGTCTGAATCCTGTGCTTTAGATAAACACTGGAAGGAGAAGGAGGAGCAGGGGCAGGGGCAGGGTGAAGTTACAGGACAAAGGTAACTAGCAGTGGAAGGGTGAAGAACTTGTTTTCCTCTCGTTCTTGCTCTGATACAAACTGCCCACTCACATGGAAACTTTGCAAAGGGAAAAGGGTTATCAAGACCATGTTGTACATGGCTGTAGTGCACTGTGTAGCTGACTCATTTCAAATGCAATTTATATGTCCCAAACCTTTTAAAAATAATCTGACCCTTCTGAATAATAACATACACAGTCAAGACAAGAGAACACCAACCTTTACGAAATATGTTTAAATCCACAGTGGAAATAGTGTTGCTACGGGACGGAAGCATGCCTCCTGTAGGAATGCAGTAGCTACTGTCGGTGTCTGAGGCAGTACGGGAGATGCTACACACCTCCACAGGAGAGCGGTCGGAAGGATGATGAGGTTTTGGTGGCCGAGGTGGAGGAACATCTGGAATACTCTCTAGCTTCGAACTCTGAGCCAAAGATCCTTCCGGAAAAGTTCGCGGAATCTGGTAAGTATTTCCAGGTGTTGGGGGAATGTCATAACTAATGGAGAAGTGCCTCATTTGTGCATCAAGAGAAGACGTGGTAGACAGGGCACTGAAAACGTGTTGCTCTCCATCTGCATCTGTCCCAGAAGGAGATGCTTTTGGTAAAACATCCTGTGAATAACTCCTTGGTAGGTTATAAAGACTGCCATCTACCGACACTGAGGCAGCTCTTGGTGGTGGAGAGTCATATACACTCTGCTGCTGAAAAAATCCATTCACAGCATTCTTGTTCAGAGATTGCACAGATGTTTTATGAGAAGGCACATTATCATTGCAGTCTGTTTCAGAAGAGGCAGTCTTTGCTGAATCAGCCTGAAACCTAATTGTGAGGTGAAAAATGAATTTACTGGCATGTCCAAATTATTTCAGTGACAAATACTTACCAAAAAAGTAAGACCAAAATAGCAAATTACAACAGTATGTTATAAGAACTGTGGTTTTATCTGAATTATTGCCATGCAACTACCGAGCATGAAGCCCTTAACACTAGAAGCAGGAAAGAAGCAGCTTCCTCCTGTCTTCAATACCACAGTGCCACAGAAGCTGCATAGGGGGTGTGTCTTTCTGAGATTCATAAGAGTGCCATAATGACAGAGCAGCATTAAAGTTGTAGCTTCTACATCATCTTGTGACTTCAAGGCAGGGAGGAATGTGCAAGAGTGGCAGAGAATGGAATTTAGCTGAATGGAAGAGGAAGACCGTCTTCAGAATGAGTACATCCAAGCTGTTTAATAGGCAACAGGTAGAAATCCAAATTAACTCTCTCTGCTTCTGAGTGACTGAAGACAATTTTAAATTAACCCCCCCAAATCACTACTTTTTAGTATAAATAATTGATTGTGCTTTGTTCAAGTTTGAAACAATACAATCATCAGCCACTTCTACAGAAATAAACAAAATGAATGCAAGTCACTGTTCAAGTATTTGTTTCAAAAATTATCTCATGGTACTATGAGAAGGGGAAATGCCATTAATATTAGAAGACTGGGATGCTCTCCAAATTCCATTCCATGCATCATTTCATTGCATGAGGTACCAACCTGAATTTGGGAGACTTATCATCTGAAAAACCACTATACACTACATATTAGATAGAATGAGCTTATATATTAAACTTGCCCCATCTCCCTTTGATTGTAATAGAAAATTAGAAATCCTGAATGTTTAACTTAGAATGTATAGTAGGGTAACCTCTTGGGTCTTTGTGTAAGAGGTAGGAATTACATGCCTCAAATCTCAATGAGAAAGGCAAACTATAAATAACATTAAAAAAGTATACTGAACTAATGTTTTGGATCTTCTTTAAGAGAGGCTATATAGCAATGCTGTAAACTAGGTGTGTGTGTGTGGGGGGGAACAGCTCAGGCACTGCATAATTGTGCAATATAAAATACCCAACCGCTTCTTCGATTCCCTTTAAATCATAAAGTGCACTCCCAAAATGTATAACAACCAGTTCCAGACCTCTGGACAGAATCTTCTTTGTACATCTAAATATTTTAAGTAGTAATTATTTGTATTGTTTATTAAAATTCACAGCACAACGTGCAACACACACAAATGAAAATTGTTTCAGGCAAGTTAAATTTCAGGGGTTAAACTCTAATACAGATCCCAAACAATTCTCATTACACTCACTGCAATGGAACCTTTTTACTTTCAAAATCTTCCAGCAGTAAATATTCCTCCCCTTCTTCCGAGATAAGGTAAGAGCTGGTTTACGAATACGTGACAAAAATTGAGACAGGTCAGTAAAAGTAAACTAGTGTTCTGTAATTAACAAAGCTTGCAAAAACCCTCTCATAAACATAATCTTTCTTGCTGAAGTCAGTGATGAAAATGGCATTTTAAATAGTATAATAATATAGGGTATGTAGGTGAACTTGCATAGTGCACTGGCTTCTTGTCTATAATGTGGGCCACAACCCACCGAAGATTTAGGTTTGCTTAAACCTACTAAATTCTATGGGCTTGTGCACATTTAACTGGCCATGATCTTTAAAAATCATCATAGAAGAATAAGAAAAAAAATAACAGAAGGCAATATTAGAATGGCTTTCTGAGTCTAAATGATAAGTATCAAATGCCATTCATTGTGGTGGAGAAGAGTCACTTTTATGCAACTACAATAACTTTTGGAAGTGTAGCTGTAAATACTTTTATGCAAAAACAGTTAAGAAATATTTACCTTGATTTAAAATTAAGAAACATTTACCTTGATGATTCAGGCTTCTTGCTCTGACAATTAATTAGTAACAGGTAGTCTTGAGGATCTTCTTGACTGGAGGCAGGCTCTAATGGTGGGATATTAATTAGCTGGTATGGAGGAGGTAAGGATGATTCTGCTTGTGCAGATGGTAGGGAAGTGTTGACAGGTAAGGGTAATTCTGCTGGGGCCTGTAGAGAACTGCCAGGTGGCTTCACAGCATCTACAAACACACAAGCATATAGCAAAGTCAACCCATGCATAATATTTTTACCTTGAAGGACCAGTTCTCCTTGCATATATCTGTGTGGCCATCACTGCCTTCCCTTGCTAGGGTTTGATAGGCTGCTGGCTTTTAAAAGTATCATTCCCTTATTCTGGCACAGCCTTCCATGGGGACGTGAGGAAGGCTTCCACCCTGCTGACTTTCTAGAGTTTCTATGAACAGGAGGAAGCTATTTGGGGCCAGCTGATAAGTGGATTTGGATCAAGGCACTGAAATGTTTGTCAGGGCCACTGATGTGCAGGTTTTATACTTATTTTTTGTTGAGAGTCTTTTAATGTTACATTGACTTCCGGTTTATGGAGCAGCGATGGTGGACATTCTTCCAGGACTGTGGGGGAATGATCCGCACACCAGCGGGTTGGAGGGGCGCTACCTCAAGTAGCGCCCCCACGGAGCCTTTGGGATAGGCTCTAGGCCAGAGGGCTTTTGAGGGGTAGCCTCTTCGATGGCGTAAAGCCAGAGAATTGAGGCTCCCCTCCGCCCTGACGGTTTGACCGGGACAAGCGCTGGAGATCGAGGGGAACAGCGTTGAAGCAAGCGAGGTATGAGAAACTGACCGACAATGAACGTGAGTTCAAACTAAGCGGACGACTATAAAAAGTAAATTACCCCCCCCCCCGGGAAAGCGGATCGCAAGGAGGGACGCCTCTTATGCAAAAAGACTGATAAGCAAGACGAAGGGGGAAGGGGGAGGAAAAACAGCGAGTGTGTTTTGAGAGGCTTACTTGATTGCTGACAGCGTGGGAGCGATCTTTAGAGTCGGAGGGAAGCGATAGAAACTGTAAACAAATCGTAAAAAATAGCAGCTGTGCAAAGAAGGCTGAAAACGAAGTCATCTGGCAGCCAGAGCCCAAAACCAGAGGAGGGAACAGATGTCATGAAAATTCTAGCGGATATGCTCAAGCCAGTGATGGAGCAACTCAATGGTATTAACCAGCAACTGACTGTAATGAATAAAAACTTTGCATCTCAGCAGCTCCAACTGAAAGAAATGGAGAAGAAGGTGGAGCAGGCAGCTGGGAAAATTAAGGAGTTGGACACCACAAGCAAGAAAATGAAGAAAAGGATGGGAGAAGTGGAAACAAAGCAAAATCTACAAGAAAACCATTTGTTACAGCTGCAGATGGAAAAAGCCAACATGATTCTCAGATTCCAGGGAATTCCTGAGGCTGAGAAGGAGGATCTGAGGAAGATACTTAGCGAGATCATCGCTCCAGAAATAGGCTTAACAGCGGGTGAACTGGTAAAAGAGATGGAGGCTTATAGGGCTTACTCAAATTATATTAAAAAAAATAGCCTGCCTGGAGAAATTGTGGTCAGATTCTCAAGAAGACAGACCAGAGATGCTATTTTAAAGGCGACATAAAAATCCTACCAAGTATCTTTGTCAAATTTCCTGCTCCGTTTGTTTGTTTGCCCTTTTTTTTTTGGGGGGGGGAGGAGTCAAACTGATGCAAAAACATGCCTCAGTTTGTCTCAGGTGTGGAAGAGATTCATAAAAGAGGCTTTCCATTTTGGGCTGAACTAGTCTTCTCATCAGGGTCAGGAAACAATTTTTCTCGCTCGAAACGGTTTCCTTCCCACTGAAGCCAGAGTAGTATATGACTTTAGAGACAGAAAACCGAAGTAAAGGCAGAAGGACTCTGAAAATTGCCTTTTGAAGCGAAGAATCAGAAGATGATCAGAAAGCTCTCTCATAACAACTAACAAATTAACATGTTAACACTGAAGCTGAGACAAACAAGAACTCTACAAGTATATTGTTTTATTAACACTTATATTACTAACACTTTCACTAACAGGGATAAGATCTCCTCCTCTTGGGGTTTTAGTATAGTGTGGTTACCTTTTCTTTGTCCCTAGATGTAGTCCCTTTCCTCCACATTTTCTTTGTGGTTTGTAGTGTATTGCAAAAATAAAAATATCCCTCCGGGGATTTAAAAAAGAAAAGAAAAAGAGATTCTTTTAGTGTTACATTGATTTAATTACTTTACTGTTTTATTCTATGTTTTTTACACACACCGAGATCTAACTGCATTGGGAGAAAGGCAAGCTCAAAGATATTTAAAATAAGTAAGTATATAATGAAATAAAATTAAACAGGGATGCAAGACTTTTATTTGTGGTTTTTAATTTATTTCTTGTTCTCCCAGTTATTGTTTACAGTGGACTCTTGGCATCTTAGATAGAGCCCTTTTTTAATTTCTTGGTGGTATGGTTGAAGCATCCCCATACATGGATGCTGTAGGGCAACCAGTAAGTTTAATTACAGTAATTATGTAGGTCTGCACATATTTAAGAAAGTTCCCACACCAGTACCACAGGTGGGGAAACACTATGACCAAAAGCTCTCTGCCTAGACAGCCAATGCATCAAGCAGAAAGCTTGTCTAGCATTTTTCTCGTAATGTGTTAACTTTTCACAGCAGGGACTTTGAATCACAGAGGAATATTGTTTTAAGAAATGGAAGTTCAAACAGTTTGTGCTAGAGAATTGTCAACTACCCTTCTTGAACTGCTGCCCGTCCCTTGCTGATGTCCTGACTATAAACTTGACTCCACCATCACTTTCTGACACCAAAAATTTAAGACTTTTGTGGTATCCAAAAATAAACCTTAGAGTTAAGCATGGCCTTGGAGAGCTTAATCCCAGCCCTCCAATTAACAGATGTTATTAAATATGTTGTTTAAAACATTCGAGCAGAGAACATTTTGCTACCAGTTTCTTCAGTTCAAGCAACCACTTTAAAACTGCAAGAACATTTTATTAATTACACATTATTGTCCTGATGTACTGTAGGGATGGAATGGGTTTTCTTATCTGTCTGGCAATGTAGCTTAGAACGTTTTTTCCTCTTTGATTGGTATTCATTCTTTACCTTATCTTTTGTATATTACTCTTTTCAATGTCGATGCCAATAAAGGTAATTGAATTGAATTGAACGTAGATGGAAACATAGGGACCCAGTCGCTGTCTTGGATTAACAATTAAGCCTCATATACACCTGACCATATCTGGAGTGGGACCTAGATATTTCTTCCGGTTTTAAAATCTGTCAGTTAATCTGCACACTAAATTCTAAATGCAGAAATGTATAACAAGCAACTCTAAAATGTGGACATTTTGCAATAAAATATTTATTTACCTCTCCATGATTCACCAAAAATATTTTAAAGTCTATGTGATTTTAAAACAACACCCGTGATTGTAGTAAGAATGTACACGGTCTAGATCTTTTCCTGTGACCTTTTCAAAGGTTCTATTTGCATAAACAGTCTTCACAGATTATGAAAGTGTCCCACACCCAAAAACAAGTCTTTTAACAAATGTCAGATTCATATTCATACACAAGGATGTACACTTTATACAATATGGAAAGAGGAATGAATCAGTCACAAACAAAAGTGATTGTGTGACTCTGCAATTCATTTTTAGTGGTTAATCATTCGGGACATCTGTACAGAAGTGAACAGTTCTGACTGCACGTCAGATCCTCCAGATGCAATAACCATGGACACTAAGTACTTAACCTACAAAGGAGTATTGGAAGCCATTCCCAGAATTTTTATTGTGTCATCTATAAAGATGCAGAGCATAGTATAGTACAGCGTGTGAAGAAACCATCAAAAGAAGATATGAATCATTTCAATTAAAAACATACAAAGTCCCTTCACTTTTTTATACTACATTCATTATCTCTTTCTATTCTTCTTCTGCATTACATTTTGAAAGCACTGAGTGCATAGACTGAGATTTAACCTCAGACTGCAGAATCGCTCCATTGCCTGTCTAATTGTTCAGCACTCTTTGCATTACTCATAACATATAAACTAATGAAGCATACAAAAATTCCCCAATTCATTTGCACAAAGTTCAATGCAGTGGCTCATATGCTGGATCAGATCAATGGTTCATCTAGTCCAGTATCCTGTTTCCAACAGTGCCACACAGAGAAGCCTTCTGAGAGATCATCTCTCAGTCCCTCAGTATAGCTGCTCAACTCCCTCAAGACTCTCATTCTCTATAATGGCAGAAGTGCTGTCAGCTTAGATGTATGATCTCTCTACCAATGGAGGAAGACTTGGTGGAAAGGAGTCCTTGGATGAAATCCGTAGACAACAGCATACCAACACTCCTAGTTAGGGTACAGCCCCCCCCCCCCATTCCAAGCATAACATGACCAGATAAGATCAAGTTGAAGTAACTGGCTGCTAAAGCCAATTAGCCATGAAATGAAGATCCTTCCTGCATGTTACAGAATGAAGTGTCCTTCCTAAAAGGTACACAGAGTGACTACTAGGCATCAAAAGCTTGCAAAATCTAAATTCTGAAGTTCTCTTCTATTCTGATTGTAAACGAGGCTCACTTGTTCACCCCACGTTCTTAACTTATACATTTTAAAGATCCTCAGTAGGCTTGACTTAGGTTTCCAGTAGCTTCTTCCACATCAGTTTTGTAATCATGATGTAGCTCTGCAAAAAAAGAGCGTCAGTACTCTGTATCTGATTCTCCTTACTCCTGAGCAAGTCCACTTAGAAACAAAAGTTCAATACAGAACAAAAGGCTAAAAGAGTCTGCTTATTGTTTAAAGCCATATAATCATCCTTCAGAATAGCATAGTTAATAAATCAACAAAAGATAGGTTTATACCTGCAGCAGAATAAAGCTAGGAATGAGGTGGCAGAATGTGACCTTTTCCAAAGTGACTGTAACGACCGTGCTCCACCCTCAAGGATCCTAACTGGTCGTCGTTGCCCCTGGGTTAAGTATTCACCCCTTTTCTTCAAAGTAGTCAGCGGTCTCAGAAAGGGTCAGGGGAGGGAGGTTACATCACCACCCCTCCTCTCCGACTAGCTGGGGCTCATGGTTCATTCTCTCTCTCTCTCTCCCCCTGTCCTGGTCCATGAGGCACCAGCCATCTCCTCTTTGACCTGCTTGCCCTTCCTTCCTTTTATCCCCCTGCCCCTTACAGCTCCCATCCCCTTAATCCTCCCCTTCTGGACCCGCTCCCATATTTAAGCTCCCCACTGACCTCACAAGTAGGGAAAGTCTGCCTTGCTGCTGCCCAGCTGGGCCGACAATCCTTGGCTCCACCTCCTTGCTCTCTCACAGGCTGGGGCTGGCCCAGCACTTCCTATCTGTTGGGTTCCCTGCCCCTCTTTGAGTGGCTAGCCCTCCCCCAGTCCTGGCTGCCTGGATGGACAGGGAGGCGTGCCTGCCTTTGGCCCCACCTGTCCCTTGGTTGCTGCAGGGTCGGGGCCCTGCATGGCCACATGAGGCAACAGGGCTTCCTGCAGGGGCCGTGCCAGCCATGTCAGAGGAGGTGAGCCCAACATGGCGTGCCTCTGCCCCTTGTGAGTTGCCAGGGGTTCCTGGTAGACACCTTGTTCCCAGAAAGTCAGGCTGTGCTCCCAGGGAGGCTGGGGGAAGGTCAGCCAGGAAGAGGCCAGGCATGGGTGTGCCAGGACAGTGACTCTGTATTCTGTTTTAGTACCTGGTTGCTAATGGATTTTTCTGTCATTTCAAACAGACCCATTTTACTAACTGGCTGCTTGCGGAATTTATTTACCTGTTCATACAAACCTGCTTGTATCAGGATGGCAAAGCATGGTTGAGCTGCTTTTGAGGGAAACGGCTTTTTTCCATTTTCAACCCCTTCACTGTGCTTCTGAATCACTGTGGTGTGCTGTTTAAAAAGTCTGAAGCACTTCCCACAATGCTGCTTTTTTCTGCACCCTTTTTCGCTGTGCAATCTTCCTTGGACCTTTTTAAAACATTCTAAGGTCAGTGCTATAGTGGCACCATTGAGATGAATTGACTCCATTGACTATAGCACTCACCTTAGAACGTAAAAAAAAAAAAAGTCAGAAGACGACTGCACAATGAAAAAGGTCAGGAGGAAATGGCACTGTTTGAAATGACCACAGTGCTTCAGAGACGGCTCATTAATGGAAGGAAATTCGCTGTATGAAACCCCTGTCCCTGTATTGCTTTACTTGAAATCGGGCCAACAACAAATAAAATCCAGTTTAGAATGGTAATGTGAAAAGGCCCTGTACTTCTGCCTACACACTTTTGAATATTCTGTGCAAATAGGTTCTGGCCCAGCTCTTTTCCTGCTCTCCTGATTTTCCATTTGGAGAGAGGTTTTTAGAATACAGAATAATTTAAACAATGTAATTCCCCCAACCTGCAGGCTGAAGTGATGGAGCCCGCTCTACTCTCTCATTTTGCTACATGTTGAGGTCAGGCCAAAGTGTGTTCGTATGTTCATGATGGGTAAGCAGTGTATTTCAGATCAACAACAGCAGGTGTACACAATGCTCTCTTGGTGGAGAGTTCCAACACTGTAACTTGACCTTTCTTGAAGAAACTGTACAAATTTAGAGAACATTCCTGAAAAGCATTTCATTTCGAATCCTATGAGCTCTGACCTTGCTCAAATTTCAAGTTAGAGAGTCATTGCCTTGGGCATCTGTAGTAAAACACGGGCAGACAATCTCTTATACAAATCTGAGATGAGTCAAATTTAACTGTGAAGCATTTTTTCCACATTAAAAATACCATTACATGATTCAGGACATGATGGGGATTTTCCAGACACTCATGACAAAAATAGTAAACAAACAATATCATCTTTGTAAGCCAGTAACACAAAGTAGATGGGTTAGTAAGGGTAAAGCTATTAATTAGATTTGTATCCCATTAATTAAATTTGTATTGGTAAAACATTCTTATTGGTCCATGGCAGAAATTCTATTTTAGCAGGTAACCTACGAGTTGGTAAATCAATTAATTATTCAAGCTTTGACCCAATCTTAATTATTTAATTAGGCCTAAACATACAATAAATTATTAAATCCACAGCAAAACACAAGAAAATATGAGAAAGCCATACATCATGAAATAACATCCTATTTAAGACTGAAAATCTAAATGGAGAATTTTCCTGGATTGAAATTACATTTTTAAAAATCTTAAAGAATTTAAGACAGCAAAACACAGAATTTAAGGAACTGTATATGAGACATAAACAATACAGACATCTGTATTTCCTTCCAATTCTCCTTTTGCAATATTAAATTTCTTGGAATTACTGGCACCAAAATGCAGATAAAATACTAAAAAAATCTCTTACCGTCTTCAGTAGGGTTGAACCCACAGATGTCACAAATACATCGAACCCACTTATTCATCTCCTCTTCACTGTCAGCAACCAAGTAGAAGACTCTGTCTATTGTGTTGATGTCAAATATATAGCTGTTTTCAAATTCTTTTTTGTTAAATGTCAACCCAGCATCCACTTGTTGACATAAGTTTAAGTCAATTATTCGAATTGGTTTTTTTGCATGGTCATTTTTGTAATATTCCAGTACATCTGGATCACCTGTCAGTCGACCACTGCGAAGCACAAACCATCTTCTCTTCCATGCCTAAAAAAAAGAAGACAAGAAATATTCAGATAGTTCGTATTTTATTGTCCATTACTGAACTTGTACTGAACATAATAGTTATGGTAAATATTCCAACTTGCCAAATGACGCTCTAAAATGAAGTTATTCATATCTTAAAGAACATGAAATTGTATTCATTTAGGCTCAGTTCACTGAGTCGATATACAGAGAAAGTGCAGTGGTAGACAGCAAAGGAGGCACACAGTTGATTGCTCCATCCAGCATCTGCTTTGGAACAGTAAATCCAAGACCATGCATTTTTTAATCTAGATACAGTTTACATAGCTGGAGTTCCCATCTTGAAACTGCCATGTTGCATAAAGATTGTCCATATGTCTTCATTTTGCTAGCAGAGGAGATGAGAACTTAGTCTTCCACAACTTATTTGCACAGTAATATTGGGGAGATAGTAAGCAAAGAGTGCTAACCCACAAGAATGTTTTTCTTCCCCTCTCATTATTTGTCTCAGCTAACCTCCTTCCAGTACCTAGCACAAAATGGTTTGGAAACCGAGAATTTAAAAAGCAGTTTTCCAGCACTGTTGGGGAGGCCTAGGAAAACTAAAGGTGGACTTTTTTCCAGAATATCAGTGGGTCTTCCAGATGGAATGATAGTACTAATGAAGGCAAACATCAGTGAACAGTGAAAACGGGAGACCTTTGATTTGCTTAGGTCTCCTTCAGCAGTGCCACCTGGAAAACAGTTTCTTAAATTCTCCCCAGCCTCAAAAGCATTTTCTGATAGGGTACAGGAAGGAGGTTTTTAATTAACTATTTATTATTGCCTAACTATTGTTAGTCCCAGTAGTCATGTATGGCTGCGAGAGTTGGACTATAAGGAAGGCCGAGTGCCGAAGAATAGATTCTTTTGAACTATGGTGCTGGAGAAGACTCTTAGAGTCCCTTGGACTGCAAGAAGATCAAATCAGTCAATCCTAAAAGAAATCAACCCTGACTGTTCCCTGGAAGGCCAGATAATGAAACTGAAGCTCAAATACTTTGGCCACCAAATGAGAAGGGAGCACTCACTGGAGAAGACCCTGATGCTGGGAAAGATTGAAGGTCAAAGAAGACGGGGACGGAAAAGGATGAGATGGTTAGACAGTGTCACAGATGCAATGAACATTAAGTTGAGCAAACTTCAGAGGACAGCGGAAGACCGGAAGGCCTGGCGTGATCTGGTCCATGGGGTCGCGAAGAGTCGGACTCGACTGTGCGACTGAACAACAACAAACTATTGCTGTGATCCACCCTGAGCCCATTCGCGGAGAGCATGGACTATAAATTTGAATAAATAAATAGAAAAGGGACAAAAGGATAACAATGACATTGATTTGCCAATGTCATCCTCCCCCAAATACAGTTTCATGTATTCCAGAGAAATAGCTATATTAGGCTGTTACAGCAAAATGAAGAGTTTTCTGGCACCATAATAATGAACAGAGTTATAATGGCACAAGCTTTTGCAAAGCACTGAGGATAATACATATCTGGTGAAGTGCAGTCTAGTCCTCAAAAGCTTGTGCCATTATTTTTTAATTATTTCATACTGTCTGCAACACATTACCAAAATAAACACCACTGTGAAAAACACAGAAATGGTTTAGTACTTTTCACATTTAGATAATTCTTGTTTATTAAAGGACACATGATGAGAATATATAGCAGGCTACATTTACAGTCCAGGTTTCCCTTCTGGCATTGCAGGCCTAGCCACCTCAAGCAGGTCTCTGGGGAGGTGGCATATAAATGCCCTAATATGTATGTAAACATGCATAACATACTAAAAAGGAGTTTCAAGTCAAATCCTATTTGACTTTATAGTGTACAAACAAACAACAGTCTTCACAATATTTTAGCTTCCATCTATGCAGGCAATGGCTCTGATGGGCATATATATCATAAGCAAAATATTTACTTCTAGAGAATACTCCTTATATGGGTAATACGGCTTAAACTGTCATGGCAATAATGTATGTTTTCTAAGGCTGCGGTCACACTGAAGACTTGGTGCGATCTGGCTGCACCTCCATTTGTGGTGGTTTAAATAGTTGCGGGAAGTTTTGATCAGACATCCCACCCTGAACAGGCTTCACTGCACACTTGCCCCATGGTCCATTGTTCAGTCTGTTGTGGCATTCTTCTTCTTCCTGTCTTTCACTTGTGTGCATAAGTGTGTATCCGAAACTCTGGCTCCTTTCTGACAGCTCCACAATCTCTGTGCTAAGTACTCCAGACCCTCTCATCCTCCTTCCCTTCACCTCTCTTCCACGCAGGGGTCATTTCCTTCAGGAGCGCACAGGAGCGGAGCTGTGGCAATAAAGAGCCCAGGGGTGGGCACATGCAACAAGCCCCACCCCCTGCTCCCAGCAGCTCTCAGTCAGAGCAAGAAGCAGCCAGGTAAGCTGCAAAGCTCCCCCCCGCCCCCCCGGCCCAAAACAGTTTTAAGACCAAGTTTTATTCAGGTACAAGCTCTCCCTCCTCTGTGAGGACAGATCTGCACATTCCCCCCCCCCAATAGCTAGCAATCCAAAACAGTCCAGTGGAGGCTGAGTGGTGGGTGTTGCCTTCTGACACACTTCCGGTGATATCAGGGGGCGTTGGGATATGCAAATAAGTTATGCTAATGAGTTATGCTAATGAGCTCCTGCACCTCTTTTTCTACGAAATGACCTGCTTCCATGGAATACATGGGGGGGGTACAGATTTACATGACAGTATCCCCACTGACTTCAATTCATTTACTCTTGTGTCGATCATGGGATGCTTTCAGACTGACACAGAAACAGGAGAGAGGGGTTGGGGGGGATTTGTCACTCGAAAACAACTCCCCCGGGGACTTCCAATCTAGAATGACTACTTGGTCAAGGTGATTGACAATGCCAGGGGCAATTATGCGCTTATGCGAACATTGCTACCTGATTTTTTAAAAAAGGAGGTGGAAATGGAAGGGAGGTTTCAAACTTCCCAAACAGCTTGACTTCACAAGAGGGGAGTTCAGACAGCCAGAAATGCGGAGAGGAAGCGCTGGCATCCCTAAATACCAGACTTTCCCTGGTGCCTGAGTAAGCTGGCACAGTGGGGTGCTGATGACTGGGGCATGGAAGGCAGATGCTGTTGTCTGATTGTACTCTTTAAATTTGCAAAACTATATTGGTGCAAACTGCTCAGGTGACCACAGCCTATATGTGTTTTCAATGCAACAAACACAGGGTCATTTTGGGCAGGAGCGGGGCGGAATGGCGCTCCTGCAGTAAACAGTGAAGCCCCGACCCCAGCTCCCAGCAGCCCTCTCTCATGCTGCCGCCTGGATCTAGAAAGGTAAGTTGGGCTGGGTGTTGGTAGCAGGGACTGATTGGAGTGGGGTGGGGAAACTGTTTTTTGGGGTGGCTGGGAGCGCACGGGCCGCAGGCGACTCGTGCGCTCCAATGCAGGCTGGCGGGGACTGTTTTGGGGGGGTGGCCAGGAGCGCATGGGCTGCACGCAGCTCATGTGCTCTGGCGTGGGCTGGCGGGAACTGGGTTTTTTTTGGGGGGGTGGCTGGGAGCGCATGGGCCGCAAGGCAGCTCATGCGCTCAGACATAGGCTGGCAGGGACTGTTTTTTGGGAGGTGGCCAGGAGCACACGGGCTGCAGGCAGCACCTGCACTCTGGTGTGGACTGGCGGGAACTGTTTTGGGATGGGGGTGGCTGGGAGCTGGCTGGCGGGGATTGCTTTTGTTGTTCTGGCGTGGACTGTTGGGGTAGGCAGGAGGAAGTGTGTGTGTGAGAGAGAGAGAGAGCTGGCGTGGGAAGGCCATGGGCGCTCTCCTTCTTCCCTCGACAACGTGGCCCAGCAACCCTCGTGGGTCTGGCATGGCCAGCACTGTTGGGGGAGGCAGGAGAGTGTGTGTGCAAGCCAGGTTGGGGTGGGCCTGGAGCTTTGGGGACCCCTCTCTGTATCCCCCCCTCTCCCCCTTTCTCTCTGTGTCTTTCTCCCTCTCTGTCCCTCTCTCTCTCTCTTTCCCCCCTTTCTGTCTTTTTCTCTGTGAAGAGGGAATTGGCTGCATTTGAGCTTTGGGGACGGGGTGGGAGAAGAAAGAAAAGTCTAGGGAGAGCAGTGAGTGAACAGGAAAGGGGAGTGTGTGTATGTGTGTGGAGATGGGGGGAGGGAGGATGATGTGGGGGGGGCGTTCCTTTTGCTAATGTGCAGGCATTGGAGTGGCAAGGGGGCGAGCGCAATCCTAGGCAGATACTCTTAAGAAGATATGTTCATTAAGAACATAAGAGAAGCCATGTTGCATCAGGCCAGTCCAACACTCTGTGTCACACAGTGGGCAAAACCCAGGTGCCATTAGGAGATCCACCAGCAGGGCCAGAACTCTCAAAGCCCTCCCACTGTTGCCCCCCCCAAGCATCAAGAATACAGATCATCACTGCCCCAGACATAGTGTTACACATCTATCCTTCGTGACTAATAGTCACTGATGGGCCTCTGCTCCATACTCTTCCAGTATGAGTATTATTGACCTCTGATATCACTGACCTCCACTAGCTTTCCAGTAACCCTTCAAGTGTACAGTGCCCTTTATAGTAATACAGCCCTGGAATAAAAGGAGAATCACAGATTATTCAGTCCATCACACCTGTGCTCTGTTTCAGCCACTCGGGCTGTTTCTGCACATTGATGGACACCGCGCTATTGTTACTCTGTCGCAATCCGTTGCAAGTGATTTGACCATCCACACAGGAAAATTCATTTGCAAATTATTGCTACAGAGAGCGTGGATGCAGCCTTGAGGTTGTTTGTGATGTGCAGCCAAATAGTGAGGAGACTGTTGTTTGATCAGAAATCTGGGGAAGCAGGAGAAGAGTGAAATCTTCCTTATCCCCCACTCAAGCAAGAAGGTGCAAGACATCAGCTTTCCAGGCAGCTTTAGGCAAATGTTCCCTCTCTCTCTGTTATTCCACCAGGGGCCAGCGAATACTCCCAAGCTTGACTCTGCAGGAACAATGGGGACTAGGCTCCTAGGCTCTCCACTTGGGAACCAATAGGACCGTGGTGGGAGATCTGAACCCACCAACGGTGTCCCCAGGTGTGCATATAGTTGGCCAGCCGGCCAGTAGTTGTTGTCTTTGTTGTGTACGATTGTTGTGTGCTGATCACTGCATCCGTCTCAGTGGTTTTTACATGCGTCTAACCCACTACACTTCACTCTCCCTCTCTTG
Source organism: Gekko japonicus (assembly GCF_001447785.1). Lineage (NCBI taxonomy): Eukaryota > Metazoa > Chordata > Lepidosauria > Squamata > Gekkonidae > Gekko > Gekko japonicus. The sequence continues at coordinate 1,751,496 of NW_015173675.1, forward strand.
TCACCCCCATCTTTAAAAAGGGTTCCAGGGGAGATCATGTCGAATGCAGGAGCTGCACGTCGCTCTGCTGCAAGGATCCAAAGCCATTAAATCTGACCGACTCTGTTACCATTAGTCCTATTCCTATCTTGATTAAAAATACTAGGAAGCACCTTGAAGTGCCTGAAGCACTTTAGCACATGTTGACAGTAATTCTCAAAACAGTCCTATAAAGTACCTTAATATTGTCCTGTTCCCCATTGCAGTTGCAGGGCTGAGGCCAAATGCCCCTAGCTTGTCAAAGGACACATACTCAATTCAATGCAAGCTAAAACCCATCTTCTGGGTGTGGAACAGTGGTCACTGGGGGTGTGGGGGGGGAGATATTTGTGAAGTCCCTGCATTGTGCAGGGGGTTGGACTAGATGACCCTAGAGGTCCCTTCCAACTCTATGATTCTGTTCTGATTCGGACCAGCATGTAAGTTCCTAGCCTACTGCCATCCATCATCGAAGTCAGCTGAAAATACATTGGGTCAACCCTCACCCATAATAGAAGCAGCACCTGTAAGCTATATGAAAGGAATTCTCTCAGTGGCCATTGTTTGTCAACCACAGCAGTATTTCCAGCCTTCAAGCATTTGTTTCTGTCAGTAAAATGTAGGGGGGGAGAGCATGTCAGGCCTGGCAGCAGCCACTGAACACCTTGACACCATGCAACTTGCATAACTCATGCAGGCCCAGATGCTTGCTACTGCTCAACAGCCGCTGCCCCATGAAGTGTGGTGTAGTGGTTAGTGTTCCAGACAAGGATTTGAGAGACCCAGGTTTGAATCTGAGTTGGGAAATACCTGGCAATTTTTGGGGTGGAGCCTGAGTGGTGGGTGTTGCCTTCTGATGCACTTCCAGTGATGTCAGGGGGTGTGGCATATGCAAATAAGTTATGCTAATGAGATCCTGCACCTCTTTTGAGCCACTGAGTTGCATCTCCCAAAAACAAAAGGATAGATTCTGCAGGATGAATTCTGATTTTGCTTTGGAGATGCTAGTAGTCAACAGCTTCTTAGAGAGCAGCTTTGTATGTAATGGGTTTTGTTCATACTACATTTTCTAATTTTTGTAATCCAGTTGTTTATGGTATGCCTTACCCTGTTTTCCTTTATGGCGTTGTTTTTTTAATCTTGTAACCCGTCTTGAGTCTCAGCAAGAAAGGCAGACTGGAAGCAGAGGCTTCATGAGTGAGAAAACACCCCCCGCTGCCCTTTTCACTAGAACATTCCAAAAACTGAAAAGATGACACCCCAGTCCAGAATGCTGACCAAAGTTTTGCTTCATGATTATCATGCTCATGAAACATCAAATGCAGACCCTGTAGGAGTTTGCTTTCTAATCCTGCATATTAATAGGCTGAAAGAGTCGTCGTATTTGCAGCCCAAACAGAGCCCCTATTCAGTATCAAGGGTGAGATACAGCTCAAACTGCAGCCAGTTTCATAAATTTATAATCTTAAATAGAACTTGTTTTCAGCTCTGCATCCCACAAAATACCAAGTATTTGAAACAGTGACTTTAGAGTCCTAACACCTGCTTCTATGTCCCTCCCTCCTCCCTTCCCCAAAAAGATTTTTTTCCACATAGTGAAAATGGGAATGTTTATTTCAGTCACATAATGACTCACTCTCACTGAAACTGGCACAGGCTATGCTCAAAAACAAAAGCAATTTCATAAACTACACACTAATAAGGGAGACACAAAGGTTCTCTGGATTACAGCACAAAAGCACAATTTAGCAGCAGCATAAAGCTTGAAGCTAGACAAGAGAACTGACATCAGCACACGCGCTAATCATAGTACAAAGAGCCTTCTATGTTTTGTCAAACTGAAAAAGGAGACCACATAAATCACTCTTTGTTATCTGAAAATATCTGGGATTCTTGAAGCTTGTTCTATTTTTAACATTTTAGTGTTGGCTGCCTAGTGGAAGCTGTACACTGCCTTACTGGGAAACACTTCAGAAGATTATATTGCATACCCAAGGAAGTAATGCTTCTGCAATAACTGCTTTTCAAAACTCAACATTTTGTCTATGAACAGAATCAATATAAAATTGTGTTCTTCATTTACCGACACCCAACTTTGGAAATATTTTGTTTGTGCAACTTTTATTGTGTTTTACAGTTGGGACACTAGACATTGAATTCTACATGAATACTGAACAGGCTACAGAAGGGTTACCACAAGCAAGCAAGCAAGCATTGGCTTTTCAGTACTTTTCGCTGAAGCAGCTAATGAAACCAACCATGTTGTGCCATTAGCCCCCCAAATAAGAATGTGATGCCAATCACTGTGAAAAAAATCAGTGGAATAACCAGCTTCAGTGGAATGGGGTCTGATAGCAAGCATAACTATTTAATCTTTTGTTTAACCAAGACTGCCTTTTAACAAACAAGAGTCTTCCCCCAATTTACTCTCAACTTAAAAAGTATAACAGCCTTTTAAAACTCCGACTCCCAAGAATGTTATATTTTTGTTTAGTATCTCTGACCTCAAACTCACTTCAAATTGTGATATCCAATCCATGGCAAAAGGCCAAATACATATACACCATTGAGAACGGTTGTGAGCTTGGCCTTCAAGAATGACAGATCCAAAGGACATTTCACAAAGATGCATTTGTTAATTTATCTGTTATGCCTTACTCCACTTACAAAAAACCTTCATAAGGAAGCATGAACTGCAGAAAATATTAGAAGCACCTTTACCTACTGTAACTAAAACACCTGCCTTCGTTCCCCTTAAGAATTGTTTTCCAGGAAGCAACATCTTTTCTTATAGGAAAAAATAAGGAAAAAATAGTCTCAGTGGAAGTTTCCACTCCACCAGCCATCATCCTGATAATCTGTTCAGAATACACACACAGCCAAAATTTCCTGTTTTCAATCTATTGTCACCCCTTGCTAGTCTTGTGTTGGTCAGTTCTAACTTTAGCTTGCTTATACAAACAAAGAAAACATGGAAAACAGAAAAGCAGCACTGAAACACTTTGTGCTACCCATATTTGAAATGGAATTTATTCAAGCGTACTGGGAAAAAAATAACATGAAAAAGAATCACGAGAAAGCCAAATGCTAACATACACAAAACCAAAATGTTGTTACACATTTGTAACTTTAAGTATGGTGTGTGTATACACACAGACACACTAGTTTTATATTCACCTCAAATTGTTTCACTATTTCTGAAGCAAAGGACTTGTTCAGAAATCTTTCTACCATATGGTATTTTGTTTTACAGCAGCATCCTGTATTACAACACCCCTAGGATGATTAGGGCTCCCAAATCTCGCCAAATCGCGGCAGGGGATCCGCATGTCTTCGCAGAATCCATGCCGCGGGGACGGCAAGATGCGTTGCACCGCTGTCGCCAGGACATGACTCTACGTGTCGCTCTGGCAATGGTGCTGTTTGGAGCCCCGTTGACAGAGCGACGCGTTGCGTCAAATCATGGCGACGGCAGGCGCAACACGTCATGCCGTCCCCGCGGCACGGATTATGCGAAGACATACGATCCCACGCCGCGACTTGGCAACCCTATGGATGATATCTACCTTTACGCTTGTTCTTGCAGTGAAGGGACATTCTCATGACCATCCATGGTAAACACACCAGCAAAATCACCCTGCAGCTCCAGTTTTGTTATCCTACGAGACAGTGGTCCTGCAAAGACTGTTCTTTTTGAGTAGTGTTCATGGTATGGCAGAAAACAAATCCAGATTGAATGGGGTGGGAAATACCATTATAAACTGACATAGCTGGAAGTCAGCAGGTGCTAGTTTTTCCTGTGACTACCACAGAGTAAGACAGCCATGAGTATTTCCCCAAAGTTAACAGTAAGGAGCATATACAGTTACCACAAAATGCCACACTATGTAGGTATTATTCATGGGTAAATTAGTATAATATGATATTAGTATAAATTAGCATAGTAACATCTTCCTAATGTATAGAATTGCAAGAGGAGGAAGTGCCCTATTCAGCCATACATTAAAATAATTACTTTGCACAGCAGTAACTCAACATTTTACTTCTATAAGGCCAATGTTTGGTTCTAGTGGCACCTCTAAGACTGACAAAGTTTTATTCAGTGTAAGCTCTTTTTTTTTTTTTGCAAAGCACACTTCTGTACATGAAAGCTTAAACTTTGAATAAAACTTTGTTGGTCTTAAAGGTGCCACTGGACTCAAACTTTGTTCTGCTGCTTCAGTCCAACACAGCTACCCATGGAAATTTTTCTGTAAGGCCAGTTAGTGCAAAAGTCAAAATCGCCTTCTAACCCTATCAACTGGTGTCCGAAAAGCAGGGTTACTGACTGGCCTGGAAAAAAAATGCCCTGTCCCTTTAATACAGGCTTCTACTGTGTGGAAATGGGCAGGTGAAGCTTTTCATAACATGGAGGCAAACAACCTCTATTAAAGGGACAGAACTTTTTTTTCTCCAAACAACTGAACCAAAAAGTTATTTGCAGCAAGATCTGATTAGCCAGCAGCAACCCCCCACACACACACACTTCTGTTGGCTCAGTAGAAAAGTCTGAGCGGTGACATTTCCACTCATTACAAAGACCCAACCACCCAGACATAGGATGATTCCACCAGCAATGTTGTTAAAGAGGCAGGCACATCCCAACAGATGGGCTGGCAAAGCACGCTGCTACAAGTAGCATTCTGCCACCCTCTTCTCTTTCTTCTTTCATTCTTTCCAGTGTTTGGAACTGAGACGGCTCTTCTGAAGGGCAGATGTAGTAAAGCTGGGAGGAACTTTGTTGCACATAAACTCCAGAAGGTAATACAGGTATGTCCAGGTTCCTTCCTGAATTATGGGTCACTCACACAATCAGACAATTTTAACTAATCATTTTCAGAATACTACTTTAAAATTAGAATATGGAGAACATGTGCTTGTCTATGCTTTTTTTATTTATTTGTTTTATTATATTTTTATCTCGCCCTCCCCCGCGAGTGGGTTCAGGGTGGTTCATAAGAAGAATCTGACAAAGTAAAACATTTTAAAAACTGTTAACAATACTTTAGTTTAAAATCCCCAAGACACAACCACAGGATGACGAAACAATTTTACAGAGCTCCCAAAGGACACCATATGTATGCCTAGATGAATTCAGTAGTTTGGTGGGCAGGAGCACCATTAATAAGATGAAATGAAAGGAAGGGAATGAGGCAGGGAAGGCCAGTGTAGCTGGACGTCTGCCACCTCAATAAAAGGCCTGGCAGAACAGCTCTGTTTTGCAGGCCCTGCAGAGCTGTAATAAGTCCCACAGGGCCCTGATCTCATTTGGTAGAGCTTTCCACCAGGCCAGGGTCAAGGCCGAAAAAGCCCTGGTTCTGGTTGAGGCTAAGTAGATGTCTTTGGGGTTGGGAACCACCAGAAGATGCTGTTCAGAGGAACACAAGGCTCACCGGGGGACATATGGGGAGACTCAGTCCTGCAGATATGATGGTTCCAGACTGCATACGGCTTTGAAGGTTAGTACCATAACCCTGAATCTGATCTGGTACTCAACTGGTAACCAATGCAGCTGGCAAAGCACTGGCTGCGTGTGTGTCCGCAAAGAAGACCCAGTCAAAAGACATGGCACTGCATTTTGAACCAGCTGAAGTTGTCGGAGCAGAGTCAAGGGTAGCCCTGTGCAGAGTGAGTTGCAGTAGTATAACCTGGACATGACCATTGCCTGGCTACATCACGGGGGGAGAGACAGGGAACCAGTTGCCTGACCAGCCGAAGATGATAAAATACTGATCTGGCAATATTCATGACCTGGGCCTCCATTGAAAGTGAGGCATCCAGCATCACACCTAAACTCCTCACCGTTGGCACAGGTGCCAGTGGTGCCCTCATTGGGAGATGGATTCCTGATCCCATTCCCCTGTGGCTCAGGCACAGGACCACCATCTTAGATGGATTGAGTTTCAATTGACTCTGACGCAACCATCCATCCACGGCCTCTACAGCCCTAGTCAGAACCTCTGGGGTGGAGTCTGGCCATCTGGCCATCAACAGATACAACTGGGTGTCATCAGCATACTGTTGACAACCCAGCCCAAACCCCTGGACCAGATGGGCAAGGGGGCACATGTAGATGTTAAATAACATTGAGGAGAGGATTGTCCCCTGAGGAATGCCACATACCAGTGGGTAACACAGTGAAACCCTCTCCCTAAGCGCCAACCTCTTTGTCTAGCCAAGAGCAGGAAATTCTATGTCTTCCTTCTTCCATATAGTTTTTAATTTCTCTCCCCCCCCCCACTGTTCCCTATAGCCATCAACACTCAAAAACATCTAGTCTGTTTCTGAAGTCACTTTTCTCAATTCAAACTGCAGTCTTGGGAAGATGTCCTTTTTCACAAAATTTGTTTGTCATGACTGTAAAAGCTGCTTTGACAGCATGTTCTTTCTACCCCCTCTAATTTATCAGTTTTCTCTCTCTCTAAAAGAGCAGTGCAGCAGACACTACATTTGCCTCTGATGGTATATATTGGTTATTGCTCTTAAAATATCCAGTCTATGCTTCTGGGTCTTCTTCTGAGCACCTTGCCTCACTTCTCAAACTTCCTTGGCGCCCTTGAGTAGCACTTGCCCAGGTGTCCTCTTCACTATTAATGCCAATTCTTGTTTGCCCCACAACTATTTCATTGAATTCTTCCAAGCGTAAAAAAAAAAACACCCTCTGAATAAAATATGTACACTTTAGCACAAGCTGCATTGTTTAGGCCTTTAATAATCTACTCCGCTCTCTCTTTTAAAGAGACAGAGAGAAAAGCCAGAATTCCCTTCCCCTTTACACACACATAAAAGCACACACATACAAATTGTAATTAGTCTGCGGTCATCTTTTTTGTGTTGGAACAATAAATAGTTACAGAATCTTCCAGCCACTCAAAGTATGGAAAAAATAACTTTACTGGCACAAAGTTTTATTCTATCTAGTTTATAGATTTTGGTTTTTCCTTTTTATACACATGCATGAGCAAAATGTGACGCCCACCTTAGCTTTATCATCAACTAGATCACTGGAGATTAAATACTGAGAAATTCAAGATTATGTTGCTGTCTTCTTTCCATAAACCTTTTTCAGAGCAATGAATCAAAATTTGCCCCAAAAGTACAATCAGCACAGGCTTCATAACAAACATTACAATATTATTAAATGTTCATGCCTATCCTAAGGCTGTTCAATGACAATTCAGTTCCTCAATTCCTGAAATGATAATATTTTAAGGATCAATGAGAGCACACGGATTTCCCCTTGGTAAAGTTTTTAAATCTCCCTATGGTGATTTTATTCAATGCATTTATTTACACACACACACACACACGTTCTCCAGAAAAGCTTTCTGGAAATGCAGTTTTCAGAACAGCACATTTAACAATGAAAAATGACTATAACAACACTTTCTGCAACTGTATTTAGTATTCCAAGATTACGTGGTGCTACAGATCATGCTAAATGGCTATCACAAGAGCTATAATATTCACTATTAAACAAAAACAGAACTGTTTCCTAAGAAAAGAAAGATAACCTAAAATAAATTAGAGACACTTCTCTAAAGTAACACACTGTCACACAATTTCCTTTTTTGCTACATCAATAGATTAACCTATCCATATTTATTAAAAAAACTTTTGAAATAGTATTATTCATTTACCTCTTTTTTGTTTTCAGCATACCCATAAATTCCTGACCATTTCAGTAGTTGTGTCTAGCCCAAAATAAGTATAGCATTGGTCTTCCTGTCAGCTCTCCATCTCACTATACACCACCCTATTCTAATAACCTTTGACCAACAGGAAGCAGACACAATAGACTGAAAATAACAGCAACTGTATGTATTCAAAATGATTTAATGTAAAGGAAAGAGGCACTTGCTTCACTGATGAATAAACTGCTTTAAAATTAATATTAGACCTACATACCAATATTATTCTCAAAGCTAAGGTGTTCACTAACACAAATATCTATTTGCCTCACACCACTGCATGCCAAAGCTTGTATTCTGTAAATCTCAATCTTTCAATAAAGCCTTTATTGGAATTGTGGCTTTTTAAAGCCCACAGTTCTACAGACACCAGCACTGCTAAGACACTCTACACTTTGTAATCACTACATGCTTTGCAGAAAAAAAATAGTTGTAGATATTGGCAGTTATATCATGAAATTAGAATGGCCTGGAGGACCGTGTTGCAGGTCAACACCTGAAGCTAAGCAGATCTGGCCCTAGAAACTGCCTTGATGGGAATCCAGCAGCCACTTTATAACCTCCTGGGTGGATGAACAGAGTGTAAGTGCATTAAGTACTGTTGCCTTTCATTTTCCTTAATGTAGTTTTACAGGAATTAGGCAATGTCCTTACTTTGCAGAACTCCTCTTTGTACAAATTTAAATGCATCCCTCTTTTCCCCAGTGCTAAATTCATTTATTTGACACTGACAAAAAATTGTAAGAGCCCCTTCCATTGTATGAGCTGAAGTTTATTTAGAGACATTAAGAACACACCACTTCCTCCATCCTTTGACTGGGGGTGGGGGGGAGGCTACTACCATAACACCAAGGAATAACAGAAAAAGGATATCCTGCTAAAGTTCCCCTCCCCCTGCCATGCTTTTACTGAAACCGAAATCAGTGACCAGAGAGCTCTTTGCACAGCAGATCCTGGATGGTGCATTTAACTGATAAATTTTCAAGGAGGAAACAAGATACCACAAGGGAGATGGCTTGTAAATAACCATGCTAAAAAAGGACAACACAAGAGCATTCTCTCAAAATCAGTCCATGCTGTGGATGCACTGATAACCAAGATCTAAGGAACTGTGCAGCTAGTTCTGCACATGAAGGATTTTGGATTGCTTTCTCAAACTACAGCTCCCACCCAACGGCAAACTATTTTTCAAACTTTGTGAGAGGATTTGCATTTCAAAGTTTATAAGGTCCTCTGGGAATGCAAGTTCCTAGGCTCACCTACAGGTTGTTGGATCCTATTCTCTGTGTTTGGAATAAATATAAGAGAAGCTAGGTGAGGTTAGAAGAGAAACAAAGGAAAGTCAGTTCCTACTTGTAGTTTGTGTATAACGTAAGAAAGCTGCTCTGATAAGGCCTGCAGTTCAGCAGTCTTCTTTGCTTAGAAATATTCAAACATTCTTATATCAAGGATCAACTGTTCCAGTATTTGCTCAGTTGTCATTGCAAATAAAAAGAAAAATGTCAGGTTTACATTTCTTTCCCAATAATTATATATCCACACAAATAACCAAATGCTTCAGGTATGCTAGTTTTTAAATTTTGTATTATTACACATTTGTCCCTTCCAAAACAGTTGTCCCTTCCATCTAAAATTTGGCAGAATTTACCTAAACAGCAGCCCCTGATCTGGGTAAAATTGTGCACTTTATAAACACTCAGAAGCAATTTGCAGGTGAATTCCAGCATATAAAATCATTGCATAAAAGCACCTTGTATTTAGTACAGGTCTCCTGTCCTAGGGTGCATTCAGACGAGCAGCTAATCCCACCATTATGCCAGCTTGAATTTGATCCCGATCTTTTTAATCCATCGTAGCATGACCAGACATCCCCCTGGTGAATCGCCTTACCGTGGGCTGCCTCCGTTCTGGATTGTCTAGACAGTGTCCACTGAAGGAGGTGTGCACAGTGGGGGGGGGTAAAAAAAATTTTGTGCATGCGCATAGGCGTCACAGAGCATCCTTGTTGAAGGAGGTGCGCGGTGGGTTTTTTTAAAGAAAACGCTTTGTACATGCACATAGACATGACAGCATGTCCTTGTTGATCTGTGCATGTGTAGAGATTTTTTTAAATGGCGCCCGCTCAGGATGGTCTGACGTCAATCCACCCCAACGGGAGGATTGCATGCTGGTGGAACGATCAGATGGGTGAAAGTCCGCAGTTGTCCCGCAGGTAACCAAACCCCCCAGATTTAAAGTGGTATCTTTTAAGTACAGCTCCGAAGCGCGGCAAAACGGGATGCCCACGGAAGAGGGACATTTCCCAGATGTTTATGTCTGGACATTACCTTTAGAACCGTGAGGCAATCGTGCCTCACGCAAATCTAAAGAGCCATCTGATCAGACTCCTAGACTCAAGCTCAAATCCTTTACTTCAATTCAGGTGGCTTTCAATCCACTGTGGCAATTTATTTGGTGGCAATTAAATCTGAATACAGGAAATGGGTAGTGACTGTTTCCATACTGTGAGCATAATATGAAGCATGTCTGTATACACTGCTAAAACCAGTAGAGCAGAGGAATCCCACATTGCCAATCTACTCACAGGTTCCTGCAGGACATGATAACCCTCTCCCAGTACAAGCTAAATCAAGCAAAAATCAAGAAATAGGTTGCTATTGTGAGAAAGAGATTTCCAACACTCAGTTCTTTGTGATGAAGGTAACAAAAAAGTCAACTCACGATTAAAACATGCAAATATTTTACAGTGGAACATTCCTCAGTCATACCCTTTCTGCACTCATATATAAGATTTTGTTCTTCTGTTTGTGAAGCACAGAAGAATAGTTTTTTATTATGTTGTTGTAGATTTTCATGGCTGTATGGCCGTGGTCTTGGCATTGTAGTACCTGACGTTTCGCCAGCAGCTGTGAGTGGCATCCTCAGAGATATAACACAGAAAGATGGAGTACTCTCTGTGTCAATGTGAGAAGAAAAATGGTAGGCAGGTAATTTATATCTACTCAGGAAGGTGGGGAAGGGCTGAGTCATTATCTTGTCATTATCTTCCAAGACACTGAAATGCTGGACAACACATCCAATCACCATGTCAGATTACACAGGAAAGCCATTGAAATTCATAAACATAAACACAATTTCAACAGGAAAGAAGAGAGTTTTAAAAATAAATAGGGCTGTCCTGTCCTGAAAAACACAAAATGCTCTACATTTTACAACAGCACTACAGGTAAGATTAGAATTTCAACAGCCAATCCATATGCAAAAGAACCTCCTCAGGAAAAGCTCCTCCATTAGCATGTCACAGCCTGGGAAACTCCTACAAGATAATGACTCAGCCCTACCTCACCTTCCTGAGTAGATTTTATTATCAGTTTTGGGCTCACAGAAATAACTTCATGAACCTTTGGATCCTGTCCATTACCTATTTCAATGTCTGGATGTATGCTGGGAGAAAAAAAGCCTACTACATTCAGTCAGTCAAGTAGGCATTCATGGCAAAAGAAGCAATACTTGAATACCCATTCAGTGATCTCAAACTGGGTGCTACACAAAATATGGCACAAGGAAATTCAAGCCCTACAGCTACTACTTGTTCACTGTCCATATGAACATTTCTGCGAGTAACCTTTACATGAATTTTGGAATGCCCTGCTTTTATAAATCCTGGAAAGGAAAGACACGTTCACTTTCTATCTTGTATTAATATTCACATGCTAGTATAACACACCCTAATGTTGTACACAACAAAAATTTTACGCCCATATCTGATGGAAAGAAATGTCCTGTACTTCAGAACTAACATAGCTCCAATGTGAAAAAACCAGATCTTTCAACAGGTGTCCGATTTAATTAGTATGCTGATTTCAGCCAATTCCCCCAGCTGCAGTAGGTCCTCACTTTGCCCCTCATGTTGTATTGGGGGGGCCCTTGACCCCCAGGAACAGAATTTCAGGAGGGTTTGTGGGGAGGAGGTCCCACTCAACCACCATCATTCCACTGGAAAAGCTTTGGATCCAACCCTATGTTCAAATTAGTTGCACTGCAATAGCTGGACACATGGTGAGCGAAGCACATGCCATTTTGTTATACAGGTAAAGGTGCACTATATACATATATAGCCAAAACATTCCTTTGGTGGGGGGGGTAAGAATCAGATTTCAGCCCCAAATATAAGTCCACTTATGTCTAGGCTAAACAAGACAACTTTTCCCAAGAGTTCACCAATATTGCATACCCCCTATTCTTAATCAGCTGCCCATGACAATGCAGTTAGAATTTTTCGCAGATTATCAGTTCTCTTTTTTTGTGAAGCAAGAGAAACCTAGTGCTTTCTTCACATCTTCAGTTACCTTCTTTTCTGAAAGAAGAAACATGCACTGCCAGTTGTCAGCAAGCTCTTCTAATCACTAAGGCACTGCATCCTCTCATATTAGAGCAATGTTTCGGGTTTGGCCGCTTAGCGTAAGAAGATCATAGAGATTCCAGATCTCGACACACACACACACATTTTTAAATTTAAATGGTGAATTTCAAGTTGCATTCCTGAGCTTCCTTTAGCCACAGAAAACTGCTTAGAGGTTAAAATAGATTCTTTGCAGTCCATCCTTGTGAGACAAGTCTTTACTTGTTGCCAACCGCACTACCTTACAACAGCTTAGCTAGCCAGACAATTATCCACTACTACTATTATTATGAAACATATCTTGATCTGTTCAAGCTGTTGCTGACACCTGTTGCTGCAGAGAGATCAACGAAGGCCCTTGGTTGTGTGTCTTCTCAGCCTTGGAAGCCAAATCAAAATTTAATTTTCTGTGACGATCATGCATTACTGAGGCAACTGGCCTTTGTGTTAAGTTCTGCTTCCTGGTCCTGTTGGGATGTACAAATCCTCTCTCTGTAGTCATGAAAAAATTAACTGTTTGTTTATGCATGCTGATGTCCTAGCCAGTTTAGGTGAGGGAGCCAATGACTAAGTCTGCAGGTATTTGCCACCAGAGCAAGGTGACAAAATGCATAATTAGTTAGCATTGGGATTCTCTAGTTGGGTAATCAATACTTCGGGGGTGGACTAGAGAGTAAGCATTGGGTTTCAGTTTTATTGTTCTTTGTCCTTCTCCTCTAGTTCGTCCTCATACAAGGTTTGGAAATGCCTAAGTAAAGATGTAGGATAGAGCAGATAGAAAGGATGATTTTCCTCTTGTTGTTGTTGTTGTTCAGTCGCACAGTTGAGTTCAACTCTTTGCGACCCCATGGACCAGATCACGCCAGGCGTGTATTCCTGTATTGTTTTTTAAATCTCCCAATAACTCCCTCCCTCATTAGTAAGTAAAGTTTCTTTTAAAAAACTAATACAAGTGTTCTGCTGCGTTATTAAATCTACAGTTTACATAGAAATCCCTAACAGGTCCACCCTTCTAGATTTTCCCTTCATTTAGGGGAGATGGGGGGGGCAGTTATCTGTGCTCCTGTCCCATCAAACAGGGTAACAGCACTTTTTGCAAATCCACTCAGCTGCACACGGGAATAGCCACACAGCCCATACATGTTTGGTAAATATATTACCTTTTTTGCACAAAGTGGACAAAAGCAACAGGAAGTAGGTGGGGAGGGGGAGACAAGACAGAGAGCAAGAACTAAATCACTCCCTCCAGCAATCATGATGTCTGGGTCTGGGAGTTCATGTGGAATTCCTGATTCTACTGAGGCAAGTTGTAACTGAGAAACTTGCTTCTCTTCTAAGTATTAACATTTGAAGTGCTCCACTAAATGTTCTTACTGCACCTGCACAAATTCCAGGATGCTTTCAAAGCAGACACAGAAGGTCACATGTGTCCCATTCTTGCTTCAACTTTACAAGAATTCAGAAAACTGCAAGTACAAACTAGCACCAAGACTCAGCACTTAAATACACTAACACAATTTAAAAAATCTCACTTCCCCAATGAAAAACAGCATGGAGCATTCTCTGCTTATCACCAAGTTTTTCTGTCTGTCCCATTCATTGTAACCAAACATATAGAAGCCTTTCCCCAAGTAAGTTTTTTAAATCACCACCATTTTAGAACAGCTCCCCTACTTCAAAGCACATGGAATGATCTTGAAATGATCAGATTGAGATTTCGATCACCTAATGAGATGAGGTAATGTGTGTGTGTGTGTGGTTTCATGGTACAGTCTGAATGACAGCCCATTACACCAGTCCCCTGGCACTGTGCTAATCAGCTTACTAAATGCAGCACTGAAACCCTGCACTGCAACATGTAGGCAAGAAGAGAATGGAGGCAACTGACTGCGAGCCATTTCTAAACTAAGCCCTCAAGGTAGCATGTGTATTTTATGTATATTAGCCACCCCAAGTTAGGTATTCTAATGTGCTCACAGTGCCATGGAGACAGCGCACTGATATCTTATTTTATTAATTTTTAAAACATTTATATCCCACCTTTCCTTGTGGTTCAAGATGGCTTACAATAATAGTTAAAATATTAGATTAAAATAAAAAATAATAAGCACAACCCCCCCCCTCCACTTAAAAGATGCCTCCCATTTCAGACTCCCTCAAAAGCCCTGGCAAACAGGCAGGCCGTGAGGCACCTGCTGAAGATCTCCGGGGGGGGGGGGCTCACTTCTTCAGTAAGCCCATTCCACAGAGCTAGATCCACAATGGACAAGGCCCAGGCTCTGGTTGATGCCAGATGTGCCATTCTAAGTGGTTGGATAGCTAAGAGATAGCTGTCTGATTACTGTAGTTAGCACACACAGGGACATATGGAGGGAGACAATCCTTCAAATATGTGGGCCCCAGGTTGTGAAGGGCTTTAAAGGTCATAACGAGCACCTCGAATTGATCTCCGAAACAGACTAGCAGCCAATGTAGGTGTTTCAAAGTAGGCAACATATGTTCCTGGCAGCTGGCAATAATTGACTGCTGTGCTTTGGGCCACATGTAGTTTCTGGGTTGTCTTCAAGGGCAGCCCTGTGTAGAGCACATTGCAGCAATCCAACTGTGAGTTTACAGAAGCATGGTCAGTATGTTCAGATTGGCTGAGTCTAGGTAACAAGAGAGTTGGTGAACCAGATACAGCTGATAGAAGGCCAATCCCAGCCTGCTTTTGAAACGGCAAGGCAGGGTCCATAAGCATCCCCAAACTTTGAAAAAGCCAACATGCCTTCCCAACCAGCATTACCTCTGTCTCGTCTGGATCCAGCTTCAGTTTGTTTGGCTTTAGCCAGCTGACTACAGCCTCAAAGCACCAGTTCAGAACCGAGACGGATGCATCTGGAGGCTTGGATAATGAAATACAAAAGGGCGTGTCATCTGCGTATTGCTGACACCCAACCCCAAAGCTCCAGACAATTTCATTCAGCAACCTTTTATATATCAATTGTCTTGTAGAGTGCCACAGGATCCTATTATCTCACCCAGGCTCTTTAATAAAAAAGAGTCTGGGTGAGATAATAGGATCCTGTGGCACTCTACAAGACAATTGATTCTGCACCTCCACAGTAGAGACTGTCTCTTTGTCACAGTAGAGACTCTTAGACAGAAAAGAGTGAAACCAATAAGAGGACTATGCCCTTAATACCAACTCCATATTCAGGCCAATGGATAAGAATGGAGTAGTCAACTGTGTCAAAGGCTCCTGAGAGGTCCAACAATATCAACAGGGAAGACAGTGCCTTGTCCAACTTTAAATGAAACTGTCCACCAAGGCAACCAGCTCAGTACCAAATCCAGGCCTGAACCCAGATTGGAATGGGTCAAGGGCAGATGTGTCATCCAGGAAGCGCTGGAGATGCTTTGCCACCACATGCTCTATCTTCCCTAGAAAAGGTAGACTGGAGAATGACCTGTAACTGGCCACCTGATCCCTAACCAATGAAGGTTTTCTGAGAAGAAGTCTAGTAACCAGCTCTAGTAACTGCCTCCTTCAAAGGCCTTCTTTACCATTGCGGCCAGCATGGCATATGCCAACTGATCATTTCACCACTATATCTTACAGCCAGTACATTTTTTTACTTAGAGCAGTGATTTCCAATAAGGAAACACCACATAAGGAGAATGTTCCACTTTGTAGAACACCTCTGTACAGAATTCTTCCACAGAATGTCATTTCTGATTTAGCAAAATTATCTCAAGTCTTCTAAAACCTTGCGCTTTAATGCACATCCATTCAAGGTAAGCTAAAACTGGAAATGACAGTCTTGACACAGCGCCAATACACCTTACATCTACAATTTCCATAAGAGGGATCCCAAGTTGCTTTCAGATAGAATTCCAAGTACCTTCACGGTGTAAAACTGCCTCGGAGTAGCAAGAAAAATCAAATGCCTCTCTGTGAAGCACAACTTTGTCTAAGTATTTTTAGACTTCCTGCTGTCAAACATCCCCCACACATTGCTCAATATCATCCACAAACAAACTGATTTCATTTTGTAGTCATACATTACAGCAGATTTGTTCATTACAGAATTGTACGTAAAATGTAACCCACTTAAGACCCAATAAAGGGGTACCAGTGCCCGCCCCCATGCAAAACTTCCCTTATCAAATGGGAGCTGGAATCAAACACTCTTGCTACAAAGCAAACGTGCACATGACCAATTTCAGCTAGCTGTCACAACAATTTATATCATTTGAGTTTAATGTGTAATTGGACTAGCCAGATAACTACATAATACTGCTGTGGCTATTTCTGGCAACTACTTCTACCCACATTCACTAAGGAAAAGAAGACACAATTAACTACACAATTCCAAGTATAGCACAAATACAAAGACAGACACTGTCATGCAGGAGAGAGCAGTCACAGATCCATACAGGATTACAAACAGAATTACAGTTGAACATCAAGAAGACGGAAGTAATGACTACTGGGGAATTACAGAACTTTAAGGTTGACAATGAAGAACTAGAAATTGTTAAAGATTTTCTATCCATACAGTATATTTCGACATCTATCACAGAATGCAGTAACAAATAAATTCTGCAATTCTAAACCAACAAGCAGTTTTCACACAGTCACCGCAGAAACCACCACCATTTATAGAATACAGAATATGCTTTACACAGAAAGTTCAATTTAGAAGATTTAACAACTAAGGGGAGAGACTTTGAGATTACAGATATATAGAGATGCTACATATTTATAATATCTCACAGGTGTGTACACCTCCGGATACCAATTCTGGGAGGCAACTATGAGGGGGTGAGTTTCAGGGCAGAGCTGACACAAAGTAAAAAAAGTGAAAACAGCTATGTGTTATCATGGTCATCTGTTTTCGTTCCCTTGCTTTTTCTTGCTGTCACTATTCTTTTACATCTTTGAGATGGCCTTTATACATACATGGCATTTTACATTATTTTTTAGACCTTCTACTGTTTTACTTGTCAGCTGCCTCAAGTAGGATCTGGAGAGGAGACATACACATTCTCTAAATAAATAAATTCTACATACAACTTATACAAAAACAACACTGACCAAATGTTAAAATTAAAGAGAAATATTTGGCTGAGAATAAAAGAAACTGGTGTGAGTCCAGTAGCACCTTAAAGATTAACAAAATTTGTGCCACTGGTGCTCTTGCTCTTTTTTACTGCTAACATGGTAGAACAGTCAGAGGCAAGATTTTCAGGTGAAATCAGAGGTTGAAATTTCTGAGGTAAAATCAGTACATGCACAAGCTTTAGTTCTTATGTTTCCAGCTAATGAGAGTTTCTTAAATTATTCACAGTTACTTAAATCTTTATGTTGAGGCTTTTGTTCCAGTGTTTTCCCAAACACTCCAGTACACTTTCTTTGAATATTCACTGACTCTTTTGGTTTCTAGAAGGCTGGTACACTCTTTCCAGTACACAGACACCTTCTCTTGAAACACCAGTACTCGTCTTGAGTTTTTAACTGACTCTTAAGGTCTCTAAAGGCAGTTTCTAACCACACCAGACCAGGGATCTCTCCACTCTTCAGCGCTAACTTTCTATTTGACTGGGTAGGGGATTTTCTTCTCTATCCCCTTTCCTTGGCCCAAATGGGAATCTCTGCCTAACTACCTACTCATCCTTGCCAACGTTCCCTAATTCTTCTGTTTGTGTTTAAACTGCTGTCAGTAAGGGCTGCATTCCAAAAGTGTCAGTACTCAACTCTTCTCAGCTAGGGCTGAAATCAGACTGAATTCTCCTCAGGATCCAGTTCAGAAGTCTTTCTCTGATCAGCTGATGCTAACCAGACAGATCCCTTGGAGCTGCCTGTCACTCAAGGCTCACTGGCTCTGTGAAGAATTAACCCTTCACAGTCCTTTAGCTGTTTGTACAGCACTCCTAAGCTTTTAAAAAGTGCAGTCCATAACACCAACCCAGTCTCATTTTTCAGCCATCAGGGTTTTGTATTTTAATACTCCAGTTTGCTAATGATTGTTACCATAACACCTAATCCTAACCTCTTCAGTCTCATAATTTTATTAAAGCCATGGCAAAAGTGTTGTATTATATAAATAAATGTAGAGGTAAGCATGGTGGTCAACACCATAACAAAACGCTGATCTCTAATTCTGCCACAACTTTGCCCCAAATTCTCATACTTTTATTACTTTAAAACTCCACATAATTGAATACTGGAGTCAGTATAGTCAGCAAATGGTTACGAAATGAATTCCCCGTCCAGCGTTGAATGATTTCAAGTTAAATTTACATATAAACAAGCAATGACAAGAACTTTATGCACATTTTAACTTGATTAATGAAAACCATTTTTTTCAAAAAAAGAACAAAGCAAACATAAACCTAATAAACAAGGTATTATGGAAAGCTATTGTAATAGGTATGCCACAAAGAAAGAATCACCTTCATTTGGAAAGAAGCCCTTTATGTCATACAACAGAAAAACCGCATGTGAAAAAAGTATGTTTGTGGTTGCTTGATCAAGTTTCCTTCTTATTATAGCCCCATTCTGCATAATTTTTTTGTCCATGCAGATCCCATGATTCCAAACACAGCATTTTGGTGGTCAAAGAGAATCTCTTCCTCCCTTTTTCACCAGTGGAAAAGCTGGTTGGATCCATCCATATGTACTTCCACTAAGAATTGCTGAAATATGTTTTAATAAAATCATTGCTGAAAATACTAGACATCAACAATGAAATTTCTAAGTGCCATGATGGCCTGAAACCTGGTCTTATGGGCCGTATGTGATGGATGGCACATCTGCATGGCCTTTGCGTAACTCTATAAATCAAAAGGAATAAAGAAAAAGTTCCATATTGCCCAAATAGATGGATCATCTACATGCAAGAGATAATATGAAATGCATCCACAATATGATATGTTGTGCATAATATGAAATGCATTCACAATCTATGCCAAAGATAAATACTTAATTATTCTCCTTGACAAAGTGAACCCTTTGTATGAAACATACCCCAAGTTGTAACAAAACTGTACAACAAATTTTTAGGACACAAAGAGAATACAACACTTAAGAGTACTAAGCAATCTGACATCTAATACATATGTAATCTTTATGCAAAACAAATAATTAAAAAAGCTGGATTAGATTTAGATGGAGCTTGAACAAAATTGGTGGAAGGATTTAACAATTTCAGATATGCAGATGATGCTGTATTATTAGCAGAAAATAGTGAAGATTTGAAATGGCTAATGATGAAGGTTAAAGCAGAAAGTGCCAAAACAGGATTACAGCTGAACATCAAGAAGACAGAAGTAATGATTGTTGAAGAATTACAGGACTTTAAGGATGATGATGAAGAAATTGAAATTAACAAAGATTTCACATTCCTTGGCTCAGTCATCAACCCAAAGGGAGACTGTAACCAAGGAATCAGAAGGAGACTGAGACAAGGAAGGGCAGTCATGAAAAAGCTGGAAAAGATTCTTAAATGTAAGGATGTGGCAACCAAGACCAACATAATTCAAACCATAGTATTCCCTGCTACTATGTATGGGTGTAAAAGTTGGACAATGAAGAAAGCTGACAGGAAGAAAGTTGATTCCTTTGACATGTGGTGTGGGAGGAGGGTTTTACGAATAGCATGTACCACCAAAAAGACAAATAAGTAGGTTCTAGATCAAAGCAAGCCTAGACTCTCCTTAGAAGCTAAGCTGACCAAACTGAGGCTATCATACTTTGGTTTCAATATGAAAGACAAGCGTCACTGGAAAGGACAATAATACTAGGAAAAGTTGAAAGCAGCAAGAAAAGAACAAGACCCAGCATGAGATAGACTGACACAATAAAGGAAGCCATGGCCCTCAGTTTGCAAGACCTGAGCAAGGCTATTAATGATAGGATGTTCTGGAGATGATTAATTCATAAGGTCGCCATAAGTCGGAAGTGACTTGACAACACTTAACACACACACACACACCCCAATCTTAACGCTCATGAAACACGTGGTTTTTAAATTCCACTGATTTCAATGGACACTGTTTCCAAGTTAACAGTAATCTGGATCACAGCCCAATCACTGCCAAATAATTAGCTTCACTCATAAACCTAGAAACAATCTGCTTTGAATGCTTATCAGAAGTTTAAACAGATGTCATAACAAACAAAATAACTGTGCATAGTGTACCGTGTATTTTAAAGACAGGTAATCTAGTGCTAACACAAAGTTTTCAGACACATTCATGTTGAGCTAGTGTGATGATAGGCATACTTTTAAAACAGTAAGATATATATATATTTCTTTTGGGAACAACTCCACATGCAAAAGCAAGACTAGAAATGTTTACAGGCAATTTGTTTTTGTCTAGTGTTTAAGTAGTATTGTTGTCTCAAGATATTATATTGTTATTTTTTTAACTGATTCTGATGGCATCAGTCCTATGAGTAAAGTCCAAAAGCAAGCTAATATTGCCCTCATCATCAATACATTTCATCTAGAATCATGCACCGCAAGGAACCTCTAGTAGTCACGATGTACAAAATGTGCTTAAAGCAACCCACTTGTATTTACGTTACACTAGGCTATTCTACTGACCTGAACTGACAAGGCTGTTTTGCAAGACTTTTCTCCACGCAATAGATGTTACTTCATGGAGGCAGACCTTTCCCTGTCAAAACAGCGTCAGCTTGTCTAACCAAAGAAAGCAAAATTATCCTGATGAGATGCAGAGGGGTGGAGACCGAGCGGAAAAATAGAAGATATGTACACAGGGACATAAAGAAGAAAGCAAGACAGAAAGGAGAAAAACATACCCTTCGTCCAAGCTGAATCTCCGCTTATCTCTGAATCACATCATCACACTGTTCATTAAAGTGATCTTCACAGAAGCTATACACAGAACACAAAGTGGCCTACGGCCAAGTCAGTGACTTCAACTGCTCCATATTCATACAGTAACAGAAGCAATACACAGGGGACAGAGACAGAAAATGGAGTGGCTTAGACAGTTTTGCTCAAACCACTGTCTGCATTAAGAAGGGGGGGGGGAGAGAATAGTGAAGCTACTACACAGAGACTATAGAAAACAGATTCGCAGTGCAATCCTAAACAGCGTTACACCCTTCTTTTAGAATGTGATGGGTTTAAAAGGTATAATTCTGTTTAAGATGACACTATCCAGCTGCAGTCCTATGCACACTTACTTGAGAGTGTCATTGGGTTGGGTGGAATTTACTTACAGCCTTACATATTTACACAGTCAGAAAGCTATTCCATGACTTTCTTGAACACTGAGGATGCATATATTTCTGTCATTCGTTTGGACAGAATTTGATGAGCTCCCCATGTTGGTTTTTCTAAACCCATAAGCAGGATGCTTTTTTGATCATTTTTAGTGCAATTTCACAATTAAGCACTGTAACCTGAACAAAAAAATATTAAAGGACCAAATAAATAAAAAACTTTACACTGGCATATCTGCTTAAAATATTAGTATATACACTACTTCAACACAGTTTTTTAGAAATTCTAAATGACGCTGCCCTAACATAACTAAAACCATTTAAAACCTTTTTAAGCCTGTATATCTCACATCCAACTGGGACCCAAGGCATTACCCAGACTGAACGCTAATAAAATGAAGTCTATACGAGCTTTCAAGTCCCATGCGGCCCAGGACTTCATTCCAGGAAATTCATCCTTTATTACTTTAATCTAATTCAAAGCAACTGATTTCACCACACCCAAGAAAAAATTCCAAACCACACCTACCGATATTAGGAAAACTTTACATTTTCATTTAGAAATTGTTGTAGTACAGCCAAATCCACTCTATATTCATTCATTTCTGAACTAATGACCCTGCCCCAGCCCTATTTGTAACACTTGCTAGGGGGTTTTGGAAATATCACCCAATGCCATTCCAAAAATTTCACTGGCACCTAGTAGTCTGGTTTAAGGTGTTCGGAGCAAAGGAAAGAAAATAGGGAGATACAAAACTGACATCAAAGCTTTTCAGTCAAAGAAATCTTCCATCACAAGAGAAATATGCTGACCTTACTTTACATGGTGTTCCCACTGATTATTTTTGTCTCAGTGGCTTGGGAAGAGCTTTCTTGATTCAACAGAAAAAGAGCTTTAATCCCCCCCCCCCAACCTGTGTTGATGCTGCTCACTTTGAGATTGGGCACTTCCAGGTTTTTCTGGTGCTTTGTTATTTAGTAACCAATTCCCCCCTTTCTCTAATGGTTAATTGAATGTCTGTATTATTGATTACAGCACAGTCAAATTACGGATTTTGCCTCTCTGTTATTAACACTGACTGGAGTGTACATCATCTCGGCTTTGCCATCTGCCTTCCTGAGAGTACAAGCATAATGGCTGCCTCTGTGTCCCCTCTGCCTGGAAAGCTGGGTGTTCAAGCAAACTAGACTTTGTAACTCTGCCTAGGGGTGTCAAGTGCGAACCACAGCCCACCTGAAAAACCTGTCTTACCTCTCTGGGGTGCTACATACAAACCACTGGCCACTGCACCCTGCCTGTTGTCTCCTTGCTGCCAAATGCCTCATTCCTGCCAGTCCTATAAAAGTGTCTGTCATCTTAGGGCAATGCAGCTCTGAGCGTTCTCTATAGTGCTTCCTGCTTTCCAGGGGTACCAAGTGCCTGACTCTGCCCACTTCACCATTTAAGAAACACCATTTAAGTCTCCCCACATTTCTTGACAATTGGGCAAATTGCTTTTTTAAAGCTACTGTATCAGTTTTTAAATATTCATGATCCTTCACTGTAATGACCTATAAACTGGGACCTTTTCACATCTATCTGAAATTAAGCAGGGGGATGACTTGGGTGAGAGCTACAAACCTGGAAAATTTCATTTATTTGTTTGTTTGTTTAAATTTCTAGCCCACCCCCCCTGCACAGCAATTGATGTTTCTGAACACTTCTCAATGGCAGCTCCACAGAGAGAGGATTGCAATAATCTAATTCAGATATAACCAGGGCATGCATCACAATGGCAAGATATTTGTTCAGGATAGGCTGCAGCAGACTAACCAGTCAAAGCTGGTAAAAGGCAATCCTAGCCACAGTTGCCACCTGTATATCCAGCAACAGGTCTGGGTTTAAGAGCACCCCTAAACTATGGACCTATTTCTTCAAAAGGAGTACAACCTCATCCGGAATGAATGACACCTTAAATCCTGACCTTCTGCATACCAGTAGTACTTCCATTTTATCAAGATTGAGCTTCAGTTTATTAGTGTGCATCCAGTCCAAAACTGCCTCCAGACAGCCTTTCAGGGTTTCTACAGCCTCCCTGAGATTAGCTGGAACCACAAGATAGAGCTAAGTGACATATTGGTGACAACCCACCCCAAGAGCTACATATTGATCTGGTCTCCTTCTCTATATTGCTTTATCCAGATCTGCCCATGTTATTATCCCACAAGCAATCTCTCTTTAGCCTACTGGGTGGCTGCCTGTATTTCAGATATTTCTCCCTCTCCATCAGAAGATCTTGCCTTACCCCAAGCATCCCAACTCCCTCTGAATCTACTGTATACACTGGATGAGCTTTCCATTCAAGTGGAAAGTGCCTCTCTAACAGCTTTAAAACTTCACTTCTAAGGCAACATCTGGCTTCCAAAGAACCTTGGCACAAAGTGAGCAGTGCACAGTCTTGAATTCCAGTGAGTCAACAACCAGGAGTTGGAGAAATCCAACTAAAATGGCCATCAAAAAGAAACACTAAGGCCTAGCTGGTCTCTTTGCTTTGTGGCTATCCAGAATGGGCTTTAAAGCAATTAAAATTCTCTTCTGGCATTAAGAAAATAGTAGAAGAATAAGTTCTAACCCAGAACAAGATGAGGACTCGGTGGATATAATTTTATCACAGTGTGAGGAGAAAAAGATTGATGAAAAGATTTTGCACACAAACAGGAATAATTAGTGAAAAGAATAATCCACAGTACATCTCTCCCCAATATCCCAGTTAATATCTGTTGCAGAGTACAGATGGGTGAGCCCAGTATTGGGGGGGGGGGGGGGGGGGGCGGCGTTGTAACAGGCTCCATCAGCAAAATCAAAGGAGAAAAGGGTTACTGGCAATGCTCCCTCTAAGTTGTAGAGTCTTGTGAGCAAAAATTCTACTTTGTGAGCTACTGGCATTAAAGTTGTGAGCCAGCAATTTGGCTGCTGCTTAAATTAGTTTTCTCTGGAGACATCCTTCCTGAGCCAGGACAAAAATGTCTGAGCCAGAGGCTAAAAAACTGTGAGCTAGCTCACACTAACTCAGCTTAGAGGGAGCAGTGGTTACTGGTGAGGTTTGCCGGGGTGGGGGGGGTTGTAACAGGAACAAAAAAATTGCTCATGAGAACAGTCTTTATTCTAGTATGTTTTTTACTTTAGTACACAGTTTCATAAACCAAAGGTTCGTCCCCAAAAGTGTGTACTTGAATAAAAATATGTTAATTTTAAGGTGACACAAGCACTTTCCTGATTGTATTGCATGTGATTTACAGTGACCCCACGACTGGATGAATAATTTGTACAGTATTTTGATTTTGCAGGAGTAAACCTGAGAGTGTGGTTTATGAGAATCAGTGGGAGGGACTAAAACAGAGGGGATCAAGGATGGGATTTCATTAAGCTCTCCCGAATGTTTCCTCCCATAATTCAAGCACTGGTCTTAAGTATAATTAACAATGGAAAATTATTTCCTCTGAATCTAGTATGAATGGATTTTATGCATTATGTTTCATAAAGAATAGATCAGTGGCTATTCAACAAGATAGCAGAATGGAACCTTCACATTTAGAGGCAGTACAAGGGGGCGGGACCCACGATACTCACGGGGGGGGACCTCCACACAGGAGTTAGAGGAGGAAGCAGCAGGAGAAGGTAAGTTCCCCCCATCCCGCCGGTTCCTCCCTCGTCGTCTCGCTCTTTCCCCCGGCTCTTTCCCCCCACCCCCGGCTCCGAAGCAAGGCCCCCCCAAGCGGCGGCGGCAAGGGAGTTCGCAGAGCGTTCCCGGCGCAGGGGACGCTGTTACTTTGGGGGGGGGTTAAGTATCCCCCCGATATTTTTTTCAGGTTTTAAGATTTTTGTGCACACCTGGGGACCGTATCAAGTGTGCACAAAAATCTCCCTCCCTCCCAGGTGCCCCTGATGCGCGGATTTAGGTATCCACACACAGGGGGCATCTTCGGAATTAGATATATAGATGCTAGCTGCTAGGGCAAACTATGGGGAAAGGCTGTTCATTCAGGCTTTTAACTGTTATGGGCTTCCTGGACGCATCTGGATGGTCAGGGTTGAAAGTAAGATGTTCATGGTGGCCCCGAGTCTGATCCATGAATGACTCATGTTGAGTCATTCAAATACATCAACGTTGCAAAAAGAATCCAATCCTTAACCAAGAACCATAACACCAGTACCACAGGCTTATTATTATTTTTTCCATAAACTCTTAAAATATCTGTTCACAGGACCACCCACTCACCAATGAGCCCCCACCTGTGTCCAGCTATACAAGCTTTTTTGGGGGGGATGCATAGCTTCCCTCATTAATGAGTTCCTAATGGAGAATGTGGAAGTTCAAAAGAATTTACTTGCTTCTGTTAATTTTACAGTCCATTACATTTTATGGCTATTGATTTTATCTGTTCATAAGCTTCTTATAAATGAAACTAGAAATGAAATTAATAAATCATCACAAGAAATGACTTTGGTAGTGTTTCATTCCTAATAAGAGGTGCAGAGGCTAAAGTCTGCCTGGGCTAGGACATTTAATACTGGAGGATACAGGGTTAGATATGTTCCGGTGGTTGTTAGGTGTATTATTTCAGCTTTGAATTCAGAACAGGTTGTAGGGCTTAACAGTGACTGAGGATTACAGTTTGAGTAAACTTTGCATCGTGACTTGGACAGCATGAACTTGGGCCTGCATTTATTACTTCTTTGAATCCCACCCTTCCTCCAACGAACCTAGAATGGTATACATACATATGCTCTATGCAGAGCCAAAGAAAAGGTGCAGTGGAAAAATATTTTATACACAATTAGAAACACTTCCCCACACATTTTGAAATCTTTTCAGGAGAATTCTGAGGCCATGCACATATAAACGTTTACAAATAACATGTACGTGTTCTCATTATTCCCTTGAAGGAGGTTTCAAAATATGTCAGGAACGGTTTCCAAATTTATTACATATTCTCCTTCACACCTTTGTGGTTCCTGCCTGGGCCCTGTTTCTCATTACTTGGTGTAGTCCCCTTTTTGTCTGTTGTCTATATAATTCAAACAATTTCATATCCAGGTACTGGTCAAGTCCAGGCCTGCTTAGCGTCAGAGGTAAAAATATATCCAGAGTCACAATTAACTAGCCTCGTTCTCTGATCTTCCACATTAACATTGTTCCTGTGCTATTATCTTCTGAGTTATCAGCACCCTGCTGACAGAATCTTATTCTAACGTTAATCTGAAATACTCACAGAAGGATGAACATTTAATTATAAACACTGGGTTGGATCTAACAGCTTTTCTTCTAGTAAAATGGAAGGAGGGGGTCCTCTTTGACAATTCAAAAATACTATGTGGGGGTCTATGTGGAAAAAAGCCACATCCAATGGGGGCTATAGTAAAGAAGAATATTCAATGAGATTGAGCGAAAAAGTGACTGGATCTAACCCATGCTTTTGACACATCCAGAGTGATGTGCTTTACTGTATTATGCTCAATGTGCTTCCTCACAACCAATTGCAAAAAGAAAGCAATGTGTGTGTCCCATCTATCACACCAGGAAGAGTAAGTGAGAGACAAGTCTTGGCAGATACTGGAATACAAAATATTTGCAGAATCACTCAACAAAAATGCTTTCTGTAGAAACTCACAACATTCCACTATAACAGACCCAATCACAGATATAACATTTAAGGAGAATATGGGGGAAGGTCGTCACCCTGAAGTAATTCTGTGCATCTGTTCCACCAGATACAAGTTATTTCATAAGGATTCAACAAGCTGGGATTACACTGAGCACTTTTAATGGCAACATTTCTATAAGCACAGAAATTTGTTGACAATGGTTACTAGAATCAGCATTTGACAGATGACACACTGCTTTATAAGCTTTTTGGTGCAGTTCACAGAACTAGTGTGACAGACCAGCAAAAGCTAAGCTTCCAGTGAAAGAATAATAAAATTACTTTCACACAGAACAGCATGTCCTTTGCAGCAGACTCCCCCCTCAGAGAGGAAAAAAACCCAGATGATGAATTTGTGTGTTCTTAGCCAGAAGCAGAAACTCTACAGAAAGAATAACTAGTTAAGAACAGATTCCAATAGAGAAATTCTTCATAATAACCCAGCCCCTGTCCAGCAGAACACAACAAAATCTAATCCAAGCTACATATCCAACTGAGCAGGAAGGGCCTAGCATTCTAAAAAGTTTCTCAAAATGGCTTTGCTGTTCATGAACTTCAAACCTCCTCTTTCGTAGGCCTCACTTCCCCCGTCGTTTCAACAACACTAGCACTTTTGTTATGTCATATGGACTATTACATTTTTACCCCAGTCATCAAATCTGCATTTTAGAACTAGATCTAGTAAAAGTACTTTTTCCACACGTCTCCTCAACCCTATTCTGAATGTACCAGCGCACTCTGCCACTTGCAAGTCATTCAAGCCCAGAGGCAGAAACAGAATGAAAGTACTATTCTAAATTTTTGCACAACTGCCAAAGATTGTAAATCTTTATTTGTACCTCTGCTGTTGTCCTAATAAGCAGAGACCCACCAAGAAGTTAACCAAGCACTAGATTCTCTCTATTAATTGAAAGTGTAAGTGGCATTCAATGGGTATTCAAATGTATGTTCCATTTCTTTTTTCAAGCATTTTCACAGCTTCTTCAGTCAGTATTAAACTAACAGGGGAGTTAAGCTTGGAACTGTTGATCTGCTAACCCATATATGCAACCTGTCACTAAAATCAGCCACTACTGCAGAAAACAGAAGACTAGGAAACATTACAATGATTTTTAAGATGGGGTCCAGACAGAAACTAGGAAATTATAGGCCAGTTAGCCTATTGTCTGTCCCAGGCAAATTAGCAGAAACTATAATAAAAGATAGAATTATAAGGCACACAAAGGAACAAAAATCTGCTGAGGGAAAGTCAGCATGGCTTCTGCAAAGGAAAGTCCTGCCTCAAGTGAACAAACATGTAGGTAACAGTGACCTGGTAGCCATTATACACTGGGACTTTCAAAAGGTTTTTGACAAGGTACTTCGCCAAAGACTCCTGAGTAAACTTAGAAGTTATGGACTAAGAAGGCATGCTTACTATCTGAGGACTTCCAAGGCTCATTCCCATAACAGCAAATGATATTTTTTCACTTTGCCTCAGGTCTTGTGCACACTTCAGCTACTTCCTGTTTTGATGCCTCTTCCCTCTTCTGTATCATCTGAAAAGGGAGCTTAGGCATGTCTGCTATAGAGTTGGTGATAACTTTCCTTCTCAAAAATTAA
Source organism: Gekko japonicus (assembly GCF_001447785.1). NCBI lineage: Eukaryota > Metazoa > Chordata > Lepidosauria > Squamata > Gekkonidae > Gekko > Gekko japonicus. Next base: position 1,780,174 of record NW_015173675.1, read on the forward strand.
AGAAATATGAAAAAGGAAGAACAGCTCATTCACTCTTGTTCAGCACTTGCTGGGACAAGCACCAGGAAGGCATATGATAAGTCTCTCTCTTGGCCACAGTCTCCTGTCAGCAAAATGACAACAGTAACCACAATGATCTAAGAACAAAGTTTATAAACAACCTTTTACATTTAAAATTGCACAGGAATTGCTTATGAGAAGCAGAAATAGCACATACATTTCTAGGGTGCAAAAAAAGATGTGTATAGAATTTCTGATATCTTTTTGTTGTTGTTGTTGTTCTTTTTGCAAAAATATCCACTTCCATTATTTAAAAGGTCAGATAGCAAGATAGAAAAGAAGCATTTATTGCAGAAGTGAAAATGAGGCAGAAGAAAGTTGGCAGCTTTTACATGCTCATATCTCATTTTGCATAATTCATTAGCTATATAATTCCTATGCAAAACAATCTTGAAGAAAATATCAAAACAAAAAAATAGAACCATGGAATGCATTTGCTTGTATAGCCTTTAGAAATTTGTGATCACTGACACAGTACTGAAAATTAATCCTTTAAGTTTCAAAAACCTTTACAAAGTTCTGAACAAATGAACTTAAATTTAATCAGAATTGTAAGATTGTGTTGCTAAGGAGAAGACTGCACACAGAAAAGAAAATTTCAAGCTTTTAAGGTTTAACTGCATAGTCATACAGATGTAAGAATGCAAGGAAGAACTTTTGTTTAGACAAGTTTTTTAAAACAAAAATCAAAAATAGTATTATGTACCTATATTTTCCCTGGTGCTTGACAGCTTTAGGAAGCAGCAAAATCAAGAACACTATCAAGCTTTATATAGGTCTATCAAGCTATGTTGGTCTGAAGCTGCAGAACAAATTTAGAGTCCAGTGGTGGCACCTTTACAACCAACAAAAGTTTATTTAAGGTATGAGCTTTCATGTGCATGCACACCTTTTCAAATACAATGGAGTGGGAGGTAAGCCCATCTATAAGTTTGAACCTTACCTCCCATTCCATTGTATTTGAAAAAGTGTGCATGCACAAAAGTTCATACCTTGAATAAACCCTTGTTGGTTTTAAAGGTGCCACTGGACTCTAAATTTGTTCTACTGTCAAGCTACATTTGGCAAGGTAAGTTATAAATTAATGTATAGAAATAATCCAGTTAATAGTCAGAATTGCCACTAGTTTATAGATGTTACAAATCTAGAAAAAGGATAATTCAACCTAACATATCTTAAGAATTGCTCTAATTTTTAAAATAGCGCTGATCTAGCTATTCAACTAGTGGCCTTATCAATTCCCTCTCAAAAATTGACTGATTTGTAATTCCTTATATAAATTTGCTTAAAAAGGATATGTACAAATAGTTTGCTGATTAGTATTGCTACTCAAGTATGCAAATCAAGAGTTCTCTAATAGCAAGAGTTTTGAAGTTGAGAGAAATAATGTACTTGGGTTGAAATTTCAAACAAGTTATACCAGTTCAACAATTTCTTCAAACTGACAGAGCACACATAAAATGCAATGAACTAATACATGTTATAGTTCATCTGTAAGCATGAAGACAAACATAATTAGATAATGCTGTTCTAATTTTAGCTTTTTTAAAGGGGGGGGGCAGGAATGAACTCAAGGCAAACAGGCACGTGCCCCCCCACACACACACAAATCAAATCAACAGGCTCCAATAATCAAGTCTTTCCAAGCTATACACAATCTGATCTGCAACTCTACATGCTGTCTTTAGGGATGAGCCCAACCTAACTGAAAGGCTGCTCCACTATTCAGAGTGAAGACAAAGCAACACAGACACAGGAAATGAAAGTGTGGAAGCCTAGAAAGAAACAATCACTGAAGTCAAAGCTTCCTTTATGGAAAACACTTGCTTCCAGACAAAATCAGAACCAACAAGCTTTTGTTGAGTAGTCCAAACCTTTTGGTAAAATCACAGGCTGCACACACTGTGCCCATTTTCAAACTGCCTTTGCATTCCGTTTTAATAACTGGTTGCCAATAGATTTTTTTCTGTCATTTCAGATAGACCCATTTTAGTAACCAGCTGCTAGTAGAATTTATTTACCTCTTCATACCAACCCACTTGCATTGAGTGGAGCCGCTTTTGAGGGAAACTGCTTTCTTCCATCTGCACTCCTTTGTTGCTCTTCTGAATCACTATGGTGTGCTGTTTAAAATGTCCACGGTGTTTCCTAAAGTGCTATATTGGTTTAGCGCTATAGTGCTCAACTTAGAATGTTTTTAAAAGTCAGCAGAAGATCATGCAGTGAAAAGGGGCAGAGGGAAGTGGCACTGTTTGAAATTACCACAGCACTTCAGAGACAGCTCATTAACGGAAGAAAATTCACTGTATGAAACCCCGTCCCTGTATCACTTTACTCAACATCAGGCCAACAATTAACAACATCTGGTTTAGAACAGTAATGTGAAAATCTTCTGTAGCTTTCCAATACTTATCCACAGTTCAGAAGACACATCCTAGAGGACACATTGCATTGATGGCCAATACACTGAGGGATAGCCTCCAATCCACAGTTTAAAACTAAGTTTATTTACAAACTAGGGTCTGGTGGCAGTTCCTGGCTAATACTAATCAGTTTGCCCAATTCAGATATCATCATCATAACTACAGTTAAGATAAGGCAGAAAAAGGTAAGAAAAGAATGTGTGTGAAGCTGTGGCACATTCCAGATTCTCCAAGCTATGGTTTAGTGGATAAGAACATAAGAACATAAGAGATGCCAATGTTGGATCAGGCCAAAGGCCCATCCAGTCCAACACTCTCTATCACACAGTGGCCAGAAATACCAGTGCCATCAGGAGGTCCACCAGTGGGGCCAGGACATTAGAAGCCCTCCCACTGTTGACCCCCCCAAGCACCAAGATGACAGAGCATTACTTGCCCCAGAGTCCCTATCTATACCTTGTGGCTAATAGCCACTGATGGACCTCTGCTCCATATGCTTATCTAATTCCCTTTTGAAGCCATCCATTCTTGTAGCCGCCACCACTTCCTGTGGCAGTGAATTCCAAGTGTTAATTACTCTTTGGGTGAAGAAGTACTTCCTTTTCCCAAACAAATATCTAGGCTCATGGATTGTTATTCAATTTATGAAACTATATCAATGTACATTATTTAGGCCAAAAGGCTAGTTCATGGGTAAACATAAAAATAAAAGTATAAAAAATGCAGGCAATTATAAAAAGAAAAACCAAAAGATCCATATAATTATAAATCTTCTGGTCTGGTTCTGCCTTGATAGGCTAGAAATGACCAAAGTCTTATACTGGTTCAGAATCATAATGACCAACATTTTCCCCAAGTGGGCAATTCCTGCCTGCCCACAACATCATAGAGACGGTCTTTTGTCAGAAGGATGCTTTTGGAAGCAGATTTTTGTTGTAGGATTTTTGACCAGTCAGATTAGAGGACCAAAATTTAGTTGCCTTGGGACCAATGGGGAAACTAACTTTTTTATATCAGTAATCCCAAGTGATTTGTTAATGCTTCAATGCAACTGCAGCTGAACAGACTAAAGAAATGTGAACCCAGCCAGACCTGGGCTAAGAAATGCAACAGGAGATGAAGCATCACCTTAAATTCCTCCCCTTAGTAGAGAGGCTCAGCTTTTCAGTGAGGCAGCACTCTGACCCTCTAAATATTAATGACTGTCCATTTGATAGAACAGTCCTCTGTGCTCCTAACACATTCAAAAAGATGGCACCATATTTTGTGAAGAGAGTTTAGCTCATTTTTAGCACTCATTCTTGTTTCACAGAAAGACACACCTCTCAGATTATCAGACCCCAACAGCTTCTAGTCTCCAAACAGCATCCTGGTCTTTGCAGTGTTCCAAAACTATAACCTAGATACATTATTAGATCACACCACCAAAATCTCAAAGGGGAAGGGGAGGAGCAATAAAAAGTCACCAGTCCTGGCTGACACTGTTTACCCTCAGTGTTTACCTCACTTAAAAACTGCAGATAGCCATATTAATGTGTTTAAACATGGCAATCAGATGGGAACTGATCACTAGGGTCTGTTAAGTTTGTGCCACAAACACCTGCCGAACTGACCTGCATCACATTTTCCCAAAACTGTATATGCACAAAGACACTGCTGATTGAAACTGATTGGCAGCCTTTAGCATCACTAAGGACTACTCAGACAAACACCAGCAAGGAAACACCACCAAGAAAACTTATGAACACCACCAAGGAATTTACTGAAACACAGCGTTTAGTTATAACTGATCTATACAATTTGTCTAATTGTCTATTTTAAAAATTGCCTGCTGAGCAGAATGATATGCAGCAAGGATGTGGGGGTTGAACTCAATTGGGCTGTGTGAGAACACACATGCACAAAAAGCCAAATGTGCTGTGCTGCATGATTATTAAGGAATACACTGAAACAATCTGCCAAACACCCACAAACCAATTAATGAACTGTAGAATTGTGAACAAACATGTAGACAATGGTGACCCAGTAGACATTATATACCTGGACTTTCAGAAGGCTTTTGATGAGGTACCTTACCAAGGACTCCTGAGTAAACTTAGCAGTCCCTTATCTCTTATCCCATAAGAGGATAAGTTCTCCTATGGATCAAAAATGGGTTACATGACAGGAAGCAAAGAGCAGGAACAAATGTACAGTTCTCACAATGGAGGGTAGTAAGTAGAGGGGTCCCACAAGGATCAGTATTGAGGCTGGTACTATTTAATTTATTCCTCAGTGATCTGGAACTAGGGGTGAGTAGTGTAGTGGCCAAGTTTGCAGATGACACCAAATTATTCAGGATGGTGAAAACCAAGGCTGAATGTGAAGAGCTCCACAAACTGGGTGCGTGGGTGACAGTGTGGCAAATGAAGTTCAGAGTTGGCAAGTGTAAAGTGATGCATATTGGGACAAATATAGGCTAATGGCGTCTGAACTTGCTGAGAAAGATCTTGGGATCATAGTGGATAGTGCAAAGAAAGTGTCAACCTAGTGTGCTGCAGCAGTGAAAAAAAGGCAGACTATGTTCTTATGTTCTTATTATTAGGAAAGGGATTCAGAATAAAACTGCCGATATTGTAATGCCCCTGTATAGATCTATGGTGCGGCCTCATTTGGAATACTATGTACAGTTCTGGTTACTGTATCTCAAAAAGAACATTGCAGAGCTGGGAAAAGTACAGAGGAGGGGAACCAAGATGATGAGGGGGTTAGAGCACCTTTCCTATGAGGAAAGGCTGAAGAGTCTGGGACTTTTCAGGTTAGAAAAGAGACGACTAAGGGGTTACATGATAGAGGTTTATAGAATTATGCATGGGGAGAGACTTGACAAAGAGAAATTGTTTTCCCTCTCCCAAAATACTAGAAAAGGGCATCCAATAAAGCCAATGGGCAGTAGGTTCAGGAGGGACAAAAGGAAATACTACTTTACACAGAGAGTGATTAAAATGTGGAATTTGCTGCTGGAGGATGTAGTGATGGCCACAGGAATAAACAGCTTGAAAAGGGGATTAGATAGATTCATGGGGGATAAGTCTATCAATGGCTACTAGCCACGGTGACTGAGGGGAACCTTCACATTCAGAGACACTAAGCCAGAGCCAGGCGGCAACATCAGGGGAAGACTTCAGCCTTTATGCCCAGAGAAACTGGTTGGCCACTATTTAAGAAAGTATGCTGGACTATATGAACCACTGGTCTGATCCAGCAGGGCTCTTCTTATGTTCTAACCAATGGTCAAAAAAATTAGGTCTCTGTTTACAATTCGTGAGCTGAACCAACTGGTGTTCAAGCAAACAGAAGCAGGGCAGGAAAAAATGTTTCTGGACTTTATAAAACAGCTCCCAGATCTGTATTATAAGGGAGTATGTACAAAAGGTGGCAAGGCAAGTGTCAGACAATATACAAAAAGTGAAAAATGAAGGGAAAAGGTACTAGAGATTTATGTTGATGGCTCTCCCTATATTTATTAGTGCCAAAGAGAATAAGTGATGAAGCACAATTTGTAGGAAAGCTCTAACTCACTCATCTACAGCACCTTGGAATAGGAGTCCATGTGGTACACATAACGGTTTGGATCCCATCAGCTTTTCCACTGGGGAAAAAGAAGAATGAGGTTTCCTTTGATCAACATAAAGGTTTTGCTGTTAATCATGGATTCTGTATGGACAAAAACCATGTGGGATTGGAACTGCAGTAAGAAGAAGAACTGGGTGAGATTAAGAAAAAGCTGTCTGGATCCAACCAATGCTCCCTCTAAGCTGTGGAGTCTTATGAACAAAAATTCTACTTTGTGAGCTACTGGCATTAAAGTTGTGAGCAAGCAATTTGGCTACTGCATATTAGTTTGCTCTGGAGCCATCCTTCCTGAGCTAAGACAAAAATGTGTGAGCTGGAGACTAAAAATTCTCAGCTTAGAGTGACCACTGGATCCAATCCATTACCTTTTTCTCCACATAAGTATGCATCACCTTGCTTCTATAACGGTCAGTTCAGACCCTCTCTTGTTGCAGCGAGGTATAGGATTGACCAGGGGAAAAAACCACATACATGAGAAAGAATATATTTTTCCCTGCCCTCAATGTATAGGTAAGATATATAGAACAGATTTAAAAATGTTATATTACAACATTCAGGACGTTGAGGTCTAGGGATATAGCCCAAAGATCAGTTACAATAATTTAAATACTAGTCTTGTTTACAGTCAACAGGCACTTGAAACTCATTAACTGCTATTATCTATACCGAGCACACTTTTAAAAAAAAGAATGCACAAAAATCTGGCACTCTTCCAAAGCTGCTTATTTTTGCAAGACAGAAAATGAGATCACCATGACACTGTTTATCTCAGAAGAACATAGATACACAGTGACAACATCTAAAGAAAGCACACTGCAAGTTTTGGTAATACTACTACAGCATTCCCTTAGCAGTTCTGGAACCTTTAGCAGTACTTGCCTAACAAGACAGGCCAGTCTGAATTTTACAATAGATAACCAAGCCTCAGAGAAAACATGTAGCAGGACAAGTTGAAACACTTAAACCTCCATAATATGACGGTGCCTTTGTTTTAATTTATTGCCACTGCTTGGAAAGAAGTAGTACAACCTCAGCTTATATACTTTTCATGCATTGGACATTTTCTTCCCACCAACATAAATTCCAATAAGAAAAATAAAAGAATATGTAGTTAACTATAAAACCACCTGCATATGGAGTTCTTGAACGATGCCTTTCAGTAGATGTACTCAACCTAGTGTGCTCACTCTACTGCCTATTATGCCTTGGTACTTCAAGTTCATATAGTACACAGACTCCACAAAATGCATCTGCACTGCTAAAAACTGTTGGGAAAAGGAGGATGAGCACATCACAAAGCCCAAAAAGATGAGACAATGTCAACCAGGGAAGATGCTGCAAGAAGTAGCAAAGTAGCAAAGACAACAAGCAAGTATAGGTCAACTATGATAAATAGTTAAACATCCCTGAAGGGAGCAGCTTGCAGCAATTGTAGCAAATTACCCTGTGGAATGGTTTGCCATAGGAGGGGCAGAGAACGCCTTCCCTGGCAAAATTCTGGAAGTTGTGTAAGACATTTTATATCTGCATGTCTATGGAAAATGAACTGAATGTGAGGCTCATCTAATTTCTAATGGAGGCCATGAATAGCCCATGTTAGGTTTTGAAGCAGAGGGTTTATAGTTAAGGTCTATAGTTAAGGGTTTAAATTTTTGTCAGATATGGCTATTCTGTTTGCATTGAAACTGGGGGTTTTATGTTGCAGCTGGGTATTTTTAATAAGGCGGATGTTAATCTTAATTAAAAATACAAACCAACCTGTATTAAACTATCTATTAACTGCTTTACCACTTAGATAAATGCAGTATACTATTTTAAATAAAGGCAATAAATACACAACTAGTTTTTACTTGAATCTAGACAGTGAATGGCGAACCTAAACAGCATAATAAAAAGTAGAGACATCACCCTGCCAACAAAAGTCCGCATGGTCAAAGCAATGGTATTCCCAGTAGTCATGTATGGCTGCGAGAGTTGGACTATAAGGAAGGCCGAGTGCCGAAAAATAGATGCTTTTGAACTATGGTGCTGGAGAACACTCTTGAGAGTCCCCTGGACTGCAAGAAGATCAAATCAGTCAATCCTAAAAGAAATCAACCCTGACTGTTCCCTGGAAGGTCAGATAATGAAACTGAAGCTCAAATACTTTGGCCACCGAATGAGAAGGGAGCACTCACTGGAGAAGACCCTGCTGCTGGGAAAGACTGAAGGTCAAAGAAGACGGGGACGGCAAAGGATGAGATGGTTGGACAGTGTCATGGATGCAATGAACATGAAATTGAGCGGGCTTCGGAGGATGGCGGAAGACAGGGGGGCCTGGCGTGATCTTGTCCATGGGGTCGCGAAGAGTCGGACTCGACTATGCGACTGAACAACAACAAAGACAGTGTGTCTGCTATGACCCTATCAGTAAGACCGAGCACAGCACAACATAGTCCATGTGTGATGATACAGAAAACTACTGTATGGCTTACCACAAGGAGAATGTTAAAAAGACATGAGAAACTTCATGAGCAACCACTTCATCAACTGTCATGTGCGCACCAACCTTTAGGAAAGAAGAATGACTTCAAGAACTATCAATCAAAAGATCAATGGTTTACAGACATCTTTCACAGTCTGGCATGCCTCTACTGCTAGCAGGACAGATGGAGAAACTGGCTTCCATTAAAGCAGAGAAATTCATAATGGGATAACCCACTTGTGCAAACATAGGCAAGCCACTCTCCTTGGCCAGATTTTCCCCAGTGCAACAATATTATTTCCACAGCCTATTACTCAAAGAGAATTATAGAGGTTAAGATTCTCATGTCTTCCAATTCTTTTTCCTTCTCTTAACTTCTGCTTCTAGAACAACCACTGGTCATGCAAGCCGCCCAAGTAGGAAGAAAGTTAAAGGAGTTGCTCTTTGTAGAATAGGTGAGCAAAGAATGATCACCATCAAATCTACAGAACAGAACAGAAAACAGTGAATGCAAACAAACGGTTTAACAGTGTGATTTAATTTTTTTATTGTACCTACAGTAAAGGATTCTTTAACAATAAATCTGAACTTAACACAAAAACTATATTTATAAGGCAAAAAAACCTGAATATACAACCCTGAGGAAAAACATATTTTACACAAAGACAATGATGTGCGGTGTCATTTTGGTTGGTCTGAACTAAAGATATCACACAGATTTTGGTTATGAGGCAAAATGCGTAACTGTATCAAGTCTATAAGTTATCCATTATAAATACAATTGATTTCTTGTATTTATTACTGGGGCAATTATGAATAGTTTTGACACACAGAACGAATGTCTGCTTTCCATGTGAAGGAGTTCTGTCCAGCAACTGTTAGCTTTTTCTTCTGAGAGTTCTGGACATTTGGACCAGGATCCAAAGAAATTGCTTTAGGCATCTGATGGTAGAATTGTTTACTGTTTATACCACAGACCCCCAACCTCCAACAATAAAAACAAAACTGTTTTGGAAACTCTCATTGATTTCGAAAGCAGTCTGGCATGCAGAGGATGCTTTCTGAAGAAAAACAGACACCCCTACAGATCCCTTGAACTTATGGTACAAGTTTTGTGATTCTTTGGATCCTGGCTTTAGTCCTCCACTAAATTCTTTGCTTACATTCTTTGCTCACAGTCCCAGTTTATGTGTAGCTAGAGCCAAAGGGAAACAGAATAATTTCCAGTTTGCCTCCTTTGCCTCCAAGCAGATACAACTTTGTAGTGCAAAAGACAAGTTGGCTGCATCACAAAAAGTTTGGGATTTTGATCCTAAGTAACATGAATACTCTGTTTAGTTGCAACTACATTGTAATTGTCCTAGCAGCCAGTTAGCAAGCATTCCTATTGCAGAAATGTACTGGTACATATTATAAACTGGGAAATGATTTAAATCATTCTTCCTGGAGCAGAACATATAACATAGCATTAAGAAACAGCAGGATTCTTGCACTCAGAAGTGCTGTACCAACAACTAAAGGATTGTGAAGAGTTCATTCTTAACAGGCTGCTCCAGGCAATCTGATTGGTTGGCATCAGCTGAGAAAACAAAAAGTCTTGTGAGAGCTGGATGCTGAAGAAAAGTCAGTCAGATTCCTGCCTTTACTGTGAAGAGATGTGTAATGAGACTATCTACGAATAGCCCTGACAGCAAAAGAGTTTAGTACTGACAGAGTCAGATTTCTACCTTGACTGAACACAATCTGAATTCAGCATTAGCTGAGAGCAGTTTGAACACAGACAGGAGTACTGGGGGGATAGTTTGGCAAGGAAGTGGGTAGTAGAGAAGACTCCCATTCAGGCCAAAAGGAAAGGGGGTCGATCTTCTAGAGAGAGAAGATTCCCTGCACAGTCAAACAGGGAGAGTTATCTCTGAATGAGATCCCAGGTCTGGTGTGATTAGGAACTGCCTGTAGAGACCTTAAAAGTCAGTCAAAAACTGTGTGAAGTAACTGTGAATAATTTAAGAACCTCTCAATAGCCTGATATATAAGAACAAGTCTGTGCTTGTAATAGTTTTACCTCAATAATTTCAACCCCTGATTTTAACTGACCTTTCCCTTTAATGTCAAAATAAAACCTATTGTTATTTTTGAATTTTAAATGCATCTCAAGTACTATTTTCAAGGGTTTAAGTTAAAGGGCGATCCTATCCCTTCCCTCAAATTCTTGGGCTGAGCAAATAGCCAAAATATACCTTCCTGACAGGGTGGGACAGACAAGGTTTCTTCAAAGAAAGAATAAACATGTTACCAGAGTTGCTCAGTCAGTGAAGGCAAATAGAAACCAAGGGGGAATTTTGCCTCTGAAGGAGGGAAGTGGAAGGGGTCTGTCATAGCTCCCATTAAGAGCTTCTAGAATAGTGTGAGCTCATCTAAGTTTAACTAAAGGACAGTCTAATCTATTTAAAGTTACCAAAGAAATAAAAAATACAATTCTCCCCAAAGCACCTTAGGAGAACTGAAGTAACCTTGGCAAATGTTACAACTGAATGTTTGCTTTTAACTTTTTTAGGCGGGTAAAAGTTTATATATTTTATTTATGCTCCTACATAAAGACCTAGGCATCCATGACACATTTTAAAAAACTGCCAATGTAGGATTCTTCACAATAACTATATCAGCAAACTTTCTGTCAAAACAATATCCTGTAATTAAGTGACAGATTTTGAGGCAATGCAGGCATGTTTCAAATGAACTTCAAGGCCTAGTTATATTTCACTAGAATTTGTTCACAGAAACAGGCATTCCCAACATTATTTCAGAACTTTTTGGGTTCAGGGCAGTTATCCAAACCCAATAATCTGTGTTCACCTTGGCAAGCCATGGTATTTTGGTCCCACATAGGGTCATCAACCTCCAGGTGGTAGCTAGAGATCCCCTGTTATTACAGCTGATCTCCAGGCAACAGAGATCAGAACAGAAAATGGCTGCTTTGGAAGGTGAACTCTATAGCATTATACCCCACTGAAGTCTTTCCGCACCCCAAACCCCACTCGCCTCAGGCTCCACTCCCAAAATCTCCAGATATTTCCCAACCTGGAGCTGGCAACCTTAGTCCCACATGTTATTTGAGAGACTACAGTTAATCACACAGAGGTCACCATTGGCATGCAGTCCACTAGCCATCTATATAAAAATTTGAAAGAGGGCGGATTCACACTTTTAAAAAATCAGGAGATTTTTGTTGCCTTGTGCTGAGGCTCCAGTAGAACTTGTAATTATTATATTTGACCACCCCAAACTTTCATGTGAATCTACCCCTATTAATGCTGTTTACAAAATTAAATATAAACAGCAGCAAGCACATCTGGAAGACAAGAAATCTTTCATCTATGAAGCTAATCTGAATGTGGTACCAGCCCTTTAGTCAAATCTATTCCTCTTTCTGTTATAGAAGTGCAGAAAACACATTACTTGAAAAAAAAATCAAGAGATGATCCAACCAAAATTAAGCATACCCAGTAAAACCAATGAAATCTTTAAAGTTTGTCTAGACGTTCTCCAGAGATTTGTTGATCTGAAGCAAGCAGATTTAGTTAAGTAAAAAGTATTATTAGACTGAGAAACGTTTTGTACAAAAAGCACTCTAAGCCTACCCTCCTGTGCACACTAGAAAATTACATTGGCCTGTTTTTCCAGCAGGCCCAGAAAACCTGGGCAGTGTGAATTGATAGAGAGGAATGGCCCTTCTTGCCCTTCCCCCAGTCCAATGTGCTGAAAATCAAGATAAAACACAGAAAATGGTAGGATGGTAAGATGCAGAATGAGGTAAATAAAAAAGAATCAAGAGAGAAAGGTATATTAGAACAGGACACGAGAAGTATGGAAAAATAGGTAATGTGAAATGGCAAGATGGGCTGAGGGGCAAGAAGAAAAGCACCGAACAGAAAAGCTCATTATTTCCTTTGATCCACATCAATTTTACTATGCATTTATATTCTTATGTTAGGATTGGCCAGGGAAAAAGTAGGCTTTTAAATTCTTTAATCAAACATTCCACTCATCAAATGCCTCTATCAGGTTAGCATGTGCTTGCATACACCTTTTAAAATATATGTCACATCTTCAAACACTTCTTCCCTCAGCCCCTTGCTCCAGAACTACATGGCCTCTTGCTGAATCACTATTAAGCCTTTGTGCCACAACGAGAGTGATATGCTCTCGTTGAAAAGAGAGAGAGGAAGCAGAAAGAGGCAAGGAGGCTAAATAGAATCTATATTGATTAGATGAGCTGACTGGGTAGCTTGAAATGCGTTCCAGACAGCTACGCAATCCTGCATCAGCCTCAAATGGGAGGTGGGATGCAACAGTCTTCCACAAGCCAGTCCCCTTCTGCAGATACCCATTTCAAAGCGAACACACACTGGCTCTTTCTAAAAAACAGTTGGGCACATGTACACGCAGGATGTACGTGCGTTCAATGTAACATCGGAACAGGGTTTACATTGCAGAGGATTCTGTCCATTGTGGCTCTACTCGTAGATAGCAGTGTGTTGGATTGTGGATACTTGCTTATCCAGATGTATCTGCTTTTGATTATAGTTTTGCAGAGCTTTGTACATTTCTATCAAGGCTGTTGGCATTAGTACAGAACAGCAAACATTTCTTTTGTTGCTCTCACAAGAGCAGGTATAATGAAATACATACCAGGAACATGGTGGGTAACACAAGAGTAAATAACACAACGCTGCATAAAAACAAGGCGGTGCATTCTATATTGAAATCATTCTAACAGGTAACACTCACATATAACCATATGCTGTGCTTTACCAGTAATATTGCAATCTCAACTCTGCATATTTAAAGATATATATATCAACAATGTCAGTATTTTTCTACTGACATGAAAGATTCTCAAACATTTAACAGAATAACTTCAACAGGGTATCACAATTTTTAACAACCGTGTTATATTTGAAAAGGTTCCTTTTTTGCACTCTTCTTTGTGAACAGATCATTAGAACAGTTCTTTCCAGTGGTAAAGCAAAAAGTCTTTATATACTGCTTATAGCAATCCAAAACTGCTTCATAGTGATCCAATGGATAAACGTGGATGTTTTTCCATTTCAACATCCTCTTTCTCAAGAATTGCCGTGTAGGTACAACCGTCAATTCTTAAAGAACTTCACAAAAGCTATCTGAGAGCTTGCTGCTTCATTGACTGGAATGCACCCTCTTCCTGCAAAATCTTAAAGCAGCCCTGATGATCTAGTACCAGTCAGGGTGGTACCCCATGGCAATCAGAGGGGGATGGGGTGGGACTTGCCAGCAGGGGGGAAGGCTTAGCCTGACATCTCAGTGATGTCACTGAGAAATCACTTTCAGCGTGCACCAGAAATGATATCACATCATCAGTGACACCCTGATATCTGGGCAAAAACTCTACAGTAGTAGCCATTGTTACCACAGAGATTTTGTCCAAGTACCAGAGCATCACCATGTTGCTGGCGACATGATGATGTCATTTCTGGTGCACACACGCCAGAAGTGACATCACCGTGTTTCCAGCAACATCACTGAAACGCTGGGCTAGGCTTTCTCACTGCTGGTATATCTCCCTTGCTGGCCAGGGCAATCTGTATTGGGGGGCAGGACTTCCCTGTTTGGCATTATTGTGACCTGGAATTCATAAAAAGGCAACATGAGCCAAAAAGCAGAGTTGAGGCTGAAAGTCACACCCTGATTTAACTAACTCGGCAAATTCTTGAACTCAAGGTTTCTCATAATTTATTCATTACAAGATCATTTCACATTCTAGAGATCAGCAAGGTAATTAACCTGTGATTGTTTAATTATTCAGGATGACAAAGCACCTTCAAGAAGAACACCATGGTAAAGTCATTGGATACAATGAATTTACAATGCTCTTTGTATAAATATATATACAGAACTTAACTAGGAGAACTTGAAGAACTGCAGAAGGGAAGAGGCCACCAATGATTAATCTGAAATCTCTACAATTCACAGGCATTGTCCTTAAATCCGCAAATGTCCCTGCTCTTGTGAGAGCAACAAGATAAATATTTGCTGTTCTGTACTAAAGCCAACAGCCTTGATATAACTTTACAAAGCTTTGCAAAACTATAATCAAAAGCAGATACATCTGGATAAGCAACTATCCACAATCCAACACACTGCTAAGCCTGCTGGTACCTGTTGATATCAGTGGGCTCAACCATACCTAACTCTGGCTTGGATTGTGACTGTAATGATGAGATCACATCAGCATTGAACAGCAACCCCAAGCACATGGGATGGAAAACACAGAGGCCGACAGGCATAACTTCTATTTAACTGTATAATACCATTGCTCTGTTGCTTTCAACAGAAGAGCATCAGAGCTGGGTGGATCTTTGTGCTCCTTGAAATACTCTCTCTTCCTGCCAATCTTTCCACTAACTGCAGGAAAAAGTGCTATCATCTGTCTCTGATGCAACTCCTCTGATGTGCACATTACATGAGACTTCACAAATGCCATTTTCCTACACAGGTTATATTACTTTGTCTCTGAAATATATATGGTAATAATCTTGCCCTGCTTGTGTTCATTTTAATGAAGTTTGTAAAACAGAACTTCCTGTGTTCCCAAATTGTGTCCTCCTCTTACGAAAGCATTTTATTGGTTTGCAAAAGAGTCAAGGCAATCATTTCAGAGAAGCAGGTGTACATCTTAAAACTGCCATTTGGATTTTTTAGCTATTCTGCATTGATTTCATTGCTTCTCACCTAAAGTCATCCTTTCAGAATTACTTGGGGGGGGGGGGGCTCTATAAGACTTCAGCAAAAAAAAAACCTTCGATTAACCCCAAAAGATCCCATAAATTATTTTTTCATTTTATTCAACTCAAAGAAATCACAAGATCTTACTATTTACCTGTCTTCCCATTTAGTACCACCAGAAAGCAGCTCGGTATTTTTGGGTCCGGTTTGAAAACCGAGCACAGTGGTGACAAGATTCGGGTCGATGAGACTCTCCGTGACAAAGTATGCAAAGGGTATGACGGTCAGGAGAAGCAAGTTTACTCCGCAACCCTTACACCTATTAAAAAAGTCCCACTTCTTCTCCATAAAAACCAAAGTGAAGAAGAAAGAAGGGGTGGGGGGGTAGGCCGATGGCCCGACTGAAGTAAAGTGGCAACCTCCCCCTCAGCAGAAAATAAAGTTTTTTGGGGGGTTTAAGTTTTTGAAAGAACGACGAAGAAAAGGAATGAACTGAGGAAAAAATCCAAAAAGCTGTGAGGCAAAAAGCACGAAACACGCGAACCGATCAGACCGAAGAAGAAAGAGGTCTTTCCAACGTGGCGGTAAGAAAGGAACTGGCGAGATGTCCACGCCCACCCCTCTGGGCATGCGCGGTGGGGTTCCTGCGCATGCCCAAGGGACTGGGAGCAAAAATCCGTTAAAGAGCTTGCTACAATGCCGATCGATCCAGCGCGTGCGCACTAGATCCCATGGGTGTGAAGCACAGAGACCACGTCGAAGATCTGGAATTTGAGAAGAATACTCAGGCCACTGAATTTTTATTTCAAACAACTTGCATATTTGCTCAGGGGTAGATATTACTCCAAGTGCCAAATGGGTCCAAGGAGCCATTTATTTATAAGAGGAGTTCTGGGTTTTTATATACCAAATGGAACCAGATTGCCCAAAGCCTTGCCTGCTTCTTCCAGGCCTGCTCCATTTACTGAACTATGCATGCTATGATTTAATGCTACAAAAACACTTGGTGAACTTGGTGGTCACAGTGAAACCACCTCAAGAAGAAAGTTTTGGGTTAAGGTTAAGTGACTCAGAAGTATGACCTTTTATTCCCTTGAGGAACTTTGAAGCACAAAAACATCATCATCATAATTGACAGTATGAATGTGAATTTTTTTGCAGGGTCAGACCCACAGGCGAGGGAATGGTGGAAGCATTCTGGGAGTGGAAACTGACATACCTAGAAATAAACACAATGTACCTACAATATCTGGAAGTGACATAGGCACATTGGTGATGTCAAGGGCAATGCTCTGGTTTTTGGGCAAAACTATCTGGTAAAATTGGCTCTGATGTTACCGACATGCCTACGTCACTTCCTTCTTTTTCCTTCCCCGCTTCTGATGTCATGTCTATTTCCGGCTTAGGAAGGGATCTGGGGTCCCTTTCTCCTGCTTCCTGATAGCCTTGAAGTGGGGGAGGAGCTACAAACTGGGGGATCCCATGCCCACAACTGGGGACTGGCAACCCTAATTTTTTGTGAGATGTTATATGGAAATATTTTCCTAACAATGGTAAAGATTTTTTCTTTATTTTATTCAGAATGTTTTATGCTGCTCCTCCAAGGTGGCTTACAAAATAAAAAAACGAAATATTACAAGATATTAATTAAAATCCAGCATTAAAAACCCAGACTAGCGTAAAAATGAAAACCAATAGAACAGATCACTGACCGCTTAAAATAACAGTTTCTAGACTGAAATAGTGTTTAAAAATCAGTCCCTCAATAAAAGGCCTGGGTGAACAGAAACATTTTGACCTGGCACCTAAAAGAACAGAATGTAGGCACCAGGCAAGCCTTAAGAGGAAGGACACTCCACAAGAGGATACCACTACTAAAAAAAGTCCTGTCTCTGGTTGCCACTTGCCTGACCTCTGAAGGCACAGAGAACAGGGCTTGCGAGGCAGATTTTATCTGGCAGGATGGACAATATTTTGCCTTTCAGAACATCTTATTCAATTTGGTCTTCAAGATTAAAGATTGTATTAAAGCACACACCAAAAAGTGAAGTGCCCTTTTTAAAATTAAGCCTGAACATTTTCTTTTCTTTTTGCTGAATTGAAGTTAAGGCATGTGTTTTGGTATCAGAATGTATAATACCAGTGTGTTGCCTGTTTCCTACATTACTTTCTAAATAGAATAAATTCTACTTTAACAGAATCATTTCTTAATGAACACTTTAAATAAATAGGTTGTTTTATGGCAATAGTTTATCAGCCACATATAAATTTAATTTTCTGCTTCAAATCAGAGTCATTCAGTGAAAGTGGAAGATTAATGGCCATCTTGCCCTTCTTTGTTTCTTTAATTACCAATGAACAGCATTAAAGTTGAATTAAGGCCAAGACCCAGCAAAACAGCTCAAACAGTATGTCTGTCCAATTTCTGAAATTCTGTAAATATTTGTATTATGAACATTATCTTTTGGATTGCCCAATGAAATAAGCCACAGAATAGACTGCAACCAGCCTTACAAAGTTATTTCATGCATTTATTATTTAGTTAGTTAGTTCATTTCTATGCCACCATTCTCCACAATGGGGACCCAAAGCAGCTTATATAATTTGCCTCTCCTCCATTTTATCTTCACAACAACAACAACCCTGTGAGATAGGTTAGGCTGAGAGTGCGTGACTGGCCCAAGGTCACCCAGCAAGCTTCCATGGCACAGTGGGGATTTGAACCTGGGTCTCCCAGATTCTTATCAGACAGTCTAACCATTATACTACATTGGCTCTCCACACTTTATTATCCCTTATTATTAAAAGGTTTCGTTTTCATGTCTGTGATATTAGGCCAGATACACAAGCAGCAAATTGGGGTAACAGAATACTAAGGAATGGAGTAATTCAGATGGCAGATAGTGGATCACAACTTGAATGTTTCTTTAGATTAAACACCACAGTGCTACCACATTCTCCTACTTCTGTGAAGCAAACTTTACAAGCAAAAATATCAAGTCCTTGTTTACTCTGGTAACTCCACTGCTCTCAAGATGGTATGACCAAGGAGACGAAGTAAGTGCTAGAGGATACAGAAGTTCCTCAGTGATCTCTCCCAGCATGGATTCTGTATGTGCCTTCACCATGCCAAAGTTTTTTTCCTTCTTTAAAGCCTACACCTTAAAATATTCTACCATTCTTTAGGCCCAAACGAGAATCAGAGTAGAAGTCCCACAACTGCACTTTGGTTCACCAAAGACTGGACATAATGCGCCATATCCATCCATGCAGTCCCCCAGTTTGCAGCTATGAGTGCTACTATATTGGTAGAGTCCCCAGCTAGAGCTGATACACACTATTATGTAGA
>NW_015173675.1:1798956-1827860 GCF_001447785.1 Gekko japonicus
TGTTCCATCTGTCCTGCAGAGAATATCTGTCAAAGCTTCCTGGTCCAGTCCAGGGCCACAGCGCTTTGGGGAAGGGCTGCAGAACACAAAGTTACAAAACCCTGGAGTGTGACTCCTCACATACTAGCCTGGTAGTCTGCCACCAGTCCTCTGACTATATCAACAATTAGATGCTAAAGGGCAACCCTCTAACCTTCCCCAGAGTAAACAAGAAAGTCTACCCTGCAAGCTGGGCTTGCAGAAAGAATTTCTCACAAAAGTGATTACTGTGGTAAGTGGTCAGCCAAGTCTAGGCTCTGGATTTGGTCTGAGATCAGATTGAAGACCAATAACCACAAAAATAAAATATATTTTATTAAGGTGCAAGTATACTTTAAACAACAAGAACTGTGAGGATGAAATAAGAAAACTAGAAATTTAAGAGCTAGCTAAAACTGTAATGCATTGGTTCCAAGTTACAGGATGTTACCCATTCTCAGGCAAATGTTCCAGTAATCCAAAGTGGCTCTTCTCCAGAGTCAGCAAAGGCCAGAATCTGTTTGGCCTCACAAGCAAGCATTCAAGATGGCCACAGTGAGCAAAATAATGATGACATGTCAGGATCGCAAACTGTCACCATCAGGCTAGAGAATAAACCAGAAAACTACTTTGTAATAGGTAAAGGGGCCCTCATGGCCTCAGGCCTATAAACCAACAGGAACCCTAGGTGGTGACGTATAGCCAAATTGTTAGACCAATGGTAAAGCAGTGGTCTGACCAAAGGGGAAAGAAACAAAACTATCTGATGCAAGATTCATCCCCTTTCCCACAGGTGCTTAATTGGATGGGATGTGGTTCAATGGGAGCTGGTACTCAGCTCCTTGACTCCCTTCTGCAGCTGGTGTTATCTGCGGCTTCACAAGCTCATTTTGCTGTGCCTCAGCAAGGCAGTTTTTGAACTGCATTAACCCCAGGCCCAAAGCTACAGTGGGGCCTTTCAGGGTGGGGCCTTTCAGGGTGGGGCCTTTCAGGGTGGGGCCTTTCAGGGCCAGGCCCCCTGACTTACCACCAAGGCCCCAAGACTTCCTATCCAGCCCAGGCCCCCTGACTTCCAATTTTTTATTTTATCTCTTGCACTCATCATCGGCAAGCCCCAGGGCTGGCTCCAGCTTATTTTGCACCCTAGGCGAGGATCCCTTCTGCCCCCCCTATGCGCCCACCAATTTTAAAAAATAAATGCATTTTAGGAAGAATGAAAAACACAAATAATCAAGGCACTCCCAGAGTACGGGGCCGGGTGCAGTTTGGTGCCCCTAAGGGCCGTCCCACTCTAGGCGATCGCCTAGTTCGCCTAGTGAGTGAGCCGGCCCTGGCAATCCCACACTGCTCTCTCTCACCTCTCGCTGGCCATGGCCACTATTTCTCATTGCTGGCAAATCAGCAAGAAGTCAAGTCCCACACCCTCTCACCAGGTGTGCCCACTGTCTCTCATCACCAGCAAGAAGTCAAGCACCACACCACCCTCCAGTCCCAAGTCGCTCTCTCGCCTCCTTGCTATTGGCACCAGGAGCAACAACCAAAAGGCGAGTGGGCACTGGAAGAGGGGATGCATGCATGCCCGCTCTGGCTATCCCTGTTCACCATTCAGCTTTGGCTGGAGGACAAGGAGAAGCCGCCAGGGTGGGAATAGGGGGAGGAACCACAGCAGCAGGTGGGCAACGAAGGCTGCTCTGCTGCCCTGGCAGCCCACCACTCAGCCATGGGGAAGGGCGGGAGCAGGGCTGCTCACTTGGAGGTGTATGCCGGGGCACCCCCCAATTTATTTAAAAGCCCCACTGAATTAAAAAATCCTGGCTAAAGGCCTTATTAACCCATAAGCAGGCCACATCTTAAACCTGAACCAAACTTTCAAACAGACAAGAAATTTTAGGGAATCAGTTTTCTTTACAGTATCCATCATAGACTGAAATACTTGCTGACCTTCTACCCTGGAAAGCCACAATGGAGATGGAGGACTAAGATGACAGGTACTTTTGTAAAGGTCCATCAGTAATTTTTTGACCCAAGGTCTCCAGAGCCTGCTGATATATTGCCCTACCTTTGGACAGATATTCTCACCAGTTGACCTTTGGTGCCTCTACATTTCTATGATCATTTTGCAAAGGCTTACGTTATTCCCTTTTAAATAATTTTCTTACCAAGAGTAACAATTTATCCATGCTGTATGTTACCAAGTTTGGTCAGAATCATAATATGTATGCAGTTTCCAGGGGGGGGGGCACTGTTATCCCACCAAAAATGTTTATTACCCTGTTTCTTATGCAGTTAGTTTCTAATAGCAACAAAAACAATCAGGTACTTGATGTTAATTTAGGATTTAAGAGCCACCCCTCATTTTTTGCACTCTAGATCAGTTGTTCCAAGAAGCTAGCATTAATATCAAGAAATTGCTTCTCTACACTTTTGTCCTGCTTTTTAAAATGTTCTGGAGACACAAATGTTATAAAGCCATCAGAGATACATGCATTAAATTTTCATGACTTTCATCTAATACAGTAAATTATTCAACAATGTAGTTTCTTCCAGCAGATTACAATAAAGACAGATGGTAAACTGTAACTCAGTAAGGTATTAGAAGTTTCATTTTTTTCCAAACTTACTGCTCTAAAGTGCAAATACAAAGTTTAAACCCCATCCTTTTTTATGGCTCACACGCCTGAATAATGTAATACCAACAGAGAACAAGAATACCCCTATCAAAAGAATTCTGAATAAGTTTAGACATTATGTGATTACATCCACCACCACCCATGTGCTATGTTCTTTGATATCTACAGTATTGCTTCCAGCTTTTCAGACACACTTCTGTAGTAATCAGTATTTTAAGATATTTTATTTTCTTAAAGGAGGCACTAAATTGAAAGCAGTCCTATTCAGTAAGTTCCATTTTATTGGGGGGGGGCCTTACTCCCACAAATGTGTTTTGCCTTTGGACTGCAGCCTTAGAAAGTACAAACTGGAACTCCTTCCATTAGTTATGCGAGCCCTGCATTTCATTTTTAAAATATGTCTTTCCTCTCAGAAGACATGGCTGAGCTGTTTGCTCCTACTCCTGAAGGTAATTCTACTAGCACCTTGCTCAAAGCATTGACTGATTGAAAACATACCTCATATTTGCCTCCAGAGATTAGTTTTACAAGGTTTGTCCAATCCCAGCTTCCCGCCTGTGTTCTGATAGTTCTCTGAAACCTTTATTTTCTTTCTTCTGGATGTGAACATCCTTGTACACGAACTGGGGCCACCACTGTGGTATTTTCCATTTGTTTTTCAGATTGTTTTCAATTTTAGTTATTATTTCAGACAACAAAATAATCCACAAGAAATGAAACCTCTTAGAAATGTTGTGCTTTTTAGGCATACAAACCAGCAGATGGCTAGCACAGCTGAAGCAGAACATCCAGGAACGATGAAACTTTTCTTCAACCCCACAATTAACTACTAGTATTATCTATCTGAAGCCAATACAAGAATTTTTGTTGGTTTCTTCAACACACCCTTCTCTCTTCCCATTTTATTTTTATTCTGAGCAAACTGCACTCTTGATCATTGTGTTTTTTTATGCTCAACAGCAGATGCAATTATCAGTATGCTACGCAGAATCTCATATTTGTGCCTCATAACATGATCTCATGGGTTGAGCGAAAAAAACAAAAAGTAGAACCACACAGGAACTATCATATTGAACAATCAAGATGTGGAAAGAAAAGTATAAATTGTTTTAACAATATAAATGTTGGACTGAACCAATATGCAGCTTTGTATCATCTTGTTTCTGACAACTGTTAATGCCAATGTTAGTGCCTCAAAAGAGAAAACTAGTTTCAGCCTCAAAATGGTAAAATGATGAGGAAGGTTGGTAATATCTTTGGGCCAGCTGTATGAGATCTGGGCTAGGCTTCTTCTTCCTCTGTTGTAGCCTGGGTGCCATCAGGTCTGAGACTCTTGTGTGGTTAGTGCTTTGTTTTTATC
Source organism: Gekko japonicus (assembly GCF_001447785.1). NCBI lineage: Eukaryota > Metazoa > Chordata > Lepidosauria > Squamata > Gekkonidae > Gekko > Gekko japonicus. The sequence goes on from NW_015173675.1 coordinate 1,802,965, forward strand.
CCATGGCTTGCAGCCCCATGGCCCTCAGTGGATCTAGTCCCAGCCTAGGAGTTGGAATTGTGCTTTATTGTAAATTGCTTCTGTCCCCCCCAAGCAGGGAGAAAAATTAGATCTAAATATTTAAATAAATAAATAAGTTCTTGAGCTCTGCACACACACACCCCACTATGATACTGAAAGACAAAGGGGGGGAAGGAGGAAGTGCTGATAAGGCAATTCTATCTGTTGCTCCACCACAGCTGGATACCAATGGGAATTATGGGACAGATTCCTGCTTGAAGGGGGCAAGGCTATGGTTGTTGACATAATCCTTCATGAGTCTGGCAGCAACTTCAAAGCTGTATGACAGGTATCACATTTAACTCTAGGCACAATTCCACACAGAGCCACCAACTGAAGCTTCTACTCTCAAAAGTACTTTGTAACTTATTTTATTCCTCTAGTAAATTTTTAATCAAGTATTTGTTACCAGAACTAAAATCCAATCAACTCCTTTAAGCACCATCAAGTCCTAACCTTCCTGCTACTGAAATGTTTCCTGAATAAATGGGGCTACATTTTGTAACCCCCCCCCAAAAAAAGGCTAAAAGATAGAAGAAAAGCTCCTGTTTGGTGAAAGACGACAAACTGTGGGCCATATGTCCTGCTGGTCCTTTGAAGACTCAGTGACACATTATAAACGGTTCTTTATCTTCCCATTCATTTTAGCCAAGAATGAACACTTGAATGTTTTCACATATAGCAGAACTATGGCCCCGGTCACACGGAGGATTTGCCATGGGAGAGGCATGAATGTCAGGCAGAGTATATGGGCACGATCACAAGGACACATCTGGCAAGCGTAGCACAACCATCGCTGACCCGTAGCATCCACCCGAAGACCCAGAGTTAAAAAATACCCAGGAAAGCCTACTAGCAAACTGTTTGCGATGGGCCATCAACAGAATACCTATGTGTGATCGCTCAAGCGTGCTCCTCTTGCCATGTTGACGCGCACCAGAAACACACGCCAACAAACAAAACACCAATTTGCTGCCGCCGCGTCTGATCGCGTTCTGGTGCATTAAATTGCGCCAGCGTGAAAAGCCACACCTCCCCCCCCCGCTTTATCTGGCCCGTGTGACCAGGGCCTATAAAAATTATATGCTTTGAGAAACAGTTTTGTCCTCACTTGAGTTATAAGCACTTTAACACGTCTAACAAGTTGCCTCGACTGACAATAGGCAATAGTTGCCAGCATAAGTCAGTGGCTTTTACTTTTAAAGAAAATCAACACTACACCACATCAAGACTTCCATTAATATCTTACAAACATCTGTTTTTGTCCATGTACAAGATTCCAGACTAAAGTTGATATGTATACAACTAGATTGTTAGACACTCTGAAGACAGGAAGATAAACCTGGGCATGTCTAATATCAAAGCGGGAGTCCTGCTTGCTTTGTCATCATGTTTCCATACCAATTGTGAAATCCTCAGGCCCTATTAACCTCAACAAGCCCCTTACTTTGCTCCTGTGCAACAGACCTGTGCAACAACTCAAGACTTTTACAGACCTGTGCAACAAGTCAACTAGCCAGATAGCAAATATAATAAATGGCAATTGTGTGAAAATACTGGAAAGTGTGAAATCAATGGAGAAATAAAAGAAGATATTATACAGGAAAACAGATTAAAACTGACTGAAACTTGGTGTTTCCGTCTCCACATTTCCACATGGGAGGGCTCTCTGTTCAATCGGACTATCTGAGAATCTGCCAAATAATTCATTAAGGGGTAAGGCATTATATCTGGCCAAGAAGAAAAGTCTTTGAAAGGTTGGAATAGTTAGGAATTTTAAATAATCTGGACACAACAGAAAAGAGGGTGCACATTTCCTTTGGGCATCAATATATAACTTAAGATGGCCCCTTCATTCTAGGTTGGTAAGTATCTTATTTATAACTAAAGGGAGGTCTGAGGGAAAACTCGGGTACGGACTCTGCAAACTTGATAGTCTTTCATTTACTTTCTTTGTCCAAGAAAACACAAAAGGATCAAGTTCAGTCCATTTTAAAAGATCAGGAAGAAAATCCTGGTCTAGTAGGAAAAATCTGAATATCACTATGGCTTTCCATGCTAACAAAGAGATTGATCCAAGACCAGCATCTAAATATAAGTTGGAATTTGAAATACAATAGGAGCTTAAAAGATGCCATGGAGAAATTCTGACTGCAGAGATTCAATTTTAGAGGAAACTGAATCGGAGCTCCACAAAGCAGAAAAGATCTAATTTTTGCTTTAAAGACTTCTACAGCAAAAAGTTTGAATTGCCCTCCAGAATGGTAAAAGAATTTCATAATTGCGGCTAAGTGTACTTTAGCAGACTGAAGAATACAAAAGTAATGAAATTTCCACATATTGGAACAGGCAAAATAAAGGCCTAAGAAGTTGAAATTCCACACTTGCTCAATCATCCATTCAGGATCCAGGAGTTTACTTTTCTTCGTGATGGACATTTCTGAAAACACATTATTTTAGATTTAGTATAGTGAATAGAAAGCAAATCATCAAGATAGTACGAAACAAAAGCTTGGAAGAAGAGGTCTTCTTAACCCTACCCTCGAGCAAGAAAGAAAAGCTGCATCAAAAGTAGAAGCTTTTATAGGGTGAACAGCTAAACTAGGAATGTGGGAATAGTTATCTCGTAATTTATTTGGTAAATCATATAAATGGAGATTAAATAAATTTGGAGCAAAAACCATCAGATGTAATAATTATTTAAGAATTCCCAACTGGTTTAATTTGATCCAAAGCCTTGTACATGAGATGTAATCAAAGGTACATAAATACAGTAAACAGTTTCTCCTTGGGATATGATTAATAGTTTTCAGCAAGAAGGGAGAGCAAATATGTGTGATGTAATATAGATTATCCCTTTTTAATGTGAATTTGTTCTGGACCTGGTATTGACAAATTACAACTCCAGCTACAAAGTTTTAGTTGTAGATGGCCTGCATACAGCCTTCCTGGTATAGATAGACTGATTGGTCTATAGTTGGCCGGAGAATGAAGTGAACCTTTCTTACATATGGGAACAACAAACACTTCTCGCCATTATTCAGGAATTTTGCCAGTGGAATCTATCACAATAAATAAATGTTGTAAGATTGCAGTCCATCAATCACAGTATGTTTTTAAAAGTTCTGGGGTTATCCAATCTGGGCCAGGGGTCTTACCAGACTTTAATTCTTTTACTGAGGAAAATATTTCCTCTAATTCAACCGATGATGACCATTTGGGGAAAATTATCCAGAAGTAGAGTAAAAGATGAAAGTGTAGTGGGTTGTTTCTCATTTAAAAGGGTGGTAAAATAGTTTCCCCAAAGATTCACTGGAATATGCAGAGTTTTCTCTATTGGAAAGGTTTGTTACTTGTGTTTACCACTCTCAGAAAGGTTCTATCATGATAACGTGGAGCACGCAGCAATTTTCATCAAGTTAGAATGGAATTTGGTTTTTTCCTTTTACAAACATATTGGTGGTATTGTTTTAGATGGGCCAAGAAATTCCTGAGCATTTAATCTTGGAAACTTAGATTAATACAATACTTTTGCGTGATTTACGTTATGGCAAACAACATTAAACCAAGGAGGGCCAAGTTTAGATTTTTTCTTTGGTTTTGTAATCATACAAAAAGGAACCAAAAGAGATATAAGTTGTTCATAGGACTGAATCACCTTCTCAGAAGGACCCTTTACAACCGTTTCGCTTAAGTCTCCAAACTGGGGACTTCTTCTTCAATCTTCTGGACTGTAACTAAGGACCATTTCCTGGCTCTGTGGGGGATGTTATTAGAGCTCAGGTTAATATTTCTCACAGAGTTATTCACAGAGGATGAATCAACATTCCCTAGCCTTAATTCTAAAAACAGGGAAGCATGATCACTATCATAAAGGTAACCAAGAGAAAATGTAGAAATCAGGTCTGTAATATTAGAGGATGCTAAAATATAGTCAATAATACCCCACTAGTAATTTGCCTTAGCTCGGCTAGCATCCTTCATTAGACCCAGGAAGGTCAGCTTGTTATCCCCTCTAGCCTTCAGATAGCCCATTCCAGGAGATATCCGCATCCCCAGTGAAGGACTTGTGAAAAGAAACTAGCCTTAATTTGCTTTGAGACCCACACACGAAACCTACAATTCAAGTTAAACCTCTGTACTTAAAAAAATACAACACTATTATATAATAACACCCAAAAGTCTGTGGAAGACTATTTAAGATGAACCAAAATCTCAACTTGATTTGAAACTATAGCCCTGAAAGGGTTTTTCTCTTAGTGAGCAGTTTTGGAGCAAATCCATTAACAAGTTTGAATCTCAGTGGGCATATTTAGAGACCAGTTATGTACATGCTAGAAACTTTTTAAATTGCACAAATTTAACCTGTATGCCAAACTTACTACCACCATTAATGCAAAAAAATTAGAACTCTTTATGGTTAAACCAGTTGCACTGGATATAGTCTACTGTGGCTTCCTTAGTTCATGGTAGAACTAGGATGGTCTAACTCCAGTCAAGCATGGTCTACTAAAACAGATGCACACACCCACAAATTCCTGTGGTCTACCACTGTGCTTTAAAGTTATAAATGAATATGGATGAATTCAATAGTTCAGGTATAAACAGCATATGGTCATAAGCAATGCTCCCTCTAAGCTGTGGAGTCTTGTGAGCAAAAATTCTACTTTGTGAGCTACTGGCATTAAAGTTGTGAGCGAGTGATTTGGCTACTGCATAAATTAGTTTGCTCTGGAGCCATCCTTCCTGAGCTAAGACGAAAATGTATGAGCCAGAGGCTAAAAAACTGTGAGCTAGCTCACACTAACTCAGCTTAGTGGGAACACTGGTCATAAGATGTAACCTTATTTACAGATAGTATCTTACTAGATCAGACCAAAGTCCATCCAGTGTAGGATTCTTTACAAGAATCTCAGCATCAGTGGTACCCCAAAAGCAGACTATAGTCTACCTTCTGCCAAATCCTCCAGTAGAAAGTGTCCTTTCTGGAAAGAAAAGGTTTTTAGTTGATCCATTTTCAGCAGATAAAAATAATCACATGATTTGCATGGTGCTCGGTTATACTATTGTGTTGATTTCCAGAAAGATTTAAGATTTTTCAATAGGATCTACTTTGAAAGAACAGTTTACTTAGAATACATGCTTGACCCATTTATACCTTGCTTTAAACCATATTTCTGCAGCCTTTCCTCAGGGAACTACAATATATCTTCAAGTGCTTCCCACACCAAGAGTATTTTATTTTATATACAAAAATGCCATTTTATTCCTTGAGGGGACTTATTAAAGTAAATTTTCTGCATTTGTAGCTACATAATCTTAGGTTCATCTGGTAATTATGTAAGTTCATTACAAGAATATCCCATGGATGAATATGTACGGTGCTTGGCAGGAGCACAAGTAGACTGTGAGGCTGCAAAGTAGTATTTCTTCCATTTAAAAAAAAGCAGATGTGAGCCTTGCTACCACGCAGATACGGGAATCTTAGAAAGATTTCAGCCTCATCACCATGTCAAAGGTGGTTTGGGTTACTCCTTGGCGGAGGACAGGCACGCTTCACAAACACAGAATTTAAAATACTTATATCCTTTCCAGCTAACACATTATAAAAGCCAGTAACAATTGTAAAAGAAAGAAACCCATACCCAATATAGTCACTGGACGAGACAGCAGAAAGTGCATCCATTTAATCAATCTCAGCACTGGCAAAGTAAAGTTAACCATCTATTACATAACTGTCACAGGAAAATAACAACTCCCAATCCTATCAAAGATGCCCTCTATTTTTTATGACAACTTGGTATTTCCCTGGGTTGAAATCTGCGAGCTTAGACTGGAGTAAGTCTGTATAGGATCACATTGGACATATCCTCTGGGTAGACTGGAAAGAAATAATGGCTAATAATTTATAATTGCAAACATTTCATTGTCTCCATTAAGACTATAAATGGGAAGTGGGAATTTTTTTACCTTAAAGTTGTTTAGATTTCTTGGCAAGCATCAAATATAAAATTGAAAGCTGTGAAGGACAAATATTAAACAACATTTCTTATCATCTATCAAGTACATTTACAAGTTAAATACTGCAACATGCCCTTTAGCAAAATTTGACTGTATGTCAAATACTTACAAATATCAGTAAACATAGGTGGGGTATAAATGAAGTGAGTAAATACACAAATATTATCTGATGAAAATATTGCCTAAATACTTGCCAATTATTCAAAGTACTAGAAACAACAGCAAAACTTTTGAAGAACATTTTTAGCAGCAAATTAGGTCTGACTTGGGCTTGGTTTAAATTCTGCTCCTTGATCCTCTGTGCGCTGTCCAGGGCTCTAGTCGGGGGGGAGCTCTCAGGTACGGAGCTCCGGAAGAGAACCTCTAGGGGGCGGGGCGGTCACGTGGTGAAGCCCCGCCCCCTTCTTTACTCCGCCCTCTGCTTCGATCCTCATTCCGTTTGGGAATGAGGATGAAGCAGGAGGGTAAGTAGCCGGGCCTTCTGACACACTTCCGGTGATGTCAGGGGGTGTGGCCTTCTGTCACTTCCGGTGATGTCAGGGGGCATGGCATATGCAAATAAGTTATGCTAATGAGTTATGCTAATGAGCTCCGGCAGCTCTTTTTCTACAACAAGACCCCTGGCGCTGTCCCTATGTTCAATAAAAGGCCGTAGGTCACAGAAATAATCCTCCATTTCATTTGTAGTAAGTTTCTTTGGTTTGCTACTCTGAAGCCTTAAAGGGATCATTTTCTCCCTTGTCTTTCACAGTTCCTGCTTCTGGGACCAAGAAGAGATTGAACATTGCCACTTGATCTTGTAATACTTTTTACCAGAGATCTACTGTGTGAACAATCCTTCAGTTTTCATAGGAGTTCTGAACCCCCAGGATTAAGGCACAAACCTATCTGAATACCTGAAACTACTTTCAAGTAAGAAAAGCATGAAACATGCATGCAAATCCAACCAATGTACTATAACAGAAGAAATGCAACCAGAAAGCTACATGGGAAAGAAGAGTGAACAAATTCACAAAATGCCTACCTGTTTCATTGTGCAGAAACACAAGGCAAACTGTGAACAATCGTCGTTTCCTGGCACATGTCCATGCAATGAAACAGAAGCATGTGCAACAGCCACACATGGTTTTCCACATGCAGATTTCAGTTTCCTCCACAGAAATGCTTTCTGCATAAAACGTGAAATTCCCACGCCTTCACCACAGCTTCCAACTGCAATTGCTGAGATTATCAAAAGAACGGAGGCAGCAGCCATGCAGTCTTCCATCAGGACTGGAGCTGCCTCCATTCATAAAGAGCACGCTCATATGCTGGCTAACTTCTAAGTTTTGTGACGTAACAGCTACACAGGCATGCTCCCTTCCAGAACCTGCTTAAGAAGACTTGCGTTGAAAAGCAGGTGCGTAAATTTAAAAAAGAAATAGTTTCAAGCAGTTCTTAGTGCACAGCGGAACAAGACTAAATCTGTAGGACCAAGAAAATGTTGCAGGTAGCTTTTCAGCTAATAATTTCCATTCTGAAGACACATTTCTTCTCCTTCCATTTTTAGAGCAGCTGCTTTTGATCAAACAAGTAACTGGTAGAGCAACTACCATGTTGTCCCTTACAAAATATGTTTTGTCATCATATAATTAAGACTTGCAGGTAGCTTTTCAGCTAATAATTTCCATTCTGAAGACACATTTCTTCTCCTTCCATTTTTAGAGCAGCTGCTTTTGATCAAACAAGTAACTGGTAGAGCAACTACCATGTTGTCCCTTACAAAATATGTTTTGTCATCATATAATTAAGACTTTCATAACTTACATGCACAAAGGGACAAGCTGACTATTTCTCAATTTTGGAGCACTTCGCTGTAACAATTCAATGCAATTTCCTCATTTTAAAGCAGCTGCCCAAACATTCATTTAGTTGTGGAAATCTGTACTGGAACGCATGTTGTCCATCTTTACTCCCCTCACCCAGTCATATTCAAAGGTGGCCCTCAAACTTGATTAAGAGAATGTCTGCACAATAAGCAAATTTTCAATCAACTGCAAATCATGTACTCATAAGAGGTCTGGAATTCAACACCCCCTGTCAGAGGGACAGAGCAGGCATCCAATTATGAAGGATGCTGTGGCGTCTTCACACTGCCAGCCTTCTTGTATGGGACAGGCCTTCCCTGCTCCCCAGTGGTGCTTCTGTAGAAGCAGTGTGGGCCTGATCCATGGCAGAAAGGATGTAGGAGACAGAAAACCCTATAGGTCCAGCTGCATGTCATCACTGGGCAACTGAAGGAGCCTGATGGGGCTGAAAAAGAACAGGCCGACCGCACTCAGTCCGGAACCATCTGCAGACCTTTAGATTAACAACTCTGGTAAGGCTTCAGCAAACAGAGAGAGACAGAGAAAGAATGCAGCAATAGTAGGTCACCATCTTCACTGTGAGGCTTGTCACAAATAAGCCAAACTCTTTTTAAAATATGTTGCCTTATAGGTGGACAATCATGCAAGGTCTAGGTTATAATCACAGTTTGTCAGCCTTTCTCCCCAAAGAACATATTACTCCAAAGCCTGGGAATGCCCTTTCTCTGCTGCAGTACCCTTTAACTCTGCGCATCAGGCGGAAATGCCACATATAGAGAACGTTACAGTAGTCTAGCCTCGAGGTGACCGTTGCATGGATCGCTGTAGCTATGTCGTTGCGGTCGAGGAAGGGAACCAACTGCTGAATCAGCCAAAGATGGTAAAAGGCTGACTTAGCAGTGGCTGCTACCTGGGCCTCCATTGTTAAGGAGGACTCCAGGAGCACTCCCAGACTCCTAACCTCCGGCAATGGCACCAATGGCGCCCCGTCAAAGGTCGGGAGTGGGATCCCCTCCCCAACCCACCCCGACTCAGGCACAGGACCTCCGTCTTCGCCAGATTTAGTTTCAGCCTGCTCAGTCTGAACCAACCAGCCACGGCTTGCAATGCCCGGTCCAGATCTTCCGGGCTTGAGTCCGACTGGCCACCCAATATCAGACAGATCTGGGTGTCATCAGCATACTGGTGACACCCCAGCCCATACCTCCAGGCAATCTGGGCAAGGGGGCGCATGTAGATGTTAAACAACATCGGGGAAAGCCACCGCCCACTCTATTAGTTTGCCCAGATAGGGCAAATTGGAAACTGGCCGATAGTTGTCCAATTCAGCCGAATCCAAAGTTGGTTTTTTTCAAGAGAGGACAGACCATCGCTTCTTTGAGTGCCCCTGGGAATCGCCCCTCAGTGAGGGACTTGTTGATAATCTCCCTTAGGGCACCTCAAAACCCCTCGTGCCCCGCTTTAATGAGCCAGGAAGGGCACGGATCAAGGCTGCATGTGGTTGGGCGTACAGTTACAAGCAATCTGTCGACTTCCTCTAGGCTGAGCAGGCTGAAGCAATCCAAACCCGGAGTCAAAGACGTGCAAGGGGCCTCGAGTTCACTCACCATTTCAACTGTGGCGGGGGGGTCATGGCGGAGCCTCAAGACTTTATCCGCGAAATGGCTAGCAACCTCTTGTCAATCGATTTATAGATCAAATCAGATACCAAATCAATTAATTAGAAAAAATTCAGCATTTACAGGGCACACAAGCCTCAATTCAACAGCAATTAATCTGTAATTCATCAGTTAACAATTACTCCATGGTTAATTGGGGGGGGAACTAACAATAAAATAATTTTACACTATGCCCTAACCCAATTGCTTCATTTAAATCTAGTACATCACTATAGTGAGCTGTCCGCATCTGCAGCCTTCTGTCAGGTCCTTGATGGTAGTTCAGGCTGATCGTTATAACTCGCCCGTCTAATGTATAACTGATTCTGGTATCTTGGTTCAGAAGTCCCATAAGCCTTTGCTCTTTTGCTGGCAACCTAGGTGTAAAAACTAAAGCCTTTCCCTGTAGATGTACCTTTGCCTGAATTCACATTTCATGGCCTTCAAAGCCTAAACATATCTGTCTAGGTCTTTTTGACATCACGGTTAATGAAATATATCAAGGTGAAAGTTCATACTAGCAAAAGTTCATCTTATCAGCTTAAGATGGGCAGGTATCTACCAGGTTTGGTATATTTTAATTAACTCCTCCCTTAATTCCTATTGGCTGAAAGGAGTTTTTAAAAGGATGCTTTGAGCTTTGTTTGGGGCTGTTTGGCCAACACCCCACCTAGGCTTGAGTGAGGTCTTGGTCCACAGTCCAGGAATTCCACCCACCCATAGAAAAGAACCATAATGGGGTTGGGGATCCCTGGAAGAGGCCTGGATCCCATAAAATTTCCCAACAAAATGAACACAGCAGAACAGCTAGAAAGTATATTTTTCGCAGTGAGGGCTCCTCTCTCTCTCCATACCTATAATCCTCTCCATGTTGTGAACAAAGTCTTGGAGAAGGTAAAGTTTGCAAAGTTGATAGGATTCATTTTTTTAAACAGAAGAGCATCATGTAACTTCGTCTACAAGCTCAAGTGGCTCAAGCAGACTTTGTTGCAGTTTGTACACCTTGTGTCATGCTCCCTTTGGCATGTTTGCCATCTTCCACTCTTTCATATTCCCATAAGTATTGCACATTCCATTTTGCCCATGCCCACAGTCTGGTGGGTCACCTCAGGATTAGTAGGCCACGTCTTGGGTTCTGTGGCCAGGGTCCACTCACCCCAAAATGGTTCTCCCCAGTACTATAAAGTAATTCTGTTTCATCTACATAAACAATCCTTCCCAGTGATTGCTTAGTATTATTAGCTTAACAGCCAGAGTAACACCACAGTATATTTTGAAAGTGGAAAAAGATGTGCCAAAGTTCTATAATGTATTTCCAGGCAACTGGTATTTTCCAACTGTAAAATTCAAGCTTCAAATGCTTGGAAGTAAGATTTGAATGCTGTGTCGGATCAATGGGGGGGGGGGGGACAAACACTGAAAAAAAAGCACAACAGAACAGATGTCTGCCAAACAGTTTCAAAGTGTTCTTCCTCCTACTCCCTGAAATGAAGCACTGAAACTGTATTTAACAAGTGTTACCCGACTTACCATCGTCTACCCAGATGGTGCCCTGAATTTTCCCTAGCACTTGTATGCATTAACTAATAGGGTGTGAATTTGCAGTTTTCCAGATATACAAGGAAGAATTTCCACTGCCAAATCAAGTCATTCCCTTTCACTGTTTCCAATACAGGCCTCTGAAGAAGAAACAGGAATGTAAGGTTATGCTTTCAACAAGCTCCTCGCACAGATTGTCATCAAGATGCCATTAGAGCTGCTGTCCCCACAACTGTATTGGTCTCAGACCTGACTTTTTAAAAAAGTTCATTGTACAGCATTATATATGTCAGCTTTATATATGAAATAAGATAGTAATATCGAAATTAACAACTGCATTGTTTCTTTACAAAGAAGTATGAGGATAGGTATTCTTCCACAACATTTTCTCTGAGCCGGTTTGGGGAGGGCAGGATATAAATTGAATTATAAATAAATAAATACATAAATAAATAAATAAAAGAATGCTCCCTTTTCCCCAAGTGACCTTTAAAAGTGACCTTCAGAGGATTTAAATAAATGGTTTGCAGTTCAAAGAAAAGGGCTGCAAACTGATTCACAACCGAAGCTCTTGCTCTACTCTAACCCAAGCGTCATACATCGTTTTAAAATATTGCCCTGCAAGCTGTATTCTACTGGCTCCCTATTGTTTTCAAGAATTTGTCAAGGCATAGGTTTTTTGTAGGGATGTACAGACAACAGTCCTGTAATCCCCACTGTGCCATGGCAGCTTGCTACCTGAGCCTGGGCCCATGGCTCTCTCTTAGCTGAAGCTACCTCACAAGATTGTTGTGGGGATAATGTTGAAGCTGGAGAACGATGCTATCAGCTGCTCTGGATCCCCACTGGGAAGAAAAGCAGGGTATAAATGAAAACAACCTATTTCTGAATGAATGAAAAAACAAACTGGAAGAAGTTTGGATAATGAAAACAAATAAGGAAGCTAACAAACATCATTTGTTTTCCTGGAGCCTGGCAATCATTTTATTGTAAGCACCTTTCTTTCTAAGCTTCTTTGAATACTTTGTCAAAGCAGAAAGGCAGGACATACATCTTCCAAACAAACAAAAATCAACCAATTGTTAGACAAAAATACAAACATTCACAGGAAATCATCTTAAAAAACTCACAATGGCATTTTTAAAATTTTGTAGTCAGGTCACAGCCGATTTATGGCAAGCTCATAGGGTTTTCAAAGCCAGAGACTAACAAAGGTGGTTTGCCATTGCCTGCGCTGTGCAGCAACCCTGGTATTTCTTGGTGGTCTCCCATCCAAATACTAATAGGATCAACTCTGCTTAGCTTCCAAGATCGAATAAGATCAGGCTGTCCTGGTCAGGGCCACAATGTCATTACATTCCCTTTAGACAAAAAAAAGCAGGATTTTATAAGGAAATGGATTTTCCTTAGAGATTCTGATCATCAAGATTTTTAAACATCATGCAGTAACCAAAGTTTGGTTTTACATTCCCAAACAAAAAATTAAACCTGCATAATCCTGAATGTAATTCCTCAAAGTAATACTTCTATCAACAAAGAAGATCTTTGAAGTAGGCATGTAAATATATCTTTACATACAAAGAAACAGTCATATAGGCTAAAATAATATGATTACAGAAGCCAAATGCGTTAAACTGTTTTTATTTCTAAAGCCAGAAAAGGCTTTGTCTTTTGTTTTGAACAAGCAAGGCTTGAGCAAACAGAACAGAAAATAACGAGTCCTATTGAAATTATTTCCCATCACTTAACAGATGTGTAACTGATCTGAATAAATGAGTCTTTCTAAACACTGTTAGAACGTTATTGCTTCAATTAGTAATAAGTGCCAGTATTAGAATCTATACCCCCCCATAGCAAGTTATTCTCATTTTGAAACTACATCGGTCTCTATCGGTTCCATCCTCGGGGTGGTTCACATATGCACACTCAACAAATTGGCTTCTGCTGGCAGAGATGTCGTTCACTCACGCAATAAGCCTTCTTTTGACACAGGAGGCACTTGAGTCAGCTCACTAAACCAGAGGAAAGTGCCACCACTAGCAAAACAGATCCACTGGATCCAACCCATCATAACTACAAAATCAAGAGACACTTATGTTGAGAGGTTATAGATCACAGAACTTTAAATGCACATCCCTATAAACCCCAATGAGTTTCTAATAGAGTCAGTTCACACTCCTGACTGACAGTCACCAAGCAGCAATAAAGCATGTGTAAAAGCCTGTATTTCCTCATTAACAACACCCAATATGGAAGCCTACTTCACCTATTAGCCAATGTAGATACCACCCAACCTCCTTTGGTACAAAAAGAATACAAACAGAGAAGATCTACAGTACCCCTTTGCACCAGTGTGGTCCAATACTGCCCTCGAAAACACTCAAAAGCTGCTAACATAAAACAGCATTGCTATTCCCGCATCAAGGAATCTCTGCCCCCTCAGCAAACAAGCAACAGTTTTATGCAACTTAAATGTCAGATCTACTGTAGCCTATTAAAATATTTACACAGGAGAAACGGTAGGGTGCTATAAAAAGAAAAACATTTTCTTCTCTCCCCCCCCCTAATTTGTAATCTAAACATTTCTATCCCAAGGGCAAAGCTTCTCTCCAATAAACTGCATGCAGCCAGCAGAAAAGAAAGAGTGCCTCTCAAGTATCAGAGGAAGGGAACAAGTAATCCTGTTGCAAAAACCTGGCATCAGAAATGACTCTTCTGTTTGGAACAAGGAAGAAAATCAGATCATCATGAAGCTTTTTAGACAAATAACCACAATTGCACCTGTTTACACACATGGCACGTTACAAAAGTCCCAGATAAGCACCACGTCATAGCACCAAAGAGCCAAAAACATATCCAAGAGGAAGATCATGCCAGCCCATAATTATTTCCATAATCCAGATTCTCTTAATCTCATTATGTAAAATGCAATCCACAGGGAAGTTTTGATGCCTTTTTTTATTTTTGGCCATCAAATCACCGCTGACTTAAGGTTGCCGTCATGAGGTTTTCAAAGCAAGAGACATTCAGAGGTGGCTTGCCATTGCCTGCCTCTGCATTGCGTTCCTGGTATTCCTCGGTAGTCTCCCATCCAAATACTAGCCAGGGTTGACTAGAGATGTAAAATTTCCTAAAATTTTGAAGCTCGGAAAAAAACCCGTTTTTTTCCAGTTTTTTTCGGGGGAAAATGGAAATTTTCGAAAAAATTGAAAAAAATGCTACACTAGCATTTCTTTTGTCTTTTCTAGATTGAAAGTCATTCTGTTACTTTAGGAACAGAAAATATGACTATGGACATTTTTACTTGGCATGAAATTATCACAACTAGCATATTAAAAATATAGTGTATCCAAACAAGTATTACAAACAGAATACCCATCCACATACAAAAACAAAACTGAAACCTTTTTATTTTCTTCTGACAATAGCACCTCCTAAAGGAAGAAATGCATCTTGTTCTTACATTGGAGAGTTCAGTTTGTAACCTAGGACTTGCTTGTCCCTCAGTGCACAGAAATTAGATCAATCTGATACCATATATATATTAGAAATGATTTGGAAAATATTTGAACACCTTGTCTTAAAATATTTTATTTATCATGTTAAAATAAAACGTTCCATAATCAATTTTTTTCTTTTTTCAATTTTTCGGAAAAAAACAAAAAAGGCTTCAGGAAAAAAATGGGCCTTCACATCTCTAGGGTTGACCCTGCTTAGCTTCCAAGATCTGAAGTCAGGCTAGCCTGGGCTATCCAAGTCAGGGCTTTTATGCAATAAGCCCCACTAAACCTGGACAGCACTGATATATGAAGCAAAGTTCCTGATAGATGGTTCCCCAAAGCACTTCCGTTATCTTTGCTCTCAATCACACCTCCAAAAAAATCACCATACTGGCCCATCTTGGCCTTCATAGTAGGGACAACAAAAGATCAACAATACAGTTCCAACTATATCCTTGGGATATTTTTTCAGTACTGACATCAGTGAGCACAGAGGGACCCCAGGAACAGCACAGAGAGTAAGTGGGGAAAAGATTCAGCCATCTGTGTGTATGTAGTGAAGGAATTGTGACCTAAACATTCCAAGCTAAACCAAGGGCAAGGCACAGTAAGAGGTGATTCCTAAGGAGGTAATTCTGTAGCGACTTCCTGTTTCTCAGTTCCACTGTGGCACATAAACCCAACAAGTTGCAGTTAAGCCTAGACTAGATTGTAGCCAAGTTTGAAAGAGATAAAGCCGGCATACAGTTAAACTGAAAAAAGCTACAAGGGAATACGTAACGTAATTGAAGAATAAGATTGAACAGTAGTCCATGGGAAGACTAAAGGATCAAAGAAGCCAACTTAGCTGAACGGAATCAGCCAGTTATGTTCCCTGACAACCCTTTAATTGCTTCTAGCCAGATCTTGTTCACACATGCTGAAGTGTACATTCCACAGTCTCAAAGTCATCTGGCTGGACGAAAAAGTTGTGGGACTATAAGCTAGCCAAGCATCCGCTTGACATAAGGTCCTTTTTCTGTAACAGGCTACAACAGAAACTGGGGGGAGATAGCCACAGGGAGACTGCAAGGGAACCCCAGCAACAAATTGTCAAGGAATAGGAAAGGAGCCAGCTGACTTTGGCCTACGTACGACTTGAACAACAGGGCAAAAAAGGCTCTGTCTCAATCTCACCAACAAGGCTGAAAAACAGGCTTCATCGAAACCTTACACCACAGGATTTACATGTGTAAACACTCTATTGTAAAGACCACAGCAGCAGTGGTACTCAGGCCACAGCCAAGGCAGAGCCACATTTCTGATCACCTTTAAACAAAAAAGCCACAAATCCACTGCATGCCCTTTCCCCTTCCCTCTTTCTTCTAGGTGTCCTCTCTTTGCCTCCTCCTTTCAGTGTCTTTTGATCCTCCAAGGGAATTTCTCTATAGCTTTTAACACCAATTCATCACCAGGGCTGCATCACTTCCAATGCACCCATGGGTGAGTCACTGGAGGCACAGAACGAACTCTCTGGACTCAAAATTAAAGGAGCCACAGGTGACCCAAGATCTGCAGAGTATATACCTGGGTTCTAAAGCTAGAAATACACCACTGGAGCAGAGGGATCCATCCCATGTTTTGCAAAAATAGTATTCTGTGGATGACTACCTGCCTGCTGGGCAGAAGTTCTGGGTGTGTGGTTTGTGTGTGGAGCTCCTGGATCTTAGGGAAAATTCTCTTCAAGCTAAAATGAATGACCCAGAGAAGTCAAGAAGTACAGAGATTCAAGGACATAACAGGGTGGTTTCACTCCCAGGCCAACAGCTCGTAAGTCAAGCTTACTGTGAAACCACCCCCATTTCTCAAGTGATGTCCTCTCAAGCACAGCATGCATTCAAGGGGAGGGACACTCCTGGGAGTGAAATCTGGATTAGGAACACAGCGTGATGGGTTTGGGCGGGGCATGTAAAACTCACATAACAACTCAGATAGGCTTTTAGATATTGTAAAGTCGGAGTCAGTGGTTGTGGTACATGTTGGCACTAACAACACTACGGAATCTGAAAGCCAAATTTAAGTTGCTAAGTAGAATGCCAAACATTTAGGACCTCTACAGTAAAACATTTTTGAGATGCAAAAAAGTTTAAAAAGAGCTGCACAGTGCGATCAGACAGCTGGTGCTTACCTTCCCAAAGACTGTACAGGAGCCTTTGAACTGACATGCTGGGGGGAAACCAACAGGAGCGATCGAGCTCTGAGACAATTCATCCCTCCAGAATGATGGTGTAAATGTTTCTGATCCTTAATATGGAAATTCAGTAGAACTTGGCAGCAAACATAACAAACAACAGCAGTTTAAAGGAACCAAAGAATTGCTGGGAAAGTGTGCTAGAAAATGTTATTTAGGGGGCATTATATTCAGAGGGGCTTACTCCCAGGAAAGTGGTTTTAGGATTGCACTGTTGGAGATACGCAGTTTGGACAGCCAGCATGATCTAGCGGTTAAAGGGCCAGACTAGGATCTGGGAGACACAAGTTCCGATCTCCAGCCCGGTATAGAAGCTCCATAAGTGACCTTTGGGTGGTCACACTCTACTCTCACAGCTTAAGCTATCTAACAGGGTTGTTATTGTGAGGATAAAACAGAGGTGGGAGAATGACATTATAAGCTGCTTTGGGTACCTACTGTGAAGAAAAATGGGGTAAAAATATCTTGCTAATTTAAATAAATAAATAAATAAACCATAGATAAATGTGCTCCAGAAGCAGTCAGGCCTAGACTGGGGAATCCAGAGCTTGGTTCTAAATGGGATGTAGCAAGCAGATCAGAATCCTGGTGAAGCAATGAGAACCAATGGAATACGGTTATCCATTCCCTGGATATTAAAAAAATCCATAGAAGCAGGGCTATTTTGGGGCAGGAACACACAGGAATGCAGTTCCGGCTGGCTTCAGAGCTGGCCACACCCACTACAGCCAAAACCTCTGCGTGCATGGCTACAGAGGGAAGGCCTGGAGAGCGCCACCCCCGGTGACTCCAAGGTGGGGGGGCAGGGGGGGCCTGGAAGGATTGGGGAGGCATTTAAATGCCTCCCCATGCCTTCCCCGGACTGTCCAAGGGTTGGCTTGCCCGGGCAAGCCAAGGGAAGGCATGGAGGTGTGGCCGAATAGGCTAATGTGCTGTGCTGTGCTGTCCAGGGTGTAGCCTAATATGCTAATGAGCTTCTGCTGTTGGGTGTGGCCTATTATGCTAATGAGTTCCTGCTGGGCTGTTTCTACCAAAAAAGCCCTGCATAGAAGTATAGGAAAGTGTCACTTACAAAAAGTTGCTCTGAGTGTCAAACAGGGTACAAAACCCAGAAAATGTAAGAGAATACAAACACTTCCACAGAATGATGGCAGAAGGAAATACAGGAGCCTTTGAACTGACATGCTGGGGGGAACCAATAAAAGATCAGGAACATACTTTGCGTAAAACTGAGGACTACCATGAAATGGAGAAAGAAATCAAGTACCAGATGGCAAAAAGAGAAAGTGATGTAATAAATGTTACGTTCAAATGCTTGCATTGAATGACTACATATATGTTCAGTCACACACCCACACCTGAATTTCTAGACAGAATGAATGCTTTGCCTTAGTACAGTTAGCTTGTGAAGCTCCCTGGAGGAGAAACAACTCTGGCTGGTACTCATTCACAAGGGCTGCTGAGCAATGGAACAATGACCACAGTGCCATCAGATGTAAAAGACAAAAAGCTGCTTCAAAGTCCAATGTGGGCAAATTTATTTCCAAACTCTTCACTAATATGAGGGAATTAGATAAAAGGAAGACTCAAAAGGGTCAAGTCTCTTCAGGGCGGTTGGAGTTTATGTTAAACTATAATAATTGGAGCACCAATGGAACATACACCATACATAAGGGAAAGTACTAATAAATTCAAGAGCATGCAATGATGGTTAAAGAATAAAATCAAGGAAGCAATAAAAGCCAAGAAGGCTTCCTTTAAAAGAGGGGAAATGAGAAAAACAAAATATGAGCACAAACCTAAACAAAACAAATATAAGCTGACAATATGTTGAGCAAAAAAAACACACACAATGAGGAGCACATTGCTCTGAACCTTAAAAGCAAACAATAAAGACATCCAGGCTGATTTTGCACTAGAGCTGCCTCGATGTTGCGCCACCGTTTGCCCCATTAATATTGGTCAATTTCACACCCGAAGCCGCAGGGCTGCATTTGACCCGCGGCTTCGCCTGATTTCCTCCGCAGTTTCATGATCCTCAAAAAACAGGATCACGAAACTGCGGGGGAAATCGGGCAAAGCCGTGAGTCAAAATGCAGCCCCGCAGCTTCGGGTGTGAAATTGACCAATAGTATCAGGGCAAACGGTGGCGCAACATCGAGGCAGCTCTAGTGCAAAATCAGCCCTACATAAGTCAGAATCTGGAAACCAGAGACACAGTTTCATGATACAGTGGTGAAAAGGATAGCTAAAGAGGAGAGAGAAATTTTATTCAGATTCTGTATGGAAGATACCTGCACCAGAACGGCTATTTTAGGTAGGGGTATTCAGAGATCAAATACTAGTGACATAAGGACAATGTGCTAGAGAGACTCAACAAACCTTTTAACAGACCACTAGAACTGAATGACATACATTCAGGACCTCTTGGAAATTTCAAACGTGAAATTCTCAACCTAACATAATGTACATTATCCCTAAAACCAGCTTTCTTACTGCAGGACTGGAAGGTAACTTGTAAAGGGATCCAAAAGAGATCCAGGAAATTAGTTCTGAAAACCTGTTCCCCGAAATTGGTGGAAAGCATTGTTAGCTATTGCTCAAAATAAAACAGAGAAGAAAAAGCCTTGAAAGAATCAGTGCTGCTTCCACAAATGGAAATCCTGCCTCTCCAGCCTTTGCAGTTTTGTTTTGTTTTAAGTGTCACGAAGATCCTTTCTAAACATCGTACACTTGGACATCCCAAAAAGTGCTTCCAACAAAGCCCCACATGAAGGCTGCTTCTTATGGAACTGTAAGTGGTTAAAAAATAAGAAACAAAACACAGAAATAAATGAACAGTTTGAATAATGGAGGGTGAAACACAATGTTGGTTCCCCCAGATCTGTAATCAGAGCAGTGCTACTTAATTTATGCATAGAGCAACTGAAGTCAGGGGTGAGTAGTGAAGTAACTTGAACTATTTGGGAAGGCAACAACATTAGCAGTGAAAAGCTTCAAAAAGGTCTCCTTAAACTGACTAAAAGATCCACAATATTTCACTGTAAATGTACAGTGATGAGCACTGCCTATACACCAATGAGATCTGAACTGCCTGCAATGTTCCAGGAAATATCTTCTTGATAGCTTAGTGAAAATGTCAGCTCATACATATAGGAGCAAGCAAGGCAAGTTCCCTGTTGGGGTTTATTATGACAGGAATTGAAAACAGAATGGCATAATGGCACTACATAAATCTGTGGTACAACTGCATTTGGAATACCATGGATAGTTCTGGTCTCCCATCTAAAAACTTGTTTCTTTCTGCATCTTTTAAAAAAAAACAAAACTAAAACAATCAAGGGATCATCATCTAAGGCGGAAGGTTAAACCATGTGGCTTTTAGCTTAGGGGAAAAGATGACTATGGGGAGATATGATAGAGGCTTATAAAATTATGCATGGTTTGAAGAAACATGACGGAACATTTCCTCCTTCTGTAATACTACTAGAACTCGGGGCACTTAACGAAGTTAACAAGCAGTACATTCAAAAGAGAAGAAAATTAAGTAATATCTACATTACGTGCAATTAATTTATGGAATCTGTTGCCACAAAATGTAGTAGAACAACTGTGTTAGATGGTTTTAGATGAATTACAGGACACTAGGACTTTGTAAATTTAGCTAAGGAACTCCCCACCACACACACCAACCAGCCTAAGGAAAGGTTGAATATGCATCAAGTGGCACTGAATGTTGAGACATGCTAGGAGTCACTTCAAAAAATACTCTAAGCTATTGAGATAGAATCCAGGATAGGAAGATTGGGGGAAGGGGATTTTCAAACAGTTCCCCCGCAATGTCATTGTCCCCAGTTTGTTAATACTTAAGGAATGCTGCCTAAATGGAACCATGTTCACAGAGTGCATGCTTTACTCATCAGTTGCTCGAGGGGATAAGAACATAAGAGATGCCAATGTTGGATCAGGCCAAAGGCCCATCCAGTCCAACACTCTGTGTCACACAGTGGCCAGAAATACCAGGTGCCATCAGGAGGTCCACCAGTGAGGCCAGGACATTAGAAGCCTTCCCTCTGTTGACCCCCCCCCAGCACCAAGAAGACAGAGCATCACTTGCCCCAGAGTCCCTATCTATACCTTGTGGCTAATAGCCACTGATGGACCTCTGCACTGATGGAGATACAGAAGCAGAGAGTCTTTACACCCATTTTCTGGACTTCCCAGAAACATCTGATGTGCTCACAGCGCAATCCTATGCAGAGTTACTCCAGTCTAAGCCCAATGAAATCAACAGGCTTAGACTGGAATAATTCTGCACAGGATTGCACGGTAAGTAGTAAGATCAAGCAGTGCTTTTCTTATGTTCCTAATGGATTCTCTGGCATCAAAGTAGACACCACATCAAGTTACTTTTACAGCACGATGAATACCATGACTACAACTCGACCAGGGAATGCAGTACATAGAAATTCATACTTGGGACATTTCTTATGCATTACCCCAACATTTCCTTTAAAAATCTACCCTTCTCCATACATCCAAGTCAAGTGTTCCAAAAGAGAATGCAGAGTCGAACTTTAATTGCTTGATACTAGCAAGGCAGTTAATTTTCTTTTTTAAATGCTTCTTGCAAAGGAATCTTCTTTGCTTAAATCAAACTAAGTATCTAACAAAACAAAAGAGTAGGAGAGCGAGTAAGGGCAAAAGAGAAACAAAACTTGAACTGAAAGACCCTACAGGTACAGGAATTCTGTTCACAATAGATCAGGAAGAATACAGTGTGAATAAAAGTACGGTGGAAAAATGAAAGAAGGATGAAAATTAGCCCCACTTTATTAAATTGAACGCTTTAAGGTCCTGGAACAATCACAACAAAGCATCCAACCACTCACCTTATCAAATGGTATTCCTTCCCTGGTCACAGACAAGTTTCATCATGTTTCCTTCCCAACCTTATCTAATCAAATGGTAGGCTATTCCTTCCTGATTAGAGTATCTGAAAGTCTGTTTCCCAGTGACCACTGACAGAAATCAGTAAGCAACCAGACCACTAAGCAGCCACAAAGGGTTAAAAAGAAAAACTCAAGAACTACAGGATACCTTTGCAGTCTTACAAGGTAGTAACTGCAATACTGATTCATGCAGTTATTTCTGATGCATAGTTTCTCGGCAATCTGTACCTGCTTATGGAACGGAAGTAAAATGGTCCCAACTACACATACAGTTCAGAAGACAAACTGCAGAGGGATATGCATACTATGGCAAAAACAGGGAATACTGTAGCACCAATTTATTTATCGAGGCATAAGCTTTCACAGACTAGAGCCCACTTTATCAGATGGCTCTAATCCACAAAAACGTATGCCACAAGAAACCTGTAGTCCAGGATGACATTCCCTCCACTGTATAACCTGAGGGATTTAAATGTCAACCAGGTCATGGTTTAACTGGCTTGTCTGCTATGTATGCTACCCCCAATTTTTTAAAAAAATAAAAATTGGAACTGCTAACCCAAACTGACAGTCATGGCCTTGGATCTGCCTGCACATGCCAGCAATCCTGTTACTCAATTTTTCTGCTCACTGTTAACACTTGCGATGAACTGTTATGAGCTGAACCTCCCCCACCCCAAGATGCTGATGCAGGCGCCATTTTTAAAAATGGGGCTCATTCACAAAGTTACCTTGAGATAGCAAGTGCCTCACTCTCAGATTGGATTACAGGATCAAGGCATTAAACAGAGCCTAAGGCAATATTTCCAAAGGGGGGCTTCTCGTTCATTCCTGCCTCTTTTAAGAATAAATAACCATGTCAATAATAACACAGTCATTCTTATCAGCACAGATGATTGTCAGTTAACTTGAGGCAGCAACAGGGAAGGGAAGGAAAAGACCACGGACTATTCAAAAAGTTCAGAAGCTGCTCACTTGGATCCCTAATCATATCAACTATTTGCGAGTCGCAGTTTCACTGACTTGGGTATCAAAATATATATATTTTAAAAACTTGTCTAGTCCAATGACAACCAAGACAGAGACAAACATTACTCAGGATCAGTCACCCAGACAAAAGGAAACACAGGCAGGTGAAAAGTTTGCTGTGTTTTTTAAGGATAGTGTTTACTGAACTTGGATGACAGCAGTGTATCTGTACAAACACAGACCACAGTCTGACTGTGCTATTTGTGAGATGTTTTGTCTGCTGGTTTTTGACAGTGTGGACACAGCCTAACATTATCCTTGCAGACTACTCAAAGTGATCACTTGGAAGTGTGAAATAGCATTATTATAAAGTGGAATTTCGGGTGAGGGAAGGCATGGGATCAAAAAACAACCTCCAAAAGTATCAAACCCAGCTATTAGAATGGCACTAAGGGTATCAAAGTGCACCAAATTATTTGCATCCCCACTAGAACCAAAGCCAATATATATATATGCACCTGGACTTAAACTCTACTGCTTCAGAACAACACAGCTACCTACCTGTAAGAATTAGTATCAGGGAAATATTTTATTTTTCCACTGTTTCCATAGTTTGAGTATGATAACTGTATTACAATTGTAATTCAAGAGGGTTGACACATTCCAGTAAGTAAAAGGGGGGTTGGAATTTTTAAAAAAGAAAATAAATTCACCAGATTTCCGAGTCTCTGAGTTACAGAGTCTTCCCTGAACCTCAATCACTGGCATTGCATGGATGCTTTGGATTCCCAGTACAGACAGATTCTCCAAGGGTGGCTAAATCGTATGTGTGTTTAAATTGGCAGCACACACACATGCATATACAGTGAGAAGCCATAACTGGCAACAGCTTCCATGTATCAGGCATGTAGATTCAGCAATATACACGCACATATGCTGATCGTGTATGACAGCTGTACCTTATTTGTACACAAAAGTAATGTCTATAAGGGAAAAATGCAACACAGACGTCAGATTCATGTTTAGATTTATGGCAAAAATCAGTGTAAACAGTTTAGCTGGTGAAATTCCTAAGACCAATAATATCAGCAGGTTCCAACAGGATCTTCCATTAATTTTTGTACTGATTAACCACTACAGAAGTGTTTACCATCTTGTAGACTAAACCACCCTGTTCCTTCTTTTGTAAACGTAGGACGACGGCGACAACAAAAGTATCCTGGAAGAATCTAATGGAAAAATGTGGCCCAGTCTCCCCTCCCTGTCTGCGGGCAGTATCAGAAGTTAAAAGCAAGTCCACTCAAAGCGCTTTGCAAAATACTATAAAACCCGAATTGCGCACTTGGCACTTTTGAAAAGAAGTTTGGAGGCAGGCCGGCTCTGTCGGGGGAGCGGGCAAAGGCAGTCTTCCTCACCGGGAGCCTTCCGCAAGACCTCGGTTGTGTCTTGGGTGAGAACCCAGAAGGACTGAAAGAGCGGGGGGTGGGGGGAGGAGAAAGGTTAAAAAGACACAAGGCAGGGCGACGCAGGGGGAGAGGGAGCCGAAGGAAGACCCGAGAAAGGCACGCACAGGAAGGAGGGACCGGAGAACGGGGACGCGGCGCCCCCTGAGAACCCGCCAGCCGCGGCGAAAAGCACTTACGTAGCGTTTCAACTTCTTCTCCGGCGGCGACTTTCGGAGCCAGCCCGAGCAGACCACCTCCCCGCCGCTCATGGCTGCTTCACACCCCAAGGAGGGCAGCCTTCCCTCGGCAGCTGCGGCGCGGCTGGGCCGAGAGACAACCCAGAGACTCAGCAGGAGCGCCGCGCCTGCCTGCCTGCCTGCCCGCCCGCCCGCTCCGGCCTCCTCCGGCTACTCTGGGGGAAGGGAGAGGGGAGGGGAGGGAAGGAGGAGGAGACGGCCGGGAAAGGGTGAGAGTGAAAGAGAGGGCGGGAGGGGTCTGCGTATATATGCCGGAGCTGAGCGCCGAGACAGGCAGAGGAGCCGGGATCGGGCAGGGCGGACCAGCGGCGCTGGACTCCCCTTCCCTAGGTGTCAGGGGAGGCAGCATAGGGCAGCCCCCACACGGACCGCCGCAAGTTTCGGCGACCCAGCTGCTGCCTGCGGCGGGGAAAGTCTC
>NW_015173675.1:1828112-1857192 GCF_001447785.1 Gekko japonicus
GTGGGGGAGTGTTCCCAGTGTTGCGCTGGCAGGAGGCTCGCCCTCTTCAGCGAGGCGCGGGCGGGATTCGATCCAGTACGCAAAAGTCCAGCCCTTCTCGCTCCCTCTGTGCGCCCGCCAGTTTTGCACTCTTTTTGCCCACTCCTAAACCGCCTCTCTCCCTTCCTCCCCCAACATTGGCCTCTGTACTTCGTAGAGACTCCCAAAACAGAGGAGCCGAGACTTTCTTTGAAATTCTGCCAGAAACTCTCTTTTTCTCTCTCTCCTCTCCCGAAGAACAAGGGACGGAATAGACAGAAACCTACAGAAGGGATCCTGGGATATGTAGTTCTCGAAAGTGGTAATGACAAAGGTGGGACAAAATTGCAGAACTGAGAAACGGAGAAACTTTCATCCTACAACGTTGAACTGAAGAAATGTTTTTTGGCAAATAACAGAATCTGGCGAGAAGCCGTCTGAAAAGTGTATCGCTTTAGAGCACGAATGCTGGATAAAGTCGCAACTGCTGGCAGTTCAAGGAAGTAAAGTTATCTGAAACACAGGCGTGGGGTTCCGCCTACTTTTTATTACCTGGCTGCTAATTTGCATAACTCACATTTAGAAATTAGGTAAAATGAAAAGTTCAAATTTTTACATTACTTAAATAAGTGGTATAAATCAAGGGATATGAATATGGAATAGCATTTCCCCCGACCCAAGTGTCAGGGAAACGCCTTTACTACTAAGTCCTCTATGCTTTCTACTTAACTTAATCAACACATACAAGGAAGTTGGCGGGGGGGGGGGGGGGAGGACAGCTGACTTGTCACCGTGCCTGAAGAACCCGTCAGACCCCAAAGGTACAAAAAATCGTCTCATTGGTAACGCAGTATTCCCGCGTGCCTGCTGGGAAAGGTGATGGCATTAGTATCGTAGAAAAACAAAAGGGGCTTCAAAGGGGGAGTTAGGACTGCACAGGCGCGAGCCTTCCGCTGTCCGAGGCCGAGAGTCTGGGGGATCGGGAGGAAATTAGCCGCGCTATCCTGTGCAGAATTATTCCGGTAGCGTTACGTAGGACTGCACTGCAAGCCTCTTAAGACTTGCTTCCCCGGGCAGAATTAGCCTCAGAGGGCGCCTTCCATAATTCTTCCCATCGTTCCATGGGTGACTTGTGCGGAGAAGATGTACTAAAAGGAATGACAAGAATTCCCAGTGGGGAAAAAGGATATGCCATGCCTGAAGGCCCGTGGGATATAATGGGAAACAGGAACGGCCAATTGGCTTGCATGGGCTCCCCTGAAAAACATTACACCACTCCGCCAGTCAGGAGCCCAGGGGAGCCCCTGCTCCCACCAGCCATCGGTGGGTGGTGGCCTTGGACTCCTAGGGGCAAATTCCACTGCAAGAGGTCATTCTGGCTCCCCCAGCTCTCCTTCGGGGTTCCTTAAAATTCCTTAAAAAGTTATGGCTGCCACTGTTCTCAGCTGCAGCTGCGATGCCATGTGTGTGTGTGTGGGGGGGCAAAACGGTCCCTTGCCTCCCTGAGCCCCGGGGTGGTGGCCTTGGACTCATAGGGGCAAATTTCGCTTCTCGCGTGTGATGTCTGAGCGGCAATGCAGCTCGGATATCACATGCGAGAGGTCATTGGGGCGAAACGTTCCCTTGCCTCCCTGAGCCCCGGGGTGGTGGCCCGCTGTTCTCAGTGACAGCTGCGATGCTGCACGCGGGGGGAGGGGTGGGGCGAAACGTTCCCTTGCCTCCCTGAGCCCCGGGGTGGTGGCCTTGGACTCATAGGGGCAAATTTCGCTTCTCGCGTGTGATGTCTGAGCGGCAATGCAGCTCGGATATCACATGCGAGAGGTCATTCTGGCTCCCCCAGCTCTCAGGAGGGGCTCTTTAAAAAGTTATAGTGGCTGCTGTTCTCAACGGCAGTTGCGACACCGCGCGCGGGGGGAGGGGAGGGGCAAAACGTTCCCTTGCCTCCCTAAGCCCCAGGGTGGTGGTCTTGGACTCGTAGGGGCAAATTCCACCTCTCGTGTGTGATGTCCAAGGCAAATTCCGCCTCTCGCGTGTGATGTCCGTGTTTAGGATACATCACACGCGAGAGGTCATTCTGGCTCCCCCAGCTCTCGGGAGGGGCTCTTTAAAAAGTTATGGCCGCAGCCGCTATGTAAACTTTCTTGAATAAATGAACTATTTTTTCCGGTTAAATATTTCACCTCATTTGTAATGGTTTGGATCCACTACATTTGCATACAACTGTAATTTTAAATTAAATTTTAAATATTTGGACAACTCAGCATCATCAGCCAGATAATGCACAAATGACAATGTGTGTTTTCCAGCAAAAGTTTGCAGCACCTAATGAAATCAATACAACTAACAGCTCAGTTTGTATGTTTACTTGGAAGAGATCCACCAAGTTCAGTGCACAATCTTGTATATGTTTATCCACTGAATTCAGCAGGGCTTTTTGGTATATGGCTGCATTCCAATGCATATTTTCCTTGGAATAAGCTTCATGAACACTGTCTTGGATCCAGACTCCTGTGAGCAGATTAGGGCACAGAACTTAAGTTTCCCACCATCTCATTTCTGTAATACATTAGTCCTTTTGGCTCCTGAAAGCCACTCCCCAAGGGTCAGAGACTATTTACAACAACATTGGATGTTGTATGGGGATTGCTGCTAGAGAGTGAAATCTATCGGAATTGCTCACAGAAGAAACCCTTAGAATCATAACCAATTGATTTGAAATGTTTAAGAAAATAGTAAATGTCACCTTAGAGATTTCTGTGATTATTCTACTAAATTAGATATATTTCCTGAGACAACTACTTTTTCTCATCCAAAGCCATATAAAATCTCTGTGGTGACAGCACACATGAGAAAATTAGTCTCTACCCCTTCCCCATATCCAGTAGGAGATTTAGAATAGAACAAGGGGGGGACCCGCGATACTCACGGGGGGGAGTCTCTCTCTTTTCCCCCTTCTCTCTCTTCCCCCCCAGTCTCTCTCTCTCTGTGTCTCTCTCTCCCCCTGTTCTCTCTCTTCCCCCCGTCTCTGTCTTTCCCCCGTTCTCTGTCTCCCCCCCCAAGAACAGACCCTCGGAGGCCTGAAGGGGCGGTGCGAGAAAGGTTGCGCTTGGCTGCCCCTCTCCCGCTCCGTGGGACTTGCGAGGGACTCGGGGCGGGCCGGGAGGCAGGGAGGGAAGCCGTGCCGTTCTCCCGCTGCCCGCCCGCTGCCCTGTGTGACCGGCGGCAGCTCTCCGGCTTTGGGAGGGGAGGGAGGGAAGCCGCGCCGTCGCCCCTCGCTGCTCTCCCCACCCACACGCACCCACACCGGCTCCGACGCGAGGGCTGAGTGAGCCGCTCGCCCCTCGCCGCTCTGCCCCCTCTGCTCGCCACTCGCCTTCCAAATGGCGGCAGCGGCGGCCTCTGCAGAGCGTTCCGTGCGCATGCGCACGGACGCTCTGACACTTTCAGGGGGATTTAAATACCCCCCCGATATTTTTTTTTAGTTTTTAGATTTTTGTGCACCCCTGGGGACTGCCCCAAGAGTGCACAAAACTCTCCCTGCCCCCCAGGTCGCCCCGGAGCACGGATTTAGCGATCCGCACAGACGGGGTGACTTGGGTATTAGATATATAGATGGTAGTTTTTCCTCCCCTTATCCAGTAGATTATATGTATTTGGACTTCCCTGACCCATTTCCCATAGTAATAGTGATGGGGCATTAGTATTCTTCCCTATTCCATATATATTTAGTGTGTAGAAAACGCAAAAATAAAAAAATATACCTGGAATAAACCAGGCTTCATGGGCACCTGCAAGTCCCCACAGACCACAGGTTGGAATTGTTGTACTGGGGCAAAGTGTTATAGCCACAGGACTCATGTGAGTCAAATATCTGTTAATTCCAACTATCAGCCAATACATGAGACTATCTCCAAAGTAATGTTGGCTACTATTTTTCATTCTTTCATGTGTAGTTGTACTTCCAAATATGTGTGCCCCTGCTGTATTTTGGGTGCTGTATGTGTGGGACGTCTGTTAAACTTTTAGTGGATATGATCTAAGGGCTCAACCAGACAGGGGAATATTTGAATGCTTCCAGGTGTAAGGCAATGAGATACATAAAGAATTCTTCCAAAGTACTAGTTTTCTTCAATAAAGTGTTTTTGGACCAATTCAAGTGTTAAAACAGACTGCTGTGTATGACATTCTCTGGATTAAGGTAAAAAGATTACAAACTGTTTGCTTTTCCATTTATTTCTGTTAAAATCAGCAGTCGGCCATTGATTAGACAATGTAGTACAAAAAAGATTAGTGCAGAGGAATGCATAGAAGATTATCACTTTGGGATTATGATTGATGTGAGACAGAGGCCAGTTTGCACCTACATGTCTAAACAGGTACCCTTTTCAAAGAAAGTGTCATGTGCCACCTCTGCCTTCCTATGCTACTTATCATTTTAAAATCTATCCCCACCCCCAATATATAAATTAGCTTTGAGCTACAACACCAAAATCCCTTTGGAATAGCACACTAACGAATTAAATGTAATCCCACACCCCAAAATATGCTAGGATACTAGGATACTATTAACAATTCTTCCTATCTATTTCCATTTCTCAAGCTTTTTAAAATTTGGCTTTTAATACAGATTTATTATCATTCCATTTTTTAATGTAAAGCACTCAAATTCAATGTTTGCCAAAAGAAAAAAAGTCCTGTGTGTAAATAAACTGTTATTATTTTATTGTTATACATTCTATAATCCAGGAAGGGCTCACAATGCAACAGGTTAGATTTCGAGCAGGAATTATTGCACCCTATGCTGATTCTTGAGCACCTCTGTGTTGGCAGGCACAGAGTAAATACAGCTATAGAGTGTAATAGCTGCTGGATCCATGTCACCTAGTGAATAGTTTTATGGAACGGAATGAGTTCTATCTGAAATGATCTGAGATTTGTAGCCTGTGTCTAGGGTTAAAAAATAAAAAATAAAAATACATTCATGATTTTTTTGGGGGGGGAGCTTTGCTCACATTTTTGCCACCAAAGAGTCCATTGCCCAAGAAACAGCCTGCTATAAACACTGGACATCAGTCTCTCTCCTTGGCAGTGGGAGCTGCTACCATGAAGAACAAACTGCTAAACTGGGTCTCTCTGACATTCACATATCCATTTCCAGTTGTTCCTATGTTTTCTCTTCTGAACTGCTCCTTTTCTTTCAGGCCTGCTATGGTGATTATTTCTTCGCATTACATATTTGATGCCAATCTCTGTCTTTACTAACCAACATATGTGCTTCATACTTTGTTGCTCAGTATAAAGCTGACACCAAAGGAATAACCAATTTTATTCTTACTCCCAGCTGATTTCAGTAAAACAGTTCACTCTAATTTGGATCAATCTGCGGACTCCAAGTAGAAGCCCCTAATGGGTTGCCTTGAAAAGAACATAGGAAAATGTATAGTAGCTGAAAAGCCTATCTATTCTCTTTCCTCATCTATTTTTTGCTCTGTTAGATTATTGGGGTGTGTGTGGAATTATCATATTTAGACATTTTTGAATTTTAAACAGCATTTTTAGTATGATCCTGATACAAGAAAATTGCTTTAAATACTATGGGAATGGGAGAGGGGTTAAAACATGAAACAGGTAATATCTGACTGACGGTTTTAAAAATTTCAGTGCAGTCCTATGGGAAGACGCCCCACTGAATGAATCTGAGTCAGAATCTTACACCTGTTTAGGATTGTTCTTCTACTGTTTTAAATAAATTTAAAGCCAAATACCACTGAAGATTACAAATATGAATCCCTCAAGAGAAATGAAAAACGATGGTGCTCGACAATATCTCATTTGGAAATTGAATGTTACTATCAACAGTGCTTTGTATTTGAGTAACTGAAGGTAAAACTCATAAGGAAATCTTGAAGATTTCATTTAAATAAAGATCCTGAGGCCATAAACTATAGAACATCATAAAATATAACCAAATTCTTTGTGAGGGACTGAGGAAGTAGTGATGGAAAGGAATGAAAGGGGAAATCCCCAAGATTTCCATATAAACTTTATTTTTAGTTTAACATACAGTTGTCAAAACAGATAAGGAGCTGGTTTTTCGTATCAGGTTAACACTTTACTGTTATATGATTTTTCTGGCATCGGTTCACCAAGTTTTCTTACTTCAAGCGCCATAAATTAAATGTCTTATTTCTTTTTCATTTTATTGTTGGAGTATCGTGCACAGGCACAGAGAACTGCTATGTGTAAGGTGCAGAGGGTTTAATATTCGTTTCTAACCTTGAATTCCAGGAACCTGTTAAAATATATTTTAAATACAAATTGCAGCACAATAGACACTATATTTTCCTGCACATCCATCCCACCAACATGAATGGAAATTCCTCAAGAACTTACATGGTTCCCAACAGAATAATAGAATCATAGAGTTGGAAGGGACCTCCAAGGTCATCTAGTCCAATTCAAGGTTAGATGAAAATAAGGAAAGTCAAGAACACATGCGTGTTTAGAAACTTGCAACACTTTTCTTTCATCCATATGACATCACTGCTCTGGGAGACTAAGACATGCAATTGAAATCAGATCAGATCAACAGATCAGACTATGAGAATGTCATAGGATCCACTCTTGCAGGATTTATCTGGATTGCCTGTACTGGGTGCAGTTATGAAAGACTTAGCCATTTTTGCCACCTAGTTCACCTTTGCAAGGTTTATAATATGTTATGCAACACTAAGTAAAACAGGTAAGACTGAGGGTGACTGCTGTTGTCTAATTATTTGGGTTAGTTATCACCAAAATCCAACCACCTCAAATGTATTTTCAGTTACTAGACACAATGATAAGCCTTAACACCTGTTGCCTTATTTATTGTCCTTATTGATTCAGTAGACTCTGGCAGCTGCACAGACTCTGGCAACTCTAAGGTCTCAGATTCAAGGTCTGCCAGAAGAAAGGAGGTATACCGTTCCTCTGATCTTCCCAGACGTTTTTGGAGGACAGGTATAAAAAATATGTATCTAAAGTCATTATAGAAGAGGCAGTAAAGTAAAGGTAAAGGTTCCCTTGCTCGAAAGCCAGTCGAATCCGACTCTAGGGTTGCGGTGCTCATCTCCGTTTCAAAGCCGAAGAGCCAGCGCTGTCCGAAGACGTCTCCGTGGTCATGTGCCCGGCATGACTAAACACCAAGGCGCACGGAACGCTGTTACCTTCCCACTGAAGTGGTACCTATTTATCTACTTGCAATTTCTTGCTTTCGAACTGCTAGGTTGGCAGGAGCTGGAACTAGAGACGGGAGCTCACCCCGTCTTGCGGCACCCGGGTCTTGAACTGCTGAACTACTGACCTTCCACAGCCTGCAGTTCAGCGTCTTGACCACTTGAGCCACCGCAGCTCCTTGAGCACATTAACCACTTGAGCACATGTCCAGCGATTTCAGTTTCCCCGGTAGCACAAGGACACATGTGCTCCTGAAGTGTCAGGAATTACTTCTGGTCTTGTGTCCACTAAAAAAAATACCCGGAATTACAGCTCATCTCCAGACAACAGAAATGACTTCCCATGGAGGAAATGGATGCTTTGGAGGGTGGAATCCATGGCACTGTACTCCACTGAGGCCCTTGTCATCCCCAGGCTCCACCCCGAACCTAGATCTGGCAACCCTACCCCCCATCCCCGCCAAGGACCTGGCAACCAACAGACCACAGGATCACAGGTAGAGCTGTCCCTGTCACTGAACACTCATGAGAGTGATATTTGTGTAGGTCAAGCAGCTGTCTGCTAAGCAGCTTGCAATGGTGCAGGATCCAGGCTCAAACAAGAGAGTTGGCAACCCCACAGCAGAGCAGCTAGATACACACTGGCCACTACAGCTGTTGGTCACATTATCGGGTCAACAGATGATTGATGCTGCACTGTGAATGGAGTCCATCCTGGCTTCTACCCTTCTTTGATGGCTGCCTGGAAAGAGTCAAAAGACACAGAGAAACAGTAGTGACTAATGTTCTGCAGTAGCAGCATTAAAAGCAAGTGGGCTCCCCAATCATGGACACAATGCTCTTGTGGTTCCTGCAGCACCCCCTCCCCATTGGGGGCTCCCATATAGTAGGAGGGACAAAGTGGGGGGACAAATTCCATTTGTTAATTGCATTCATATTTACTCATCTCTTTTAGGGAGTTGCATGGAGAATTTGTCTGCGCTTTCCACTGAGGCTGATCCAGAGGGATTTGATCATGCAAGGCAATAGGCACAATTGGTGACATTTAGGCGTATATATTCCTTTGAACCTGCAAGACCTTTTGAAAGTTAATCATTTGGTGCTAGAAAAGTCAGTAGCTTCTAAATTACATTGGCGGGATAAGTTATTACTTTCATGGATGGATAGATTAAATCTAGTCAAGTCCTTTATCTTTCCAAAATTTCTATTTTTATTCAGAACGTTACCAATATGCACACCCGATGCCCTTATTACAAAATGGCAGGAGATGATCAAAAGCTTCATTTCAAAGCACAAAAAGCCACGTATTTGTTATGATTTAGTCAAAACGCCATCTAGGTGGTTTCGGATTGCCAGACCTGAAAATGTACAATGAGGCCGCACAGTTAACTAGTATTATAATGATGCTATCTAATGAGCACCATAGTGATTGGGTTAATATAGAGCAGGTCTATTCCTCCCCTCTATCAGTCCAGGATTGTGTATGGGCTAAGCAGTCTGGGAGGCCTAGGTGAATTAACAATAATCCTTTTCTATTCACTTCATTGAAAATTTGGGGTTGTAGACAAGAGAGGTTGGCTCCACATATTTCTCCACTCTCACCCTTTTTAGGTCAGCATTGGTTTTAGCCAGGATTGGTCTGATGAATATAAAGTATGGAGGCAGGCAAAACTGACTAGGTTTTGTCATATCTGAGCAGGGAGCCATATTACCCAAACTTAAGCTGGAACACGGTGTGGGATGTATCTTGCCTTGGTATCAGTATCTGCAATTGCAGCATTTGTTTGGTATGCCTATTGTGACATGATCTCTTACAAGGTCTCTTACACCTTTTGAGGTCTTACTGAGAAAGGGCCAGTCTTCCTTTAAAGGACTGATAACGCTACTATATGACTTCTTGTTGCAGTTGGAGAAACCTAAAACCTTTTCTTATCAAGCCCAATGGCAGACTGACTGGTTGCAATCTCACAGAACGGCACTGGCAAAAAAAAAGTTGGAATTCTAATGTTTACAAAATGAAAGTGATCAATATACACATCCATTACTTTAAAGTTTAAACTTGTAACATGGTAGTATCTGACTCCAGCCAGGTTTGCACATAATCATCATTCAGACAAACCACGTTGTTGGAAACTGTGTGGCACTCATGCTAACTACATTCATTGCTGGTGGTCATGCAGTTACATTCAAGCCTTTTGGCGTCAAGTTGGGGATCATATTTTTGTGATTACAGGTCACAGATTACAGCATCATCCAGAGGTGTTATTACTTAATATAGGGGTAGGGCTTGGTATACAATGGTCTACATTGAGGCTTACAGAACTCTTGTTAGCGGCAGCTAGAATGGCTATAGCCTCTTGATGGAAGGCTAAACATCCACCAACAACTGACTTGTGGTTTGATAAACTATGGAATATTTATATTATGAACAAGATAGCTTATCATGTTAACAGTTGTATAAACTCTGGGGAGGACCATTCAGGTTTTGTGGAAATATGGTGGCAGTACCTAAACTATACGGTCTCTAAAGGGAAACTGCCGGATACCTCTTTGCTGGTAGATGCATTTACTCTCTAGTATTCTTAAAGATGTTATTAGCTTTGATGAGTTTTTGTGTATTTTTATTGGGATATGGCTTTGTAGTTATTGTTGTTGCAGTTACAATTGTTTATTGTAATTGTTTATTAATGTACTAGCTTGGTTTATAAATAATAAAGGATATCGTTAAAAAATGCAAGGCAATAGGCACCATAAGTGGTACAGTCAACACTAGCAAAGGTTAGGATTGCACTGTAAGTTTGCTTTATGGACATTAAGTGGTAACTTGTATTTAACCCAGGGTGGGTGCAAGTACAGAATGCCACAGCCAGGATGTTGACTGAAATGGGTTATGGGGGCCAAATCACTCTACTCTTGGCCCATTTACAGTGGCTCCCAGTCTGTTTCTGGGCACAATTCAAGGTTCTGGTCTTGACCTTCAAAGCCCTATGGTTTTGGGCAGGGGACATTTCCTGCAGGAGCGCACAGGAGCGGAGCTCTGGCATTAAAGAGCTCAGGGGGCGGGCACATGCAATAAGCCCCACCCCCTACTCCCAGCAGCCCTCTTTCAGAGCAAGAAGCAGCCAGGTAAGTTGCAGAGCCCTCCCCAGCCCCCCAGCCCAAAACAGTCCAGTGGCACCTTTAAGACCAAGTTTTATTCAGGTACAAGCTCTCCCTCCTCTGCAAGGACAGATCTGCACATTCCCCCCCCCAATAGCTAGCAATCCAAAAGAGTCTAGTGGAGCCTGAGCGGTGGGTGTTGTCTTCTGACACACTTCCGGTGATGACAGGGGGTGTGGCATATGCAAATGAGTTATGCTAATGAGTTATGCTAATGAGCTCCTACACCTCTTTTTCTACGAAATAACCCCTGGTTTTGGGACCAACATATGCAAAGCACCACCTACTTCCTTATGAACCTGCCTGACCACAACAGTCATCTTCAGATGCCCTGCTTCAGGTGCCCCTGCCCTCTAGGATTAGGCAGGTGGCAACCCAGGAGAGAAGAAGAAGAAGAAGAGAAGAGATTGGATTTATACCCCGCCCTTCACTTGGAGTCTCAGCGCGGCTTACAAACTCCTTTCCCTTCCCCTCCCCACAACAAACACCCTGTGAGGTGGATGGGGCTGAGAGAACTCTGACACAAACTGATCTTTTTCAAGGACAGCTGTGTCAGAGCTTGTGACTGACCCAAGGTCACATCAGCAGGTGCAAGTGGAGGAGTGGGGACTCAAACCCGGTTCTCCCGGATTAGAGTCTGCACACTTAACCAAGGGCTTTCTTGGTCATGGCACCAAAGCTCTGGAATTCTCTCCCCCGGGAGATTCATCTGTCCCCTTCTGTTGCCATTTTCTGTCAGCAGGTTAATACTTTTGGGTTTTGTTTGCATTCCCTCCTCCCTAACCAATGTTTTCACTGCTGTTTTTATGTTCTGTGTGTATTTTAATTCTCTTTTAAATTGTTTTAATGATGTGTGTTTTGGGGGGGTTGATTTTAATGTAGTTTTATCATGTATGTTTGCCACCTTGGTGGCCCTTGTAGGGGCAGAAATGTAGGATATAAATCTTGTAAATCAATCAATCAATAATAACATGGAACAAAAATAACATGACAGCAAAATGCAACTTTGGAAGGGGGCTGGATAAATTGCCCTCTGGTGCTTTCCCCCACAAAAATACCCTATTCCCAGTTTTTTTTTGGGGGGGGGGGGTTTGCTGCCTCCAGCACAGGCAGTGACATGGCACAGTACCAAGGACAGAGTGTTATCTTTTTATGGAATTTGAAAGACACAGGAGCATTTTTAGATCAAGTAAGTGGGCTACACTATTTATCCTACTTGCTTTCCAAATGCCATTAGTAGCACTATTCAATAAACATCTGGACTATTTCACAGCTGTTCATGATTTGGGATGACAAAATTCCGTACACCCTGGAATTTGCACACCCCACAATGTGCTTCAAGGTATATTATAACTAGGTCAGCACTCTGTACAGGCTCAGAAATTACAAAGTACTCATTGCTGGTGGCAAGGGGAGGGATAAGAAAGCATAAGAAAGAGGAGTAGGTATAACTCACCTGTGACCTGGAGACCAAGTTGGGCAAGGAAAGGCTGAGGGACTTGGGAATGTTCAGTCTGGAGAAGAGGAGGTTGAGGTGTGACATGAGTGCTCTCTTTACGTATTTGAAAGGCTGCCATTTAGAGGTGCACAGGGAGTTGTTCCTGTTGGCAGCAGAGGATCGGACTTGCAATAATGGGTTTAAATAATGGGCAGTAAGGTATCGGCTGTGTAGTAGGGGGGAATTAGAGTAGGAGTAGTTTAGCAGTGGAATTGGTTGCCTAGGGAGGTGGTGAGCTCCCCCTCACTGGGAGTCTTTAAGTAGCAGCTGGATGAATACTTATCACAGATGCTTTAGGCTGATCCTGCATTAAGCAGGGGGTTGGACTAGAAGGCCTGCATGGTTCCGTCCAACTAGAAGCTAGCAGTGCTATAGAAGTGCAAATGGCCCTAGACAAGGTCACACCTTAGCTACAGAGCTTGGGAGCCCTAAAGGAAAAATGAACTTTCCTTTTTTGATAGGAAAAGAAAGGGGATCTGCAAAGGCAGGAACTGAGGGGGATGTTATTAAAAAAACTAACAAACCTGACCACAAGGAGGAAGGAGCTTCCCTCCCCCATCCATTTAGCATGAGCGATTAAGCTCAGTCTCCAGACAACATCTTGAGCACATGTTGCTGAGACAGCAAAGGGAAAACTCCAAACCACTGGAACAAGGTAATGGATGGTTTCTAAATGCTTGCAACTCCAAGGCCGCGTTCAGACTGGCAGTTTGCAGTGCTTGGGAGTTGCATCAAAGAAGACCCGGAACAGACCCGGAACGGCTTGGTCACAGTATTCCCGTTCATACTGCAGGAAATGAAGTGGGAGGATACTGTGGAGGAAGCGCAAGGGAGTGTTTGTACTGTTGGCCCACCCCTGGCGGGCTGTTAGCGGCTGTTTCTGCACTCTGCTGCATGCACCTATGCGTATGGGCACATGGGCACCTGCCGCGGAAACAACCAGCGCCTATTATCAACAACTGCGGGTTGTTCCCGTCTTACAGCGCTTGTGTTCACACGTCAGGGAACCGGAATCAACCCGCTCTCCATGCGGTTTGCTACCACGTCCGCCAGGTACTCTTAAAACTTGGGAGGGAAGCTGTACAAGACGGCTTGAGTACGGCTGGGAGACGCCAGACAGCTGTGCATGTGTGAACCCGCCCCTTTAATCCGCTAGTGAAATGCTCCTGAAACGTTTGGTTGTCAGGCCAAACTGCCAGGCTGAATGCGGCCTAAGAATCAGTAGCTGGTTCTAATTTCCCAACATTTAGAATATGTAAGAGTTTGGGTCACAGGACTGCATTTCTTTCACCTTTTTGTTTTGTCCTTGTTCATTCTGTCATACTGACCTACGATGTGTGCAATTTTAATTATTAAGTTAATTATTATGTTAATATTTTAAATAGGGCTTGTCTGGTCTCTGTGATCCAAGTTAAAGCCTCTGTTCAGTCACGTATCCCCAGGAGTGG
This sequence comes from Gekko japonicus, assembly GCF_001447785.1. NCBI lineage: Eukaryota > Metazoa > Chordata > Lepidosauria > Squamata > Gekkonidae > Gekko > Gekko japonicus. The sequence continues at coordinate 1,841,450 of NW_015173675.1, forward strand.
AAAGGGGAGGGGACAGAGGCTGATCCCTACTCCCCTAGAGTGGGCAAGTAAGAGCACTAGCAGGTGATCAAGGTGAAGGAGATGGAAAAAGCTGAGCTGGTCCTTTAAGCGTCCAGGAGCAGAGGGTGCCTGGGTTCAAGCCCTCACGCGGTATGTGTGCTCTTGTAATTGGCTTTATGGTGCGGTGGCACTCCAGAGAGATAGTAACTCTGGGAAAAGAGAAAGAGAGTAGCCTCATTAGGCAGAAGACCCAGGACAGTAGAGTAGCTTTCTTACTCTCAGGTAGGCATAAACAGGGGTTTGGGAGTCTGTTTCCCCTTGATGGGATTGGGTGGGTACACCTCTCACTGCTGTCTTCAGGGTGGATCTCTCAGTGAGAAAGAGTCTGGAGGATCTTCCACGTGCTGGGTACTTATGTTACTGGTTAATATAACAGAGTTTGGCCCAGTCATAGAGTGCAGTAAATAATTCTCCCAAGCAGTATATTGCAAAAAAGGTAAACTTTGACTGCAGTCACACACACACAATAATCCACTTTCAAACTGGATTTTGCTAGTTCACGCAGTAAAAATCCAGTTGGAAAGTGCACTGGAAGTGGATTGAAAGTGGACTATTTAGAGTGTGTGACCACAGCCTTACATTTATTCAAGTAGATCCAGTTCACATTCAGGTTGCAGTCAAAGGAGAGAAGGAAGCCAAATCTAAAGAGTACTTTCCCCATCATAAATGACCAGCTTGTCTGACATCATGTGTGTGGGAGTATGAGCAGGGCCGGCTCCCCCGCTAGGCCAACTAGGCTCTCGCCTAGAGCGGGAGGCCCTGGATGGGGCGGCGGGCCCTGGATGGGGGCGCCGAAGTTCGCCTCCCCCCCTGCCAAAAGCCAGGGCCAATCCCCGAGGCTCCCCTCTGCCGCGTCCCTCCACATCCTTCCTGCCTGCCCGGACCCTCTCCAGCAACCCATGGCCGGCGGGGAAAGGCGCCGGCAGAGCAGGCGCATGAAGAAGGGAGCCTGCACCGGGGCCGCACTTGCCGCCGCCTGCTGGGGGAGCCAAGGCCGCCGGAGCTGCTGTAGGCGCCGCCAGGCAGGAGGTAAGTGCGCCCTGCTGCCGGCGCCTCAGCCAGCAAGCCAGCCCTCCGCCCTGGGACCGCACGGCCCTTTACCCCCTCGCCCACCTACCGCCTCTTGCCGCGGGCACTTGGGTGGCACCAGCGGCGGCAGCTAAGGAGTGCTGCCAAGAGGGGGTAAAGGGCCACGTGGTCCCGGGGAGCGCCGAGGCAGAGGGTTGGCTGGCTGGCTCAGGCGCCGGCAGAAAGAAAGCGCTGCAGCGCCGGCGGTGTGGCCTCATGTTTGCGCACTGGGGGGGGAGGATTGTGTGAATCAGCCAGCCAGCCCTCCACCTCGGCGTGCCCCGGGACTACGCGCCCCTTTACCCCCTCTTGGCAGTGCTCCTTACCTGCCGCTGGAGCTGCCGCCACCACTGCTTACCGAGCACCCGCCCCCCCCCCGCCGCTGGGCTCCCGGTGGGGCGGTCTCCAGGCCCCACCAGGAGGTTGGCATCTGCAGCCTTGCCTCGGGCCGGCCATGAGTATGAGGGCACTGTATCTACAGGAGAGACCTGCAGAGACATGTGTTTCCATAGAAGGCCATGTTAAGTGAGTGAGAGGACAAACAGAGAGGAGGGCAGCTCCCAGGTTAAAACAAAGAGAGGCATCCCATTCAATGAGAGAACACCTATACACACTTCGAGTGATGTAGCAAACCCCCCCCCCCAATGTCTGGGCATGCTGAGTCGCTCACTCCAACAAGAACTATGCCAGCAATGTTAAATAATTAATTTATAGTAATATATTTTGACAGGGATGCTGTCCTCAACTTAGCCAAATACCATTTGTTTGTCTGTGCAGGAAAAAAAAGATCAATATGATTCCCATAATTTGCCAAGCATTTAAAAGAATAACTGTCGTATATTTGTTGAAGCATTTGCAATACCTGCAGTGCCCTGGGAGCTTTCCAGCCAGTCCTATGGAACGCTGATTCCAATCAGTTTAGCCTGCCCAACTCTCCATAGCATCGGGCTGTCAGATACTTCCCAGATTACCTTCCGGAATATGAAGCAACCTATTAGCTGCTGCCCACGTGCTCTCTAGTGCCATAGAAAATATTGTTATTCACACCATTCAAGTTATTTTTTATTTTTAAATGTAATAATAAAAAGCTGACTTTTAAAATGTAATAACAGAAAAGCTTTCACATACACAGTCTCTTTTCCAACCTGGCTTTTTAGATCTTTTAATAGGAGACATCAAGGACCCAACCTGAAACCATCTGCATGCTCTATTAGTGAGGTTCCCTTTTAAAGTAGTTTTTCTCCTTGCCCCTTTCTTTTCTAAGTGGTGCTAGAACACACGTACCTATGATGTATTTTTAAGAAGGAAAAGCCATAGATGGGGACTTGTTCAGCCAAAAGGTAAAAGTAGATCCAGGCTGGCATTACCATAGTAAGCTTTCGAACTGCTAGGTTGGCAGGAGCTGGAACTAGAGATGGGAGCTCACTCCATCATGCGGCACCCGGGTCTTGAACTGCTGAACTACTGACCTTCCACAGCCTGCAGTTCAGCGTCTTAACCACTTGAGCCACCGCAGCTCCTATTACCATAGTACTCAGAATGAAATCAGTTTGCTTTTTAATAAAGGCTCAGGTGAATTAATATTGAAGCAAAAGGCCCCTGGGTTAACCCCCCTCACTGACAGTCTTTAAGCAGTGGCTAGAAAAACACTTGTCCGGGATGCTTTAGGCTGATCCTGCATTGAGCGGGGGGGTGGGTGTGTGTGTGTGTGGACTAGATGGCCTGTATGGCCCTTTCCAACTCTATGATTCTTTGATGATCTGGGATTTGGTCTTCTTTGTTTCTCTTCAGTCTGAGTGGATAAATCCCTAGTTGGTCAGTATCCCAGAAAGGTAACACTAGGTTATACATCAGCCTTATCATGAACCATGAGAGTCCCAGACAATGTGACTAACAAGCCTGATTCCCTCTAAAGTAATTCCCATATGCTTTGATGGAGCTTACTTCCAAGTAAATTCCAGGCTTGCTTCGTCTTGCAGATTCAAAGTTTACCTCAGGCAGTGAACAAGCTACAGCTGGCCCTGGATCTTTTCTTTACACCTCAGACCTGAAGGAAAGCTAAAGGCTTATCCTCAGAACAGGTTTCCTAAAGTTTTTGTTTAGCAGTCAACGTGTTGAATAATGCAAAGGAAAAAAATAAAAACAGCAATACTTGGTGTTTAATATATTGGATGTAAATACAAAGCAGTTGCTTATTGTATTTCCCCACTGTGGTAGAACTATGGAACAAAGCAGGCTAGGAAGTGTGGCCACGTGGAAAGCGCAGCCTTGATTTTCAAGATTAGTAGTGCAACCAAGTGAATGGTTACAAATAATGGTACAAATGGTTACAAATACAGAGTAATATAATGGTTGACGTGTCTGACTTGAATCACATAGGCTCAGTCTCCTATTACACAGATGTGACACTGGGAGTTCTATCAGTGGAACTCTGAGCATTTTTACCTTCTAAGAATCAGGTGTGTCAGTTCAGGTCAGGAGGACTGTGGCATGAGGTGGAGTTTAACCCTAGAAAGCTGCTGTCTGCCCCATTAGAGAAACATACAGGTACCTGCATCAGACTAGTTTGGCCTGACTATGCATTAAATTTTACACTTGTCCTCCACAGGAACTTTTAGCCAGATGTCAGCTGCAAGTCTCTCTGCTTGGAACTTGAGTGTATCTGCCCCGGTTTGGATAGGAAATAGCATAGGAAGGATATTTAACCTCCTTATTTCTCATGCCATGGTCCTGATACAAATCAGACCCCCACAGTGCCCACACATCTGGCTGTTGCATAGGGGAGTTCACACTAGGAGCTCTGTTCATGGAACTGACAGAGCCATGTCTGTCTGAGCCCTCAGCCATGAACTGGCTGTGTGCCCCTTATGCCAGTCATTTTTCTCAGATTGTTGTGAAGATAAAATGGGGACGGGACCATGTATGTCAAACTGAGCTCTTTGGGAGAACTATGGGGTAATAATGTAGCAGACAATTTTTTTTTAAAAAAAAAAGCACATAGGTGGTTGGCCATAGGAGTTGACCACAGGAGTGGGTGGTTGGCCATAGGTGGTTGGCCATAGGAGTGGGTCATGTAAGATTAGACAGTACTTTTCTCCTTGAACCTCAATTAGAAAGGTGTACTATAAATAATGTAAATAAAGACATAAATTCACTGGGATAAAATGGAAACACTACATTCCTCTTTTTTTAAAAAAACCCTCAGACACCTATGAGAAAACTAACCTGAAGCATTGACTTTGCTGGACTTTGTCTTTTCAAATGAGATGACCCCCCCAATACCTGTTTCTTTCCCAGAATACCAGTGCTATAATCTAACACCCACAAGCAGTCATACTAGAGACAGTAAGACTGCCAGCATCCAACATCAAAGCTTGGCCTGACAGTATCTTAAGATCTGGACCTTGGAAATCTGCTCCCCCCATTTTATTTATTTATTTATTTGGTAATGTCTGTCTGAAGAACAGCCCTATAGAATTCAGAAGCTTGCACAATGTTCTGTGACATTTGGGTTGGCTTCAGTAAAAGGTACCACACCATCTTGTTTCGTTTTCTGGAGACTGCATTGACCATCACAGCTGTTTACAACTTTTTAAAAACTGTAGCCTAGACAGTTTTGCTAGGTTGGTTTGTTTTACTTCCCTCAACCCAGCAAGTCAGTCAGTAAACAACATTTTGCAGTCTGAAATTTGGAAGTCACAGTGGGAACCTGATGTTCTGATAAGGTGGGGATCGAAACAATGGCTTGCAATGTAATGTCACATGTAACTATTCCTTTGGGTACATACAGTACAATTTTCAAATCACGAGTTTCTTTGTAAGAGATGGGATGGGAAAAGATGGTACAGTTTCTGCTTTAGCAACAACAACAAAATTGAGAACATTTTCACATGACTTCATCTCAAGGAAACAAATCAATAAAGGAACTAGAAAGCAGTCCATGATTCTGTGTATGTGTGTGAGAGAGAGAGCCACAAATAGAGACAGACAGACAGACTTTTTTCTGTGGTAAGACACTGGCTAACTAATACTTATCGTTAAAGAAAATTCTACCAGTTCCCATTAGCCACAATCCAGCAGAGTTAACTACCTATCAGAATAAGCTCAAGTATGTTTAATTTTATGCTAGACTGTGGCCATTATGTTCAGTTTGTTTTCCTTTGGGACATCACAGGGCTGGTTCTCCACTTAGACAATCAATGCTGATGGGCAACTTTTTTCTGATGTTAGTTTGGAAAGTATTTTGAGTCACATCTTCAGGGTCTGAAGAAGCTAAAACTGGCTTCCTCAGACTGAGGGGTGTAGCATGTGGCACCACAAGACTCAAACTTTGTGTAAAGTAGTATTTCTTTTTTGTTCATTGGATGCCCCTGAGTTCTGTGCTCCACCACCACCACATTGCTCATATCAGTAGGCGCTTCTGCAGGTGCTAATGACTGCCCGTGCACATGCTTTCTCCCTCCATCATCGCTCCCGCCTTGTGGAATGGCCTGCCCAAGCAGGTCAGGAAAGCTCCCACTCTCCTGGCATTCCTCAAACTATGCAAAACTGAACTATTCAAGAGGGCTCTTCTGTGCAGGTAACAGGGTTGCACTGTACAAAATGGTCAACAAACTTACCTGGATAAATAACTGGGACTGTGGTCTATACAGCTGCATATAGTTTATTGTAGTAGGATCCTGTTCTGTCACATTTGTACTGCTTAATGTGCCGTGTGAAAACTTATGCTATGCTTCAGTTCTTTCTGGTGGTTCCAGAGTTCAAAAATCCAAATTCATTGGTTATTGAATGTCCCATTTTGTTGACTGTACTGACTCGTTCTGTGTAATCCACCTTGAGTCCCGGTGAGAAAGGTGGACTATAAAATAAAATAAATAAATAAATAAGTGATGGTACCTGTGTTTTTATTCGGTACTCTACAGACAGACAAAGACACCTTAAGAGCTAAGCTCAATGGGTCAGCCACAAGTATACTATTCACAAATGCCATTCTCATGTAAAGCAGGAGGACAGAGAGATCTATTTTATTTTTATGTTAAGTCGGACACGTGGCTGTAAGAAGCTGCAGCCTCTCCTCTCATTTCTTCATTGCTGTAGGAGCACTTTCCCACTTTTCTCCAAGTCCAGCACCAAATTGCTGATATCAGAAGATTTTAAAAAGTATATACTCTCCAACGAGAACCTAAAGCAGCTTACATCATCATCCTCTCCTGCTCCATTTTATTCTCTCAACAACCCTGTTGGGCTGAGAGCATGCGACTGGCCCAAGATCATTCAGCCAGCTTCCATAGCAAAGTGGGGATTCGAACCTGGGCCTTCAGGATTCTAGCCCGACTCTTTAACCAGCTAGGAAGGGAAATGCTTAAAGCAACAGAGCACAGCAAAGTAACATGAAGGAGCAGGGAGGCTTCAGATCTCCTTAGCTGTCTGGCCCTTCCCCCTTGGCTGCCTCCATTGCTGCGTCAGTTGCTAAAGGGTTGATAGCTTCCCTTCCTTCTTCCCCACCCTCCTCCTCCTCACACATCCCCTGTCAGGAGAACAGTTATATGCACTCTCACAGACAACTGTTCTCTGTTTTATGTCTTTTTGATAAACCTATCCCCCTTTTAGTTTTAGGATTTTTCTGTAAACCTGGGTCTTCCCCCAGGTTTGTAGAAATATCTCTTTTGTGTCTGTATGGACCTGATCCACAGATTTAAGTATCCACAGGTGGCACTGTGTTGATTATTAGATATATAGATGTGTTTCCCTTGAAATATAGCTGTTGTGTAAAGAACAAAAGCAAGTCAAGATAACATAACATTTCAAATATGATGAAAGGAGAGTTCTAATATCTGACACAACCACAACATAATACCCGTCCGTCGGGTATTTCTGCAAACATTATCTAGACGTTTTTCACTCTTTGTAATATGCTTTTCATGCATACAAGAAACATTTGCAGCCAGTAACAGCATCCTTTCTCTCTCCTCAGTCGTATTTGAGAAGACACATTATGCTTTTTCAGACATAGCTGTGGGCCACAAACACTGTTACTGCTTTTGCTCAGACCGTTGTACATCTTCATGGCCAATATCATCATTTATCAACTTGATCAGCTGCAGTGCAAATCTCTTCCTTAAAGTGGAAGTCAGCTGTTTACCCTCTGAAGTAAATGTGCAAAGTCAGCTTTCCATTAAAAAGGAAGCAGCAAAGAACTTCCATTCACTGTTTTAAAATAAAAGTCAAAACATGTAAAGCCTTTTTTTGCCACCTTGGTTGGTTCTTTTGCTGAACAGGAACTTTTGCAACTTTTACCCCACTTCATTGTGCAAACACACCCCAAAGTCACCACATGCCCTTTTTTTTTGGGGGGGGGGGAGGTTCTTTTTTTTTTTTGCTTTGTTAACACTCACTACTTTCACTGCATCCTTCAGTCTAGCATATAAAACAGCCTTGGTTCAAACAATGAAAGAAGTTTTAAAGGACAAAAACAATGCTTTTGTACATGGGCTCACAATAACTTTTAAGCCTGATCGACATTTACCTCTATTATTTCCCACCATAGAGAACAATGGAGGGGATAGGGGCAACCTGTTTGAGAGCCCGTAGAATTGGACCCCCTGGTCCAATGTTCTTCAAACATGGTTGGTATCTTGGGGAGAGGCTCCAGCAGCTACCCTGCGCGTTTGGAGTCTCTCCCTCAAACTCCCTCCCCTCCAGCCCCCAGAATATACCCTATGTTTTTGCCATTGACTTCAATGGCCCATAGGATACAAAGGGCCAAAACTGACATTCGGCTGGCCCTTTTTCAGGCCCGGCGTTCTAGCGAGGGACCTGAAAAAGGAGGGGCGGCGGCTCTGCAGGCCGTTTTTCAGGCCCAGAGCCTGAAAAAGGCGGGGAGGGCAGCTCAGCAGTCCCCACTCGCAGGGCCATAATTTTTAAAGAGCCCTTAAGAACAGCTGGGGGAGCTAGAATGACCTTTCGGGCAAGAGATGGAATTTGCCCCTAGGAATCCAAGGCCACCACCCCGGGGCTCAGGGAGGCAAGGGAACGTTTTGCCCCCCCCTGCGCGGGCATCGCAGCTGCCACCGAGAACAGTGGCGGTGGTCATAACTTTTTAAAGAGCCCCTAAGGACAGCTGGGGGAGCCAGAATTACCTCTCCACGTGAGAGGTGGAATTTGCCCCTACGAGTCCAAGGCCACCACCCCGGGGCTCAGGGAGGCAAGGGAATGTTTCGCTCTGCCCCCCTCCGCGCGGGCGTCGCAGCTGCCACTGAGAACAGCGGCAGCAGCCATAACTTTTTAAAGAGCCCCTAAGGAGAGCTGGGGGAGCCAGAATGACCTCTTGCATGGGATGTCCGAGCGGCAACGCCACTGGGACATCACATGCGAGAGGTGGAATTTGCCCCTATGAGTCCAAGGCCACCACCCTGGGGCTCAGGGAGAAACATTTTGCACCACCCCCCATGGGTGTTGCTGCCAAGAACAGTGGCGGCGGCCATAACTTTTTAAGGAGCCGCGAAGGAGAGCTGGGGGAGCCAGAATGACCTCTTGCGCGAGACGTGGAATTTGCCCCTACGAGTCCAAGGCCACCACCTCAGGGCTCAGGGAGGCGGGGAAACGTTTGCCCCGCCCCACAGTTGCCCAACTGATGGCTGGTGGGAGCAGGGGGCGGGGCTTATGTGCCCGCCCCCTGGGCTCCTGACTGGCGGAGCAGTGTGCGCTCCGACAGGAACCGAGGCCTGTATGAGATATGTTTAAATTTGATGCCATTTGAAATTAATCATTTATAGAAAAGAACTCCTCTTACTTCTTTGCATATATTTCATCTGGAAGTATGGCTTTGCCTCAAGGATAGTAGGTTTTTTGTTTCAGAAGCGAAACACAATAGTCAATTCTGCCAAGTCCAGCCAGTATCTTTTCTTAATATTGTTCATAATAACATGAGGTTTAATGCATATTCTATAGGCCAGGGGTGGCCAAACTTGCTTAATGTAAGAGCCACATAGAATAAATGTCAGATGTTTGAGAGCCGCAAGCCATGAACAAATATTATATACATGGTTTTTATTGAAAAATATGCAGATTTGCTTCTTATTAACTGTAATGTATCCGCCATTACCACGTGCGCGACCGTTGGGCCATGCGGTCAAGCACAAGCCCAAAGCTTCATTCCCACAGAACAATAGTGGAGCGGATCCTGGCCCGCACCAACCAGAGGGCTAGGTCCGCGGCCGGGAGCCAATGGGACTCTCGGCCACTGTAAATGACCTATAGGTGACTAAGGGGTGTGTTTTGGTGGCGGGTTTCTGTGTATATATACCGGCCTGCGTGCCGGGGTCTTTCGTCTTGTTCTTCACTAAATAAAGTACTCTTGCTGAAATCACTCTTCGTTCTGAGTACTTTTCATTAACATTAAACGAGACTGCCAAAAATAAAAACAAAAGGGGTCAAAACAGATATTGATAATGATATTTATTTGTCCAATGACATTTGTAGGCTTGAGGGGTGCTTTGAGAATGCATTTAAAGTTAAAGTTGCTTTCTTTCTCTGCTCCCCCCCACCTCAAGCCTACCCAGGGAGGGGAAGACTGGCTGGGGGAGGGAAGACTGATTGGGGAGGCATGCCTCCCCTTCGCTTCCCCAGCCGCCCTGCCGGGAGCCACAAAATATGTGTGAAAGAGCCGCATGTGGCTCTCGAGCCGCAGTTTGACCACCCTTGTTATAGGCTGTCATCTGCAATGGTCTTATATGTTCCTTCTTATTTGAGGTTACATAATACTAATTAAATGCTGCTACACTGAACCCTTTTTAGCACATGGCTACAAATATAATATTTTATTTCTTTATTTAGAAAATTTATAAGTTGCCCCTTCACAGAATTGCTCAAGGCAATTCACAAAGTAAAAACAATGCCATAAAATCATAAAACTAACCTAAAAATTATGACTAATAAAACAAGACATAAAAACCAGCTAGAAACACAAGAACAGGCAGCAGTATAAAACAATATTAATAACCAGTACTCAGGCTAGAAGCAGACCATAAAAACAGCTTTAAAAAGATGGAATCATAAAATTAAAAGCTTGGATAAAAGGAAATGTTATAGCCTGTTGTAGAAAGGACAATAAGGAAGGCACCAGGTAATCTGGGTGGGGGGGTGTAATATGTTGCTAGGTCTGGGTTGGGAAACACCTGGAGATTTTGGGGGTGAAGCCTGAGGAGGAGGGCAGGGTTTGGGGAGGGGCAGGACTTCAATAGGGTCTGGTGCCATAGAGTCCACCTTCCAAAGTGGCCATGTTCTCCAGGTGACCTGATCTGTATTGCCTGGAGATCAGTTGCAATCCCATGAGCACAGACAGCAGAATTTAAAATAATCTGAACTATCAGTCTGTACAATATGGGAGGGGGCAGTCCTTCAAGTACACCAACTGAAGACAACAGTGTTATGGTTTACAAACTAGTTAACTAAGGGGCTTGATGACTTGTTGTCTTTAAGCAGAATGTGAGCTTCTTCCTTGGAAAAGAATTGTGTTTAAGAGTATATGAAGTGATGTGATATCTATGGTGAATGATCTGGCGGCTCTTTCACCAAGGAAAGCATCACTTGGCATTACAGCAACAGACTGGGGAGCTTGCATGCATGAACCCATCCACAAAGAAGCTTCACATATTCCCAGTTTGGAGCCTTAGCAGAGGAGTGGAAGAACTGAGCATCAAAAGGAGTTTTGTCAATGTATCTTCATTGCTAAAAGGGCTGCGGTGGCTCAAGTGGTTAAGACGCTGAACTGCAGGCTGTGGAAGGTCAGTAGTTCAGTGGTTCAAGACCCGGGTGCCGCAAGACGGGGTGAGCTCCTGTCTCTAGTTCCAGCTCCTGCCAACCTAGCAGTTCGAAAGCAAGAAATTGCAAGTAGATAAATAGGGACCACTTCGGTGGGAAGGTAACAGCGTTCCGTGCACCTTGGTGTTTAGTCATGCCGGCCACATGACCACGGAAACGTCTTCGGACAGCGCTGGCTCTTCGGCTTTGAAACGGAGATGAGCACCGCAACCCTAGAGTCGGATTCGACTGGCTTTCGAGCAAGGGAACCTTTACCTTTACTTTTTACTACACAGTGACTTAGAGGTAGCACCAACCAACCGTTTCAGATCAACTCCTACCCGTCAAAGGCCTCATGTCATCCTTTATTGATGCAGTTTACAAATAGCACTGTAAGTCATTGAATGACAAACCACTGATGACTCATCAAGTGTGTGTGTGTGCATGTGTAAATATCAGGCCTAAGAGAAGGAGGAACAGTACATAAGGGTGTTACAGAACATGGTTGACAGTCTAAATTCTTTCAGAGAGTAACCGTGCTGGTCTGCAGTAGAAAAGCTACCTACTATCTGATGAAGGGAGCTGTGGCTCCCAAAAGTTTATAGCCCTAAAATCTTGTTGGTGTCTAAGGTGCTACTGGACTCAGATCTAGCTAGTGTAAATTCTTTTATTCACCACATTTTCCCCTAATGCATGAACTGGTAGAGAACTTAGTGAACACCTTTAAAAAATTTTGTAAGTACTACAGAACAGCACTAATGGCTGTTTTACTTCTGCTCACACTTCTTTGGATCCAAACAATTATTTATGATTTTTAAAAGACTGAATATTAATCCAAAGAATCAACTTTCAGTCTTGCAATTTGCAGAACGTGTTGTTTTATGTGAAAAATGAGAGGAGGAAATACTCTCCCTATTTGAAAGGAGGAAATCAAATATTCTCTAAAATGACATTTTATTAGAATGTCCTCTGTAGAATATTTGATTTCCCACTTTTGTACTTGTGAGGATTAGAATGCAAATCACATTTTCTATGGATTAATACCAGTCATGTTCTTGAGAAACTGAATATTTGATAACTTTATAAAAGCTGGATGGTTTTCTTGATAATGGTTAAAACTTACAGACAGACATATTGGTCTGTTAGAGAAAAAAAATATCTCAAAACAAACATATTGGCCTTATTTCCTTGGGGGGGGGAATCAACTTTACCCAGTTCCTTTGCTCCCCTGTGGCTCCAGAACCAGAGCTCCTAGGGAGCAGTCCTCAGGTCTACTCTTTCAGAATGTAAATGTCTCTATGAAGGCTCTGCACAGGTTTCCCCTATGTCCACAAAGCCATCCTAGCCTTCTCTGACCACAAGCTGTGCACTCCAGCCACTGGTTACAGTGGTAGCTCTTCTGCCCTTCAGAGGGGTTCTCCTTCCAGTCCCCAAGCTTGTTGCTTAGGCAATGACATTATTGGATCCTTGGTATGGAATCAGGGAGAACATCCCAATTCCTTGCTTCCCAGCTAGGGTGAGATCTATAGCAGAATTCCTTTTATTAGGGCCAATTAAAACGTAACAAGGGTGTGTGAGCTTTTGGGTTTCCTAGAACTCTCTGTCAGGCTGGGAGTTAAGCAAAACAAACAAGGGACTGGGAAACCAAGATGTTTTAAAAGCCTTTTAAATATTGTTCCAACATCTGGTTGGAAAGTTGTGCAGAATCAGGTAGCTGATGAAACAGAGACAGCATTTCTTCTCTTGTTCCACCTGCAGGACCCTGGTAGTTAAGATGCTGTTAGTCCACTGGGCATATCTTTCTTAAAATTACAGCAGCAAAAATTTTTTAAAGATCTTTTTGGTAAAAGGCTTTGCACAGATACTTCTTGTTTTCTTCAGATTGTGAACGGTTCTGCATGAATTTGTTATGAAGGGGAACTTCCTTTATGTTTTAAACATTAATTGGAGAGTATTGATTTCAATAGATCTGTAAGGACCTCAATTTAAGAAGCTTTTCGTTGTTAATATTTTATTCCTTTATAGAATCCAACACTTGGGTGACACCATCATCAAACTCAGATGGTGGACCGGTTACTTGACCCTTTCGCAGTAGGTTCAAACACTGCAAATATTGTCTGTCTCCCATTCTTACCATTTAACAATGAGTAACATGAACACTTCCTCCTGAACCACAGGGCTAACACAGATTTGCGTTAGGATAACAAGATAACTGGTTTTACAAAAAGAGCTGCACAGAGATGTACCTGCAAGCAGAAGCAAGTAGAGTAAGCAATCTTAAGTTCTCGAAGGATGCACACAAATCTTCTGAGTTAGCCACATTCTGGCTTTAGATGGCTGCTAGTTTTATCTCAAGCACCTTTACATGTTCATTTGATCAAGGGTTTTTTTTCTCAGCGCCCTCACCCCCAGCTTTTTTCACTCGTGACGAAAAGTTCCAGGAGGACAGTGCTGACGGCTGACATGAATCATGATTAACACAAGGACCATTTATGAGGGCTCTGCAAAACTGGCATGCACTGCATCCTCCATCGTGTGGCTCACTGCTAATATTATGGATGCAAGACAGATTCAGGTGGGTATGGTCTGAAGCTTGGCTCTAACTAGCCCTTCCTGGCAACCAACACACACACCCCGGGTCTCTACCGATAAGTAAGGCTTGAGGAAGTCTGTTTCAATGTATCTGAAGAAGTGTTTATGCACATGAAAGCTTATAGCCACAATTAAACTTTGTTGGTCTCAAAGGTGCCACTGGATTCAAAGTTTGTTCTATTGCTTTAGACCAACACAGCTACTTTTAATGCTGTGCATTCATATATACACTTACATTACATCCATGAGCCTTAATCAAAGCCCGCATGCATTGCACATGAGAAGCACATGAAAACTGAGCCTAAATTGGGGCTGCCTTAACTCATATTTTGTTGTGTTTATGGATATATATTAAAAGCCTGAATGCAATTAATTTCACTATCATCTAACCTCAAGTTATGGCACTTGACTGTTGAGCACATCTGTCCCACCCCAAACATTTAAATTGAAAACAGGCCACTCAGAACAAGCAGTCATAAAGCAGAAATTTATTTGGATCTGTCTAAAAGGGGAAAACAATAGATTTTCACTGTATTAAACTTATTCCCTATTGAAACTGTCTACAGCAATTAATCATGTGCCCTCCTCAGGAACAAGAGACTCTCCCAGTCATAACCCAAGATAAGAATTTGTACAGTAACTCCCTCTGTTCTTACATAGGTTTTGAAATAGACATTTTATGAGCCCCTAAAACAAACCCATCATTGAACTTCTGCAAACCACCCAACTGGGATTCAATAGTTTTTGGCTGACAACACTGTAACCTTGTTTTACCAAGAATCCATAAAGGGATCTTTATCATTCAGGCAAAACTTTGCTATGCAGTACAATGTGTAATAACTCAAAGAAACATGAACAGTTTTTGAAACAGTTACCATTCAGTACAGAGAAAATGATGACGTAAACAACAACCTCCGTCTCTGTCTTCGGCTGTAACTGTTCTCTTAGCTACTAAACTAGTATGTGGCAAATATGGACTTTTTGTTGCTCATACAAACAGCTGTACCAGATAGGTGCTGAACAATACTGCCTTGTATTAAGTAGATCTGGGTATTTCACCTTCTCTGTTTCTTACACACACACCCTTCATTATAATTAAAAAAAAATCTCCTACCCCCATCTTTGTCATGCACCCCCCTTCATTCCCAGGGACTTTACTTGCTCACCACTAGTAGCATAGAAGGTAATGGGCATAGCCTATAACTATTGCTTCCCAGACTTGCACAGCTGGTGGATTTCAGCAGTGAGTCCCAGAATACAGAGGAAATTCAGAAGTCGGTCCCACTTCCAAGAGTCACTCCTGTAAACTTTATAATGCATGAGGGCATTAGCAATTTTTAGGAATGCATGACTATATGTCTGGGGGGGGGATACTACTATGGTTGTGGAAGTTGTTGCCTGGCATAGTTTTGATCCTTGATCTTGAAATCCAGTATAAAACCATGAGCACATTGCTGGTCAGTGTCAGTTCAGTATTCACAGAATACTGCCACCTGCCACCCGTAGCCATTAAAATGGGCTTTAGGGAAACAATGAATGCATGAACACAACTCAAGTGTAAACACTGCAGACTCCATGGGCAGTGGCAACTGGGCAGCACATATCAATGTCCATTGTCCTGTGTGTGTGCTGTGTAGCCAACTCTGAGGCACAGCACCCCTGATTCCTCTCAAGGGTTAATGTGAATGCTAAGGGGCTTGTTCCATCCTGCTAATTGGTCTCTAATTGCTAATTGGTCTCTCTGCCTACTCAACCCTTATCATCTTCAAGGTCAGAGCTGGAAATGTGGGAATTAGTTTTTCACAAGAATCTGCAGCCCATAGGATGGGAGGGGAGGTATCAGGAGTGATGAGGTAACTTTCTAGAAGGTTCCAGTGAGAATGTGTACTGATTGGGTGTCATCATCACCTGATGCTGCTTGGCCAAAAACTATAATTGAACTAAGAGCCTGGAGAAAGGAGGCTAGCTTGGATTCTAATGGACTAAAGGCCTGGACTATGATATTCCAATAGACAGCAACATAGAGACTGCCTCAGTGATGGCCTTTGACTCTTCAACTTAAAGTTTGTGTCATCTAATGCAGGTCTAGGAAATGTGTTAGATAGTTAGGATTGTTTTCTTGTTTGTCTTGCTGCATGATTTTAGAGAGCTATATTGCCTGCAGATTAAACTTTTTGTTCTGAAAGATATTAAATAAAACTATATATATATATATATATAAA
>NW_015173675.1:1857212-1934138 GCF_001447785.1 Gekko japonicus
ATATATATATATATATATATATATAAAAGGTTTGGCTGCTTGTGTACATCAGCTGTGGGTACCCACGGGGTTCAGTGTCGGACTCCTTGACACCAACCTTACCATGAGTGACAAGTAGGGACTTCATGGGACAGTTGAAACTGGGCAGCACCACTGTTCACTTACTAACATATGGAAATCAGCTTTTTATTTGCTGTGCCTGATTTGCCCAGCCATGTACTAGCTATGTAGCAAAACTGTGCTGTGAGTGTCAGCCTGAACATGTCTCAGTAGATAGTCCATGGGCAGTGACAGCTGGGTTTAGCATATCACTGACCATCACCTGAATGATTCATCTTACTTTTTAGTGTGCTGGTGCAGCATCAGTCCTATTCACATGCCGGATAATGCCCCTCCAGCTCAGTCTCCTGGCTCTCTCCCACAACTGGCACATGAGGGGAGACTGGTCACACAGAGGGGGCTCTCCATCATAAGCCTTCAGGGCCTCAAAGAACTACAATTTCAGGCATTCAAATTTGGTTTGTACCTGGAGTGAGTCCCTGGAGTATGCTAAGCCAGAATGGCCTCTTGCAGTCTCCTAAAAAGGTGGGTGGTTTGGAGATAAGAATTCTAAATCAGTCATTCTGCACAGAGAAGCCTGTCCTTCCTTTCCTAATAGGCCACTCCCCATAGGCGCCATTTTTAAAAAAATGCATGAGAAGAAGCAGCTGTAGTTTGATTAAGTGCTGTTTTGTGTCCTCCATCATCAGTTCTGCAAGCATGTAAGGACTTAAATGGCCATGCACATTTCAAAAGTGCTGTATGAGAATCATAAAGAATTATAAGACTTCATTAATCATGCTGGATAATCACAACAAGGTATCATTCTGGAACCAAAAGGCCTAACAGCCACTAGATATTGGGATATTTGGTTAATATAGCAGAGTTTTGCCCAGTCATAGAAATGCAGTAAATAAGTCTCTCAAGAAGTATGTTGCAAAAAAGATAAACTTAGATTTTTCAAGTAGACCCAGTTATCATTCAGGTTGTAGACAAAAGAAGAGAAAGAAGTCTAATCTGAAGAGTGCTTTCCCTATTACAAATGGCCACTTGTCCAAAACCATACACGTGGGAGTATGAGGGCATTGTATCTACAGGAGAGTTTCAGAGATATGCGTCTTCATGGAAGGCCATGTGAGAAAGAGTGAGATGACAAAGCAAGACAGAGAAGTGTCAGAGGTAGAGTTGCCAATCTCCAGTGGCACCTGGAGATCTCCCGCTATCACAATTGACCTGGCAACCCTAGTCAGAGGGCAGCTCCCAGGTTAAGACAGAGGCATCCCATTCAAGGAGATAACACCTATACTAGAGTGAAGTAGTGCCCCCCCCCAATGTTCAGGCTTGCCAAGTCACTCACTGCAACACTAGAATGCCTGCCTACTGCAATCCTCACATTAAAATGTACACACAATTGTTTAATCAAATGGGCCCAGACTAGCCCAATCTTGTTAGTTCTCAGAAGCTAATCAGGGTCAGCTCTGGTTAGTACTTGGATGGGAAACCACCAAAGAAATCCAGGGGTGCTAGGCAGAGGCAGGTAATTGTAAATAACCTCTGAACATCTCTTATCTTGAAAACCTTACAGAACATAAGAATAGCCTTGGTAGGTCAGACCAGTGGTCCGTCTAGTCCAGCATCCTCTGGAGGACCAACAACAGGGCATAGAACCTTCCCCTTTCTGCTTCTAAATGGAGGTTCCTTTTAGTCACCATGTCTAATAGCCACTGATAGAACTATCTTCCGTGAATCTGTCTAATCCCCTTTTAAAGCAGTCTATGGCTGTGGCCACCACTACATCCTCTGGCAGAGAATTCCACATTTTAACCACTCACTGTGAAAAAAGTATTTCATTTTGTCCATCCTGCCCATCAGATTTATTGGATGCTGTTGAATTTGACTATTTGGGGGGAGAGAGAAAGTTCCCTTTGTCAGCTGTCTCTATCCCATGCATAATTTTGTAAACTTCTATCATGTCTCCCTTTAGCCATCACTTTTCTAAACTGAAATGTCCCAGATCTTCAGCCTTTCCTCATAGGGAAGGTGCCATTTTCTGTACTTTTCCCAGCTCTGTGATGACCTTTTTGAGATACAGTGACTAGAACTGTACACAGTATTCCAAATAAAGCTGCACCATAGATCTATACAGGGGCAATAAAATGTTGGGTGTTTTATTTTCAATCCCTTTCCTAATAATCCCTAACATAGAGTTTGGCTTCTTCACTGCTGCAGAACACTGGGTTGACACTTTCACTGCTATCTATTATCTATTATACCCCGCCCTGAGCCTGTTCGCAGGATGGGCGGGGTATAAATATAATAAATAAATAAATATGATGCCAAAATCTTTTTCCTTCTTAGTCACAGCAAGTTCAGGCCCTATTAGCCTATACTTGAAGTTGAGATCTTTTGTCCCAGTTGGCATCACCTGACAGTTATCAACACTGAGCTTCATTTGCCACACTGTTGCCCACTCACCCAATTTGTGGAGATCTTCCTAGAGATCTTCACAGCTATCCTTGGTTTTCACCATCCTGAATAATTTTGTGTCATCTCCAAAGTTGGCCACTTCATTACTCACCCCTATTTCCAGATCATTGGTGAATAAATTAAATAGTACCAGCCCCAATACTGATCCTTGTGGGACCCAACTGCTTATGTCTCTCCATTGTGAGAACTGCCCATTTATTCCTGCTCTATACTTCTTGTCATTTAACCAATTTTAAATTATAAGAGAACCCATCGTTTTATCCCATGAGTGCTAAGTTTACTCAGGAATCTCAGTTTCAACTTGATGGCACTTTCCAACCACTACATGTGTGTGTATACACACTTGGCTCTTCCACACTGGGAAGCTGTATGAATCTGTGTGTGTGTGTTCATACAGCTTCCCAGTGTGGAAGAGCCAAGTTTGTCCTATGTTTCATTCCTGTGTACCAGAAGTTCTTCATGTCCAACCTTTGTGTTTTGATCATGGTTGTTTATTTGGAGGCACCATAGGTAAGCTTGGCTTTTAAAAAATATTGGAGGGGGCAACAAATGCACCCCTGCGGGACATTATACGTGGTGCTGCCTTGTGGCCCTATGCTGAAGGCACAAATAACAAGATTTGTTTTGAAGGACAGAAGAGGTATGTTCATAAAAAGCAAGTAATCTGGAATAGCATTTGAGTGATGAATGCACCATATGGACACTCAGATGAAGACGTTAAAGCAGTGGCAGTTGGCAGGGAACATAAAAATAATTACAAATGTGGTTGAAACAGCCAGTCTCTTTTGTGTGCAAACCAAGATACATGTGATTCAAGGACATCTATGTTTATACAAGGCTAATATCAGTTTGATTAAGGTCTCAGGATTAAAATAAGGAAAGTTTGGGACTGTAGGCAAGATGCTGTATGGTAACTATCTATCAAAAATCAAGCTAATGGAGTCTTATTTTGTCACAGCTGTGCCAAAATACATACATATCACTTTACCTCAGAACAAGCTTTTAAATAATTCTGGACATACAGAGGTCTGTACAGAAATGTCATAATCTAATAGACAATCTAGCTTTTGTAGTAGTTCTATGATATAAAACTGTGTAGCCATCCAAATAAAAAAAAGTTTATAACTGCTTTTCTGTTATTATATTTTTTGGGATGGGAATGCAATTTCTGGACTGGTTTCTATGAATACATTTTCAATCATAGGATACAACTAATGTTCCTGAAATATATTTGGAAGCCAAGCCTGATTTTAGTGAAAACTGACACTTAGATCACCTGGCATGGGGTAGGCAACTTCCCTACCTAACTGCCAAGAGACAGTAAGTTCTGGGGAAACACGCATAAGATTAGAAGGCAAGAAATGCCTTGAATCAGGATTTAATGTGGGCCAACGCTTAGTCCCAGTGCCTGCTTTGAATGTCAGAGCTTGTCCTGAGAATAATAGGTTATTTTATAGCACGTGCAGAGTGCCTTTCCTCATTGTGCTTTCTTCAGGAAGGGGAAAGGCCAAGAATAGTACTGTGTGGGTAAGAGAAAGCTACCAAAACATTTTGAAACGCTTATCCCTAGTTATACTGCAGTGGTGATATGAAGCAACTTATTCATGAACAATTCTGTGAGGACCAGCTTTGTTCCAACCATTATTATTCAATAGAGTTTCTTATGCAGAATAGAAAGCTCTTAATTCTCAAAGAGGCCACCCTCCCTCCTCAACTTTTTCCCGCTTTCTTCACACTGGGGAAAAAAGGAGTGTCTATTGGGCAGTGAAATATCCAAGGAGTGACTTATTCTTCTGTGACAAATACCAAAGGAAGAATTCTACTAGTGTGCCGCTCGCGGCATCTGCCGCTGCCTCCACAGGAACAGTCATAGCGACCAATGGTGACTGAAGCCTCAGCCTTCTCAGCCTCCGGCCTTCGGAGCACCCATCCCATCCTTCGCCTCGCACCACACTGAGGCCGGGACGCTGGCCACCGGTTCTGTGGGCGGGACTCCAGCAACTCAGCCAGTGGATTGGCAGGCTGTTGGAGTGACAGGTCAGGGAACCAATTGATTTGAGAGCATGTGGAATGTTCAGGAAAGAGTCACCCAAAAACACAATTATATATAAGGAGAGATAACTTTTTAAAGTGATGTAACTGGAGGTGTCATCTGAAATACAGTCTGGAAGTGAAGACCAGAAAGCACATATGGAAGCAATGGTGGTGGACTCTTCTCTCAGCTCACAACCTTGAGAAACAGAAAAAAGTGGATTTTTTATATTTTTGAAGTCAATAGCTTAAAATAGCCTTGCACATTCTTAAACCCTACTGCTTCATTTTAGCTGTAGATCAAAAACGCCTCTCTACTAACTACTGTAAAGTCAGCATCTTTGGTAAATAAATTGTACCCATGCTAAGACCAAAACGTGAATGCTTTAGTAAGAAAGAAGGGCTCCCCCCCCCCCCGCCAGAGCCTACTTTCTTGAAAGCAACCGTTTTTAACTGTATAATAATGACTATCACCACAGTTAATCCTCACTCTGTAGAACCCCCAGGACTCTATTGTTAACCTGATCTGTTCAGGTTTCTCTACAACCTTCTTCTTCTTCTTCTTCTTCTTTAAAAAGGATTTCTTACATTACAACATTATTTCTCATTTTCTATGTAGTGATGGTGAGGCGTTTCTCTTATCACAGAGTAACTGAAAGAGCTTTATTTTAAGGCCTCTAGTTGACAGGTTTTTCAATAGATACAATAGTGCCAGCTGGCTCCTTTTGGTTTTCAAATAATGGGAATCAAAACTGAAGACACACACACAAAATAACGAGAATCAAAACTGAAGACACACACACGCAATAATAGATCTTTCTTTTTTAATATTTTCATTTTTGCTTTTTCTCCCTTTTGGTTTTTCCAGTTCCCAGAACTTGAAAGCTTACACACTTTTCTGTATTATTTTGATTATTTCCAGTAGAGGGTATACAAGTCTTCTGGTTTTGCCTTCATTCAGAAATCCACAAACATCACACGCACACGCACATGGCTGCAGCATTTTCCTAATCCTTTGCTATATTGTGGCTGTATAAAGGGAGAGAAGGTGGTGGTGGGTGGGCAGTCTCTCATTGAGTTCTTTTAGTATCTATTGGGAGGAAAGCGATGGCAAACCTAGACAGCATAATAAAAAGTAGAGACATCACCCTGCCAACAAAAGTCCATATGGTCAAAGCAGTGGTATTCCCAGTAGTAATGTATGGCTGCGAGAGCTGGACCATAAAGAAGACCAAGCGCCGAAGAATAGATGCTTTTGAATTATGATGCACGAGAAGACTCTTGAGAGTCCCTTGGACTGCGAGGAGATCAAGTCAGTCAATCCTAAAAGAAATCAACCCTAACTATTCCATGGAAGGACAAATACTGAAGCTGAAGCTCAAATACTTTGGCCACCAAATGAGAAGGGAGCACTCACTGGAGAAGACCCTGGAGGACAACAGAAGACAGGAGGGCCTGGCGTGATGTCGTCTATGGGGTCGCGAAGAGTCGGACTCGACTGTGTGACTGAACAACAACAGTATCTATTCACTTGCTAGGGTTATAAATCTCCAAGTGGCACCTTGAGATCTCCTGCTAGTACAATTGATCTCCAGCAACCAAGATCAGTTCACCTGGATCAAATGGCTGTGTTGGTGGGTGGATTCTATGGCATTATAGCCTGCTGAGGTCCCTTCCCGCCCCAAACCCCACCTTCCCTAGGTTCCACAGCCAAAAACTCCAGGTACTTCCCAATCCAGAGCTGGCAATACTATTTATATCTAATTTGCCTGCAAAGAATTTGTTGCCCTGCAAAGAGCTTATAACGCTCTTATGGACTTATGAGCCATAACTAATGACTGGACTGTGCAATGAGTGTGCCAAGGGAATGAACTGTATGGTGACCAGAAGCTGATGCCAACTGCCTGGACTGTGAACACGCGCCCAGATGAGGGAAGCCTCCACCTGAGATGATGTGCCAGACCAAGGATGGATCCATGGGTTATCTGCCATTTCTCACTTGCAACACAGCAGAGATGAGCCAAACACCCTGGCCGCAGATAGCACACAAATGCCAGTGAAAGCATGCCGTAGAGGAATGCCATGCCATGCAAAGTGGACCTAAGAATTTCTGCAGCAATTCCATGAGCAAATCTCTCCTTCAGCATGCAGGCAGCTTCCTCCCCCCCCCCACCTTTGCCAGAGACTGCATGTATGCTGCCCAGCATGACAAAGGAACTTTGCATAAAGGGATTAACCGGCTGACTCATCGTACCTGCCAAGCCCCTCAGCCAGAGTGATCATTGGGCCATCAACACTAAGGACCCTGGCCACTGCTGCTACTGTCTTCTAAAGGTGATCACTGTCAGTAGTAAGGAAATCAATATTGCCCAACCATTAACCCCACCACCCTCCTGCAACTAGTTTTTGCCTAAGCAACTTCCTGGGGATGGGACAGGGGATGTGGCCGGTAAAGCCCACCCCCAAGTCCAAATAGTGTATAAAAAGAGCAGGATCGGCCATGCTCTCTCTCTCTCACTTCATCTATACCTGACCCCATCCTATCTTGCTGGCTCTTAGTGTAAGCACTGCCCAGAGCCTCTTCACGTGTTCTGCCAGTTCAGAATACGACCCTTTCCCCCTTATAGTCTCCTGAAAAGGGCATGACTCCTGTATGCAAAGGTTATTGCTCCCTTATAAGCCTACTGCCATTTTAATAATCATAATTCCCCACATTTATTAATAACAAAGGCAATTTGGCGAACAAATTTCACCATCAAAGAGATAGTCTGAGGAAAGCTTAGGACCCCAGCTAAACCTTATTTCTCCACCATGCCCCTGATTCTTCCCATTTTTGGCCCTGATGTCAGTGAAGCTGCATCAGTATCAGCATTGTATCAGTGTGCCATTATATAGGCCTAACAGTAGAGTGCTTTGCCAGCACCAAGTCCCTAACCCCATACCTCTTTACAGGGACAGATTCGACCAGCACTGCAGCACCTTGAAGACTGCAAAATAAATGCACTGTGTCAAGCAGGTAACTCCAGATGACTGCAAACACATGAGCCATTCTGCACAAAACAGGGAAAATCAATAACTGCATCTATTTAAATTTGACCTCTGGAAAAATGCTTGTGTACTGAAACCAGTAGACTTACTAAAGGAGACTTGGCAGTTGGGAATTTTATTACAATGAAAATCCATCACATCAAACATCCAGTCCCTACCTGAGGTTGTTCTTGCTACTTTACAGAACGAGGGAACGTTTTCAAGACTGTGGCCTGATCTTTTCAAAAGAAAACTAACAAGAGGATTAAATCAAACTCTGGCAAGCAAGCTACAGAAAGTAGCATTACCACACTCATATTCTCCTCTCTCACTTCTAAGAGTAAGGGTCAGTGATGAAGCACATTTCAAGCTCTAAATGTACTTTCAAAATGTAAAATAATGCAAAAAAATAGTGCTTAAAATTTATTTTGTATTTGATCATTTATATTGGGATCCAAAGAGAACAGAATCTGTTAATGGTATTTGTATTTAAAACACACATACACACACACACAGCATTAGTTTTGCTAGTCATCTGTAACTGATGAATGAAAGGTTACATTTATATGCAACGATAGTGGCCATTTCATGACCACTACTGTCTTTCATCCTTATCCCATCATGCCCATTCATTAAAATCCTCCACCCATTTCAAACTGCCTTTGTATTCTGTTTTAGTAACTGGTTGCTAATGGATTTTTTCTGTCATTTCAGA
Organism: Gekko japonicus; assembly: GCF_001447785.1. Taxonomy (NCBI): domain Eukaryota; kingdom Metazoa; phylum Chordata; class Lepidosauria; order Squamata; family Gekkonidae; genus Gekko; species Gekko japonicus. The sequence goes on from NW_015173675.1 coordinate 1,865,512, forward strand.
CAGACCTGTTCTAGTAACTACCTGCTAGTGGAATTTATTTATCTGTTCATACAAACACACTCACATTGGGTTAGCAAAGCGTGGCTGAGCCACTTTGGAGGGAAACGGTTTCTGTTTCCAACCCCTTTGTTGCGCTTCTAAATCACTGTGGTGTGCTGTTTAAAATGTCCACAGTGATTCTTACAATGTCGCTTTCCCCCCACACCCTTTCCCACCACATGTTCTTCCTCAGACTTTAAAAAAATGTTAAGGGTTTTTAAACATGCTTTAGCAGTGGCACCTTTGAGATGAGTCAATGCATCTCAGTGGTGCTGTCATAGCACTGAAGAGCTATAATGGTTTCACACTATAGCGCTCACCTTAGATCTTTTTTAAAAAGTCTGAGGAAGATTGCATGGTGAAAAAGGGCGGCGGGGGGGGGGGAAGCAGCAGAGTATGAAATGACCATAGTGCTTCAGAGACGGCTCATTAATGGAAGGAAATTCGCTGTATGAAACTCCTGTCCCTGTATGGCTTGACTTGAAATTGGGCTAACAATGAATAACATCTGGTTTAGAACGGTCATGTGAAAAGGGCCCTCTTCCCAAGCCCTGTACTCTGTGTCCCCACCAGCAGAGTTGAAGCTGGTGGTGATCAGTTACGTGGCATTTTCAGTAGTGGCTCCCCTCCTTCGGAATGTCCTCCCCCTTGAGACTCACCTAATGCCCACATCACTGTCCTTTAGGTACTGCTCCAAAACATTGTTTTTTTACCCAGGATTTTAACTCAGGGGGGAAACTGAATCCACATCACCTTGCCCTCCAAAGTCATCTTTGATTGCAGTGCTGATCACATCTTCAGTGGGCAGAGCTGGTACACAGGATGCTGTGGGCTGCCTGCTCATTTTAACAACTGTCATTCTACCCTATGAAATACAGAAATGTTTCACCAAAATTCTTATTATCAAAGCAAACAGTCCCAAAAAAATAATATAAAAAATGCAATGCGAATCTTTTTGATAGGGGAAATTTTAAAAAATTGACTCTCAAATAATAAACAGCTCACAAAGTCAGATAATTTTTATCACATAACATTCCCTGATTGCTAACGGACACATTTTCACATGAGACTGTGAATAGACACTGTCATTAAACTCCTTAGCTTGTTTTCATGTTTTTCATCACTCTGCATTTCTTGTAATATTGAAATGTCATAATTCTCCTTCTTTATATCATTGCAGGATTTCTTCCTCTGCCAAACCACTCACAATATGGTGAACAGTGGTATTATTGACATGTTTGTGAGTCTAAACAACAGCTATAGGCAAGGGGGGGCACAGCACTCAGCAAGGAGGAGGTTTACTCCCCCCCTTGCCATTTTCCTGATTGAAATCCATCAACACCCCAGGTAGGGGTGAAAGACAGGCACCCTGACTTCGTTCATCTTTTTCTCCTACTGCATCTAACTGCTGCATCTAACTGCAGAGAAAGAGTTATAAATTCTCTCTGGTCCCATGCTGTGGCCTCAATTTGAATGCCACATCCCCAGTCAGCAGCCCCTTGTTAGGTTAGCAGCCCCTCTGCCATTGAATGGGCAGGTGAGGGGTTTTCACCTTTAATTTAACCAAAAGAGCTCATTTGAACCCTGTTCCTTTATTCTACATTTATCATTATTAACAATTATAAGAATGGAAAGCAATTAGAGTTCAAAGGAGCTGTTTTAGATGTGTTTCAAGGGGGCTGAACAATTCTTTCACTATTTTCTTTTAAGCTCACATCCCTTTGCTGTACCACAATATGCTTTTGAGAGTCCTCTCAGTTACAAAAGTGGTTTACCATGTGGTATTGGGGGGGCATGTATGGTGGTGTTGCTATTTTAGAAACACTTGTTTCTTTGTATCCCAGTAATAATTTATTATTACTGCTATAATTTTCATCAATATCCCTTTGCTGGTTTTTTTTTTAACGTATATTTGCAGCCTGTTCCTGTCCATATTTATTCAGGGAGACTTACTTCTATGTAATCTTAGAGTGAAACTAATCCAGCTATGCAGGGCGGCTGGACCTTTTTAACTTCTGTAGAAAGACTTTTACCTAAATCCAGCACAGAAGAGTACAACAGACCTCTCTTATATCTAAAATTCAATAATGAGTTCAGTTCATACAGTGTAGTTATAGGAAGAAGTGAAAGTGATGGAAACTAACAATGCAGTCCTAATTAGAGTGACATTCTCTTTAAGTCTGTTGCTTTAGAAGTCTATAACCCTGCTTATGATTGACCTGCAATGCTGGAACTGATGAAAGGTTTATGGATAGTAAATATTTGCCTGACAAAGTCATCCTGAATGCCAAAGTTGCACCACAGAGATCATTTTAATTATAGTGCTTTCTGTCAGTGAGTTCAGCTAAATTTTCTTTTCGCTTGCCTTTACTGCAGCAGAAAGCAGTTCAGACAAACACAGCTTGCACAACTGCACATTTCTCTACCAATCATGCAATTACAAAAAATCATTATCTCAGTTAACGCAACTGAATCAGAACCAATTCGAGCAAAAAAACAAACACAGACTAAACTGCACAGGGGGACAGATTCCACCTTGTGCGCTGTAGAAACATGAGTGTTAAATAGTGGGTTTAACACGGCAGAGGTGAAAGCAGAATGATTTCAACCAGTAGCAGTTTATTGCATCTCAACAGGAATGATTTACATGGGGCAACTGCTCTAAGGATATACACCTAAGCCACTCCCAGCCCCCATGCAATTGGTGAGTTCAAATAGCCTCCAGGCTGCAGATTGGCTGGCTGCCCTAAGGGGCCAATCTGCAGGCAGGTTCCAGGATCCTGCCTGCCTTTGTTCTGGGGCTTCAAGTTTTAACTAGGTGGCCTGCCCAGACAAGCCCAGACATGCCCCCCTCTCCATCTAGGTGGCCTGCCCAGACAAGCCCAGACATGCCCCCCCTCTCCATCTAGGTGGTCTGCCAGACAAGTCCAAGCATGCCTCCTTGTGCTGGCTTATAGCACCACCAGCAGTTAAGCCTGAGTGGAAGATTGTACATGTCCAGACATAACAATGAGTATATAGACTGAAGGAGACTGCAGATAGTGACCGTAGGGTTGCCAAATCCATAGAGTTTTCCCTTGTATGGCCGCGGCCCCGCCCCCAGCATGCCCGGCGTGCCCACGTCACTTGCTAGTGATGCGCACGCCGGGGGCGGGGTTCCCCCAGGGCCCGATTCCACCACGTCGGAAATCGGCCCTTCAAAGCGGGGGATTCCCTGCCCCCCACCCACATTTGGCAGCCCTAAGTGACCGTGATCCAAATAAGTTATTTATACAAGGAAGTGGAGCTCTCTTTGTTGTTTTCACTGCTACAACTGAACAAGGACAGTCTTCGTTCTTTTTCAGTGCAGCTCCTCTCCTTGGGGGAGGTACGGAAATGAAAATGACAACGCAAGCCCTAGGCTTCCAGAACTATTCCGATTAACGGGGGGGAAAAACAAAACAAAAACAATTATCTCTGACGCAAATGCTATATCTGGTGAGCTGAGGAACAGCCAGCACTACAGCACCCTCTAGTTTCTAGTTGGGAATATTGTTTATTTACAAGCCGCATTTGCTCTTCTGCTCAATAGTTCAATTTCAGGAGATCAATTTTTTTTTTTGCAAACATTTTGAAAACAGCAGTACTCACTTTACATTTTGATCTTGCTTCTTAGTAAAGTACCTGGTGATGGTCAATTTCATATAATGTGCCAAGTCTTGATCTTGGGAATCCCAGACTTGCTGCAGTATCAGAGATATATAGAGCCAGCCAAGATTTTGCCTAATGTTACAAAACAAAATATAATCCCTTGATTGGACAGCTGAGGTTACCAATTTTCATAGCCATTTATTAAAAGGTAGAGATGATTTTGCTTTCCCCATATTGTTTATTTGCCTTGCAGAACAAAATAAATTGAAAAGGCAGGGACTTCCACAAGTCTTCAGAGTTGAAGACAGATTTAATGTAGCCTGGTCACATCCAACCACAATAGCACTAAACCTTTCTGAGATTTGCTCTTCAATTTCAGAAATTCAAATACAAATCCTCAAATCAACATGCAAAGAAAACTGGTTCCAAATATTAGAATTTCTACCCAAATATTGCATTGAAAAGCACTGTAAATAGACTCAAACAGGTTCTGAAATCAGAATATATCCTACCTGTTAAATTTCAAAGACAATTCTAAATCATTTTAAGAAAAATTTCTTGTAATTAAGGAGTCATTTTATTTTTTATATATATATACACTGCCAAAGAATAATCAAATCATAAAAATACAATATATAAGACTACACAATTAAAGCCCAAAGAAGTCCCAATCAATGGAAAAAAACCACACAAAACATTATATATAATTCCAGCAATATACAATAATAAACAATTTCAGTGATACAGAAGTACCAAGAAATATCTTCCTTAAGCAGACTCACCAGCTTACTGCAATAATTACAGACATTTCAGAACCACATTTCCTTTCTCTGTGATGTGCACCATATTTTTATCCTTAAAAAAAATTACTCATTTAAAGCTGAACCCCCACCTGTAATTGGTATTCCTCAAATGAGAGTGAGAAAGACAGGTTGCTTACCTGTAACTGGTGATCTTCGAGTGGTCATCTGTGCATTCACACCCTTGGGATATACTGCGCCTGCGCTGACCTTCTCGGTACCGGTAGCTAGCAAAAGGGATTTTCGCGCCTCTCCCAGGTCACGCGCCGGCTCCACTGCGCATGACCAAGGAGGGGCACGCAGATCCCGCCAGTTCCTTCTGACCGCCGCCCAACAGCCTTCAAAGAAACAAGATGAAGGGCCGAGAGCAGAGGGGAAGGAGGGCGGGTGGTGTGAATGCACAGATGACCACTCGAAGATCACCAGTTACAGGTAAGCAACCTGTCTATCTTCTTCGTGGTCTCTGTGCATCACACCCTTGGGAGAATAGCAAGCAATAACTCTTACCTGGAGGAGGGGCCGAGGCCCTACATCTGCGCCGTCTGCAATATAGACCGACCCAACGCCACACGACGAGAAGACCGGACATCAAGGGCATAATGCTTCACGAAGGTGAGCGGAGTAGCCCAAGTCGCAGCGTTGCAGATGTCCTCCAACGGCATACCTCGCAGGAAAGCTGTGGAAGTTGCTACCGCCCTCGTAGAATGGGCGCGAAGCTGACCTGGAAGAGGTTTCTTAGCCAAAGCGTAGCATAGCTTGATCACCTCCACAATCCATCTCGACAGCCTCTGGGAAGAGATCTTCTTCCCTTGGGAGGGCATACTGTGAGCAACAAACAAAGCTGGAGACTGGCGAAAAGACTTAGTCCTGCCCAAATAGAACAACAACGCTCTCTTAACATCCAGAGAATGCAATTTCCGTTCCTCTTCATTAGCAGGAGACGGGAAAAATGATGGCAGAACTACATCTGAACGTAAATGAAATTCCGAAACAACTTTCGGTAAAAAGGAGATGTCCAAAGACAATGAAACCCCATGTGGGGAAAAACTTAAGTATGGTGGATCACACCTCAGAGCAGACAATTCGCTGACCCGACGAGCAGAGGTAATGGCCACCAAAAACGCAGTCTTGAGTGACAGCAATTTTAGAGAGCAAGTGGCCAATGGCTCGAAAGGTTTTCCCATCAAAAAACGCAAAACTAAAGCCAAATCCCAGGCCGGGGTTGGAGGACGACGGGGAGGGTACAGGCGAATAAGGCCTTTACAAAACTGTTTTGTCTGAGGATGCGAGAAAACTGAAAACCCATCAACAGATGGATGAAAAGCTGACACCGCAGCTAAATACACTTTAACCGACGAAAAACTGAGACCCAAGTCCATTCTGGACAAAATAAATGCAAAAATAGACCTCAAATCCACTGGCGGAGGAGGTAGATTTGAGGAATTCAAATACTGCAGGAATAGATTCCACTTCCTTGTGTAGGAAGTCCGAGTAGACAGTTTACGACAGTTCAACAAGACATCATTGATACGAGCGTCCATCACTGAAAGCGTATTTCCCACAGAGTCAGCTTGAGACTCAGAGGATCGTAGTGAAGGACCTGGCCCTCCTGAGCCTGGAGGAGATCCAACTCCTGCGGCAGGTGTACAAAGGATCCCTTGGCTAACCTCAACAGTGTCGGGAACCAAACTTGCCGAGGCCACCAGGGGGCTACTAGAAGACAATGGGGCTTGTCGTGTTGTATTTTCACCAACACCCTGTGAAGCAGCGGAATCGGAGGAAATAGGTACAGAAAGTTGTGAGCCCACGATATCAACAGGCCGTCCCCCAGTGACAGAGGGTCCAACCCCGCTCTGGAACAAAACATGGGACACTTCTTGTTGAATCGAGTTGCAAAAACATCGATGTGGGGATGTCCCAGACGTTGAAAAAGAGGGAGGAGATACTTTGAATTCAGCTCCCAATCGTGGTCCGATGCTCCTCCTCTGCTCAGGAAATCTGCTTGCTGGTTCAAAGTTCCTGGCAGATGGGCAGCTTGGAGAGTGATATTCCGATGAAGGCACTCTTCCCATATGTCCATAGCTAGCCTGCAAAGGGATCTGGACACTGTCCCGCCCTGGCGATTGATATAAGCCATTGCAGTTGTATTGTCCGTAAATATTAACACAGCTTTCCCTGCAACCTGTTTGTGCAAGGATCTGAGGGCAAATTTTACGGCCAGCAGTTCCAGATAGTTGATGTGATGACGTTTCCAAAGGGGCTGCCATGGAGCACCCACACAAGTGTCGTCCGTATGAGCACCCCAACCCCACAGGGAGGCGTCTGTGGTGATCGACATCACGGGAACAATCGGTTGGAACGGTGCACCCGCCAGCAAATTGGTGTCCACGAGCCACCACTGCAGGGAGGTAAGGACCTGAGGAGGCACGACTAGTCGAAGACTTGGGGGGTGAAAGGAGGGGCGAAATTTCTTTAGAAACCAAAGCTGCAACGGACGCATGCGAAGGCGTGCACACTCGATCACAGAGGTGGTGGCTGCCATGAGACCCAGGATCCGCTGAACGTGGACTGCTGATGTCACATTGGATCGGAACAAACGTCGAATTTCCAGACGAATGGTATCTGCCCGTTGGCGAGGAAGGTAGGCCCGAGTGGCCAGGGAATCTATGACAGCTCCTATGAACTGCACGCGAGTTGCAGGTTGCAGCATGGATTTCTGCAAATTGACTAGAATTCCAAGGGAGGATAGGGTCGACAGTGTAATGGTGATGTGCTGAAGGAGACAGTCCTTTGAATCTGCCACCATTAACCAGTCGTCTATGTACGGAAAAATCTGAATGCCCTGAAGACGAAGGTGGGCGACGACAACCACCATTACCTTCGTGAAAACCCTGGGGGCGGTAGAGAGCCCGAAGGGGAGGGCTTTGAATTGATAATGGTCCTCTCCGACCGTGAATCTGAGGAATTTTCTGTGACGAGGATGGATGGAGACGTGAAAATAAGCGTCTTTGAGATCTAAAGTGACCATCCATGTCCCTGGAGGCAGGAGTGGTAAAATACTTTGCAAAGTGGTCATACGAAACTTTTTGTAAACAATGAATCGATTGAGAAATCTTAGATCCATAATTGGACGAAGTCCTCCGTCCTTCTTGGGGACCGTGAAATATCTGGAATAAATCCCGTGGCAACGATCTGCCGCCGGGACTATCTCTATAGCGTTTTTCAGTGACAGAGATCGTACTTCTTGCATCAGGACAGGTGACGTTGGAGTTCCGACGAAATGGGAAATTGTGGGGATTTGAGAAAACTCTATGAGATAGCCATCTCTTATTATAGAGTGAACCCATTTGTCTGTAGAAATGTCCAGCCATGCGTGAAGAAAGGGAGCGAGGCGAGTATGAGCAGTAAGGCTGAAGTCAAAGCCCCTGTTTGGGATTCTTGGGAAACTTCGACTTATAGGCACCCGATGATTGTCCTTTATTCTTAGGGGGAAAAGACCTTGACTGAGAAGAGGGAGGTCTTTGCCATTGATCCGTAGGCGATTTGTTGTACGGTTGTCTAGAAGACCAAGATTGTCTAGGCCATTGCTTGGTCTTAGGGTATTTAGTTGGGGGAGAGATTCCCAGACTTTTAGACGTCTTGATACTCTTATCCATTTCCTGTAATACCGTATCAGTGGTGGAACTAAACAGTCCAGAGCCTTCAAAAGGAAGGTCCTCCACCGACGATCTGGTATCATATGGCAATGAGGAGGAACGGAGCCAGGCATGTCTGCGTAGGGCTACGGAAGTTGCTAGAGTCTTGCTAGCAGATTCCAAGGAATGCTTGGCAGCACTAATTTGATGTCTAGCCAGTACCATCCCTTCATTTTGAAGCCTCTTAATCTGAGGCTGACATTCCTTTGGTACATGTGGAAGGAAGTCGTTTAAGCGTTTCCACAAATTGAACTGATAGCGGCCCATGCAGGCTGCATAATTTGCCGTTTTAATGCCCATTGCACCGACAGTGTAAAATTTTCTGCCCACCGAGTCCAACTTCTTTCCTTCCTTATCTGATGGCGTTGAGTGACTCGATTTTCCTTTCGTGGACGACGATACGACCAAAGAATTGGGTTTAGGATGCGTGTATAGAAACTCAGCCCCAGATTCTTGGATCTTGTACATGTGATCCAGACGTTTATTGGATACAGTAATGGAGGCCGGATGGGTCCAAAAGTCCTTAGTAGTTTGTAAGAGGACTTTTGTCATTGGAAGAGCCACAGAAGGCGAAGTGTTGGAATGCATAATGTCAAAAACATTGTCATCCACGAAACTGGCAACGAGAGTAGGAGTCATAGACAGGTCCAACGCCATACGTTGAACAAAGTCTCCATATGACTTAACATCCTCTGATGGAGAAATAGGCAGATCCGCTTCCACATCCTGTGGGGTGGATTGTATGTTCACGTCCTCTATATGTTCAGAGGAGTCGTCTGAATCGGAGGATACATTGGATGGTTCCGGGGATGATCCGGGTAATTCCGGTTGATGCGTTGTCGGCATGTTGACCGGGGGTGCAGCCGGGTCTGGTGGATGTATCGGCATGGACTGCTTCGATGCCGAGGATCGATCCCGAAACTGCGAGATGCGGGATGACACCGATTGACGATCCCAGTCAGGTGGAGGTGGTGGAGGAAAAGCCCATGGGTATGGGTATCGGCTTCCATACAAGTAATGCCACTGTCTCTCATCCCAGGTTAAAGTAGGGGATGCCGGTCGGTGTCGATCATCGACTCCACGTTCCGGGGAAGCATGAGAGGATTGACGACTCGACATATCAGATTGCGACTGATTTGTCTGCTGAGTAAGGTCGATGTCGAGATCTGAACCAATCAGGTGATGAGGTTCTTGCGTGAGATCTCGACCTTGACTAGCTGAAACCTTATGGACTTTCGACTTGTCCGTTTTAGGTTTCTTCGACTGCTGTGAGTCTTTGCCCTGCTTCCGGATCTTGGAAGGTACGGCATCAGATATCCCCTGCTTCCGGATCTTGGAAGGTACGGGGTGGTCTTTTATCGGCGTCGATCGTTTCGGTGCCGAAGCATCGATTGCGACCGTCGACGTCGATGGTCCCGAAACGGGAGGACAAGTGTCTGCAGCCAGGGTGGACATCGAGGCGTGCCCGGACGTGTCCAACGGTGAAGACGACTGTGGGGATAGCGCCTTCTCCATCAAAGCCAAGTGCAGACGAGCTGCCCTGTTTTTTCTCGTCTGGTTCGAGAATTTCTGGCAATGTCCGCACTTAGAAACACAGTGCGACTCCCCTAAACAGACGAGGCACAGCGAATGCCCGTCGGTGGGAGATATTTTAAGGCCGCAAGTCTTACACCGTTTGAAACAACCCCACCGCGGGGCCATAGGCCAGCGGAGGGGGAAACGTTAAAGACAAGGAACAAACACACCGAAGAAAAAAATGCTAACTACAAAAAACAAAATAAAGAAAAGGAAACTAACTAAACGCAAGTTTAGCAAAAAGTTAGGTACTTAACAGACCGAAGCAGAAGGCGTCCTACCAGCGCGGCGGTCAGAAAAGAACTGGCGGGATCTGCGTGCCCCTCCTTGGTCATGCGCAGTGGAGCCGGCGCGTGACCTGGGAGAGGCGCGAAAATCCCTTTTGCTAGCTACCGGTACCGAGAAGGTCAGCGCAGGCGCAGTATATCCCAAGGGTGTGATGCACAGAGACCACGAAGAAGATTCTCAAATGTCTATTCCCTGAGCATTTCTGTTAACAAAATGGATGCTGACTGGAGTGGAAAACCATTAAAATCTCCTTGAACATCTGAAGCTGTGTTATACCATCTGATCTAGCTTAGCATTGGCTGTTCTGGCCAGAAATGGCTCCCCAGGGTCTCAGGCCCTGAAAGTCTTTTCAAGCATCAGATAGCTGAATCTTCTGCATGCAAAGCATGTGTTCTACCACTAAGCCAATGCCCCTTCCCATTTCCATCAAACCGTTATTTGATCGTGACAATGAAGTTCAACCAAGTTGTTTCAAGGATGCTCTTTAGAGCCCTGATTCTGATGTTTAAGATAAAAAACATATTTGACCCCTCTGCATTAATCAGTTCTAAAACAGATGCAATCCAAGTATCAGTATAAGTAGTTCCTTGCCCTTAGACCCCTTGGATCCATTCTTAAATTATTCTTATAGCATAATGAATAAAGCTATCTGTGCTGTGCCCCCCTCAGAGATGGATGGACTTATCCTGCTCTGCCCCCAGCCAGGCAAATACTGGGTAGAGGAATGCTCTGGCCTTGCTAAAGCACGCAGTGGCCTCTTCTGTAAGTGAATAAGGCTTCTTGGACCATCTACAGGGTTTCTAAAATTTGATTGATGTCACTAGACTTTAATATACTTTGACTGAAACCAGGGTGAGTGAAAAGAGAATTGGGTGGTGGTGGTAGTGGTAAAGAAGCATCCACTGCTGTTTGGAGTCAACCTTGTATTAAGGGTGGTTTTCCATAGCAAAAAATATGGATCTGTGAGAAGTGGGCCCTTCTTCTGATTTTACACAAGGCCTGAAAGAAATTCAGTTGCAGTGCTGCTGAACTGTTTAACTTGGCATCTAGTTTGCTAGTTCAAGGCAAAATGGAACATTTGGCTTGATCACTTCCTTAAAGCAACACTCCAAATTTAGATTGGAATGTTCACTATGGTATTGCTGTATGTTTGGACTTTAAAAAAAAACTTGACAGATTTTTTTTAAAAAAATAGGGTGAAAGAAAAGATGCATAGTCATTTTGTTGTTTGAAGTTCTGAAAATCTAGCACCTCAAAGTTACTGGCGACACCCCAAATATTAAATGTTCCTCAAAAGAAATAAGCTCTGCTCACACAATCATCTGCCCAAAGTATTCACTACATACTGTAGACATTTGGAGGATGTATAGTTTGTCCTGGCATAGTTTAAGAGACCACCCTCCTGGCTGGCATGCAGCAGTCAGACCAATGATTGAAGACACCGGGGAAGGATGATCAGAAATGTGATACTTTACATTCTAAGGACTAGAGGCATGAAATCAATATGGAAGAGGTGGAGAGCCAGTTCAGAAAACTTAGAAGGATGAATGGGTGATTTATTTATTTTTTTGCAGTGATGAGAGAAGAAAGGAGCTTTCTGTACCAGTGAAGTAGGTAGGCCAGTAGACGTATAGGGAGTTCAGCTCTATATAACCAGTTGTTTTGTTTTCACTACCTTATGATTTCAAACCACATGGTAAGAACTCTGTATGGAGGGCTGCTCCTAGAAGCCTCTCTGAGCTTGCCATCAGCTGGATCTAGGGTTTAAGACTGTGCCTGCACTGCAGATTAACATAACTTTGATGGGTCTTGGGTGCACATGGTTTACAATAAAGAAAGAAACTTTTCTCTCTCTTTTTTTTTAACTATGCCAACAGATTAGTTGTAGATGTTCCAGGCTGTATGACCGTGGTCTTGGCATTGTAGTACCTGACATTTTGCCAGCAGCTGTGACTGGGATCCTCAGAGGTATAACACAGAAAGATGGAGTACTCTCTGTGTCAAGAGTACTCCATCTTTCTGTGTTGTTCCTCTGAGGATGCCAGTCACAGCTCTTGGTGAAATGTCAGGTACTACAATGCCAAGACCATACAGCCCGGAAAATTTACGACGACGAATGAACTCCGGCCGTGAAAGACTTCGACAATATAGTTTACAGAAGCTTGAAAAGAACAAGGCTTACTTGGTCCCCTCATCTTTTTTATGCAACACCTTACCTACCCCATAGGGTTATGAGGATAAAATGAATGAGGGGGAAACCAGGGATGCTGCTTTGGGTTTCTTGGAAGAATAAAAATGAACTCATGACAGGCAGGTTGAGTGAACATTTTATGTATGAAGACACTAAGATATGAAAGCCAGAGGCACCAACAGCTAAGCATCTCCACATCTAGGAGGGGGGGAGGAACATTTTTTTAAAAAATTTTTTATTAAATTTTATCAATAACATAGAAACAATAAACTATATATAAATTCTAATACATCCTTATAAACTTCCAAATACAAAACATAAAAAAAACATTAATCAACTGATCTCAAATAATTACTTTCTATTCAAAAGTTAACCCTTTACAAAGTATTATCAATTAATAAATCATTATTTCTTCATATTTATAGGGTAATATAAATTGCAAATTTGTTTGAAGTTACATAATAAAAAAAATAAACGATTTCTCTACAAAGTTGTTGTCTTGTATCATACCATAAGCCATTTTTATTTGTGTAGCAATTTTATCTGCTATAATAACATCCCATAATTTAACATACCACTGAGATATGTTCGGAACTGCTCTCTTATTCCATCTTTGTGCAATGAATGTTTTGGCTGCATATAACATTAAAACCAACATTTCTGATTGTTGTTTAGTTATATTTAATGCAGGCCAATAGTTTAATAGTATAGTTTCCATTGAATTTTCAATTTTAATTTTTGTAATTTTAAAAATTTCATTTATAATTTTGTTCCAATATTTGGTAATCTTACGACAAGACCACCAGCAATGAATAAAAGTTCCTTTCGCTCCACAACCTTTCCAACAATAAGGATTTAATTTAAATTTACAATGATATAGTCTGTCAGGTGTTAAATACCATCTAGTATATAATTTAAAATTTTGCAATTTAACCAGAATATTGTTAGTTTTAAATGAGAAAGAGTTCCAAATTTTATCCCAGTGTTTGTTATCGGAAATATTCACAAATTCTTTTTCCCATTTTTTTTGTACATTAGAAATTTGATTCCATTCTTTAACATTTAATAAGTTGTATATAATGGATATTAAACCTTTTGGGTCCTTTTCTGGTAACCACAGTCTTTTTTCAAACTTATTTAGCACTCTACTAAAATCAGTGCTCTTAGATAATTCTTCAAACATATGTTTTAATTGTTGATATTGGAACCAACTAATTTTAATATTAAATTTCTGTTCTATTTGATTCTGTGTTGCTAATTTATGTTGTATCAATAAATCTTTTACTCTAAACAACCTTTTTTCTCTAAACTCCTTATATTGATTTATATTGTTACCTGGTTGAAACCATTCTTGGCCTAAAAAAGCCATAATAGGCGAGCTTCCTTGAGTCAATATATTTCTGTTTGAATCCCAAATTTGTAGCGTATTTTTCAAGAACTTGTTTGCTTCTGGATTTAATTTTTTTTGGAATTGGGGTTCCACATGAATTCGTATATTAGGTGTGGGATCAAGTCCACTGTTTCAATTTTTACCCATGTTGTATCACATGTATAGTCATTATTAAAAAATATTGCCTTCAATTGTGCTGCCTGATAATATTTTTCCAAGGATGGAAGCGCCAGGCCACCTTTTAATTTGGGTTTCAATAATGTCCCAAATTGTATCCTAGGTTTCTTTTCGTCCCATAAATATTTACTCAACATTGTTTTCCAGTTTAAAAACTCAGATCTTGGAATTTCCATAGGTATATTTTGGAATAAAAATAAATTTTTTGGTAATATAATTGATTTAAACAAATCTATTTTTTCTATTAAGTTAAATTGGTTTTTGCCCCATTCCTGTAAGATTTTCTTTGTTTCACTATATAGGGGGTCATAGTTACATTTATTTAAGTCGTTTATATTTAGTGGAATATTTATTCCAAGGTGTTTAACTAAACAGATATTGTGTCTTAATTATATTTTCTTCTTGTGGGGATATATTTATGGGATATATTATTGATTTATCATAGTTTATTTTAAAACCAGAAATATTTGAAAATTTTTCAATATCTTTTAATAAAAAACTAATAGAATGGCTTGGATCTTTTAAATAAAATATAGCGTCGTCTGCGAATAGGCTTATTTTACATTTTTCTGTGCCAATTTGGATTCCCTTGATGTTCATGTTGTCTCTAATTACATATGCCAATGGTTCTAACGAAATAGCAAACAATATTGGGGACAAAGGACACCCTTGTCTAGTACCCCTTGTTAATTTCATATGTTCTGATATGTGGTTATTAATTGATATTTGTGCTTTTGGATTTTCATATATTGCTCTAATAGCGTTAAGAAATGAATCTCCAAAATTCATAAATTTTAATAAATTTAATAAATAGTTGGGTTCTACCCGGTCAAACGCTTTTTCTGCGTCAACCGATAATATTGCAGAGTTTACGAAATGAGACTTACAATAGTTTATAATATTCAAAGTTTTACGTATATGATCTGTTATATTTCTCTTTGGCATAAACCCTGCCTGATCTTTATGAATATACTGTGTTATTATATGGTTTAGTCTGCTAGCCATTATAGTTGAGAATATTTTGAAGTCATGATTTAAAATCGAAATAGGTCTATATGAAGAAGTTTGTAATTTATCTTTTCCTGATTTAGGTATAACAATCACTCTGGCTTCCGTCCATGTAGCTGGCATTTCCCCTGTTTGTAAAATGTCATTTAAAATTCTTAATAAATGACTTTCTATTTCTGATCTAAACTTTTTATAGAATTCTATAGGTATGCCATCATTACCTGGTGTTTTGTTAATTTTCATCTTGTTTATGGCTTGCATTAATTCTTTAGAAGTTATTTGTTGGTCTAGATACTCTTTATGCTCTATAGTAATTTTGTTATGATATTTGATGTCCTGTAGGAATTTTTGAATCTGGTCAGTGTTGGGGTAAGAGGACGTATACAGATTTTCGTAAAAAGAGGAAAATACCTTACTGATTTTATCCGTTGTAAGATGAGTAATACCTTTCTCATCTTTTATTGCATTTATTAGTTCAGTCGACTTTTTCTGGTCAAATCTATACTTAAGTAACTTAATAGACTTTGGATTTTTAATTACATATTTTTGCTTTAAATACATCATTTGTTTTTGTATTTTTGAGGTTTCCAAAAGTTCTAGTTTCTTCCGTTCTAAGTTTAATTTTTTTAAATACTTTTCCCCTCCAAATTTCATATGTTTTAGTTCTAAGTTTTTAATGTTTTCCTGGATTTCATTTATGGTTTTCATTCTTTTCTTTTTTAAGTGGGATGATAAATTTATCAACCGCCCTCTAATAACTGCCTTAAAAGCATCCCAAATGTTGTTAGTTGAAGTGAAGCTTCACAAGTTGAATTTTGATAAAAAATAGTCCTGTATGTATGAGCTAATTTCCTTACAGTTTTCTTCGTTTTGTAGTAATATTTTATTAAACTTCCATTTTCTATTGTTTAATTGTGTATTCATGTTTTGGATATTACATGATACCCAAGCATGGTCTGAGATAGTACAGGTTCCTATTTCTGCATTCAGAATTTGATTAATATATCTTTTAGAAACCAATAAATAATCAATTCTTGAATACGTTCCATGTCTATGTGAATAAAAGGTAAATTGTTTGGTTTCGGGATTACAAGTCCTCCATATATCACACAGATCATAGGAGTCTAAAATTTGTCCTAATTTGGTTTTTAAAGCTTTTTTTGTTTTTTTTGTTTTTTAAAGTATATTTTTTGTCCCACTGTACATCATTAATAAGATTAAGGTCCCCTCCCATTAATATTTCTCCATGTTTAAATTCTATCAATGTGTGCAAAGTTTTTCTTAAAAATACCAGTTGGTTCTCATTTGGGGCATACACTGAAGCAATTGTTAGTGGGTTGTTTTCGAGTAGCCCCTTTATAAAATCGTATCGCCCTCTAGGGTCTTTTAACACTTGCTGACATTGAAATGGCACCTCTTTTGACAATAGTATTGCTGTTCCCCTCGATTTAGATGTGCCTGGGGCATGGAATTGCTGGGCAAACCATTTGTTTTTAAATAATGGGCCTTCACTGGATTTCAAATGAGTCTCCTATAAGCAAAGAATATGTATTTTTTTTAGCCCAAAGGTTTGCTGCACGTTTTAGCTTGATTTTATTAATCAGACCTCCTGCATTCCAAGTAGTTAAGGACAAGTCTTGTATCATGAAAAAAACAAAGAAACAGATTTAAATTCGTAGAGAAAAAATACTAACTAAAAAAAGGAAACTTAATCAACCCAACTCTATCCCCCCTCCCTTAACCCTCCTCACTATAAACGTCCCCTTGCTAAGCAAGGTAAAACTCTAGGAGGACAGAATCCCACACCACTGGGTCCTGACCTAAGGGGCAGTGGATCCCACTAACCCCTGCTAGAAGATTCCCTATTGGCCTGGGGGTACGCAGTAATATGTATTGTTAGAAATTATTTCTAATCACCACCCTTTCCCCCCGCCATTATATTATAAATTTCTTAACTCAGTTTTTAACCTTACTCTAATAACACTTCAATCTTGTTGTGTATAAATTTTCCCTAGATTCCTTAAACACGTTAAATCTCAATGTTTTAATATACAATAATATATTAATGAAATAATATTTTACTAAATTAAAAAAAATAGTTTTATACTTATAAATCATGTTGAAACCTATAGTTGTGTCATGAATTTTAATAATTATAAACAAAGATACCACATCAGGTGTTCTTCTAGTATATACTTAAGGTATATTAACATATTTTTCCTTCAGTTTATACAAAATAAAAATAGGATCATGCACAGACTTTAAAAGTATATTACTTCATATACTGCTTCTTAAACTAATTGTAGACTTATACAAAAATTTATAATATAGAGTTATCAAATTTTACCTCTTTTTACAATTAAGCATTAAATAATATCAATTTAACCTTAAACATATAAAACAAATATTCCCTAATTTATAGTCTTAGGTATAATTAATATTATAAATAAAAAAACAGAGATCTTATAATTTGTACTCATAACTTGAACAGTCATAGAAAATATATCACAGCAATTGTTCTCTTAGTATAAACTTAAATTGCGGTAATACCTTTATCTTTCACGTTATATAAAAATAAAATTAAAAAATAACATACTAAAAAAAATTTAAACTGTTTATTACTTCATAAACCATTATTTAAATTAAATATAAAGGTTTATAAAGAATATTTAGCCTATATTCAATAGGACTATCAGGTTGTGACGCAGTTTAAAAATAGACTTTAAAAAACACATAAAACATTAAAAAAACCCATACAAACAGTTAAGCCCTAATAGATATTCTTAGGTGTATATAGGACTTTAAGGGAAAAATAAATCCTATATTTTATTCTCTTAAACTTAAACAATACAAATTAAGTCATAATGAGTCTATTAATAGTCATAGATCATATACCACTGCTAGAGATCGTGACGCAGTTTATCTTTGACTTTGAAAGCACTTACATTTCAACAATTAGAAAAATGAAGCCAACAAGAATAATCCAGTGTCCACTGTCTTCCCTTTTCTCCCTGTTGCTTCAAGGATTCAACAGCTGTTGCTCCTCTTCCTCAGTAAGTTGAATTTTTAATGTTTGTAGGAGTTTGATTCCTGAGACAGCGTCTGTGGCTTGTAGTAACGAACCATTTCGGTACACATGGATGTCCGACGCTGCACTCCAGTGGAACTTTATGCGTGCCCCAAAAAGCTTTGTTGCAAACGGCTTCAGGCTCCTTCTTTTCTCCAAGGTTTCCGTAGAGAGATCAAGAAGCACTACAATTCTAGAGCCATTAAAATCAAGGAAGCCATGAACTCTGGCCTCTCTTAGGATTTTTTCCCTCGTACCTGGGTAGAGAAACTGCGCCAGAACGTCCCTTGGGCGATTTCTCTTTGCTAGGGCCAATGGACCCAGAAGATAGGCGTTTATGATTACCGGCATTTTCCCATCTTCTAGTTTTAGAAGTTTGGTGAGCCATTCAGCTAATATTTGCATTAGGCTGTTACCGTGTTCCAGGTTCTCCTCCAAGCCTCTGAATTTCAAGTTGAGCTGGCGCCATCGGTTCTCTAACGCAGTTAACCTGGCGTTATGTAGCTCATCCGTTTCTTTCATTGCTGCTAGGTTCGTTTGCAAAGTCGTTGTTTTCAGTCCGTTTTCTTCTACCATCTTAGAGGTGTTTTCAAGATTCCGTTGTAGGTCCTTCAATTGGTGTTGGATAGGTTGAATTATTTCTATCATACTGGTTGAAAAAGATTTTAGTAGGTCTTGCTTCAGTTCGTAAAAGTTCTTTTTAGTTATCGGAGTCGTCTCTCCTTCTTCATTAATAGTAGAGGTTTGTGAGGCACTTCCCGGCGCCATATTGTCCTCTCTCCTGAATTCGCTGCTTAGATCTCTCTGTACCGATTCCCTCGTAAAGTACGTGGACACTGTAAAATTTTGTAGCGGGTTTTTAGCGTCTTTCTCTTTGTTTTTCTTTCCCATAACTTTTGAAGTGTTTAAAGTTGTTTTCATAGATTTAGTCGTTGTTTTTCGGCAGGGTTCCCGGGAGCAGTAGTAACTAGCGCCCAATCACATCCTCGACGCTCCGCCCCCCAATCATCAAGCAACATTTTTGATAGTCACTGATTGGGCACTCCTTGACGAATATGGTTCTATGTCCAGTCCTTAGCTGAGCCAACTTGTAAAAATGTATATCTCTGGTTCTTAAAATTCAAAAGGTTGAACATAAAAGGTTGAGCTGGACTGCCTAAATGAGTTCTTAAGCTGTGTGGTAAGGGACTCCTTATCATTGGCCAGGCTTCTAAAAACAACAGCCTCTGAAGACAGTGGCATACCTGGAGGATACTACCGTCTTCACTAGAACATGGCTGGTAGCAAGAAGGGAGGAAGTACTAGACACTAGCAGTCAGGTCTAAGGAGAGCCCTGTGCTGTCTTCCCTAGCTTGCAGACTAGTTTAAGGACTACTGCCATAAACACCACCTCAGTCAGTGAACCAAAACTACAAGGAAAACTATTCTTTACATGAAAACTCCCTTACCTATAGCCAGAGCTTATCCTCACTGTTGTTACTCCTTTGGGGGACAAACCCTCCATCAGTTCTTTCCCAGGGATACGTCTGAGATCATGCGCTGCAATTACATCCTTGTTAGAATAAATGGGATTGTGGGAAGTAATCACAATGATGACGTTCTGATCTTTTTACAATTAACCAAAACTCTGGAATGCTTGTCCATTGGGATTTCTATAAATAAGTCTCACATCTGCAATTTCATTCTGGATTTTTAAAAACCCTGACATTTTTCTCTGCCCTTAGGATACTTGGAGATGTACTTTCTTAAACACTGAAACTAGTAGAACGAGCTAGAAACAATGCAGCCATAAATGCCTTCTCTCATAGTGGCATTTTAAAATTTCTTGAAACCTTGTTCATGTTTCAGAGGCACTGGTACGCAACTGAGGTGCTCTTGCACAGAGACCCTGAACTCCTTCTGTTGTAGATTCTTGTGATGCGCTGAATTGTGCTCCCAAAGTATCTTCTACCATTGGAGTAGTTTTTCAAGGAGCATTAAAGGCTGCAGCTAGAATAATACATTTAGGAACTCGCTTTGGCTCTAAGCCAGTTTTAAACAAACTATTTGGGGACAAGGCTTTCCTACTGTAATGCTAAGCAGAGTCTACGTGCTTAAATCAAGAGATTGCAAATGCCAGCAAATATCCTCAAGGCATGTCGGCAAAGAGAGAATGTATACATATCCTTTGCCTGCAGCAAAACTGCTACCATTGCACAGAAATTTCATTTTTTTCTCCTGTGTTATTTGTGTCATGTTCCTTCTTAAAACAGACAAGATATAAAACTACATGAAACTGAGAACTTGAGGCCACATCTTTTGCAGGATTATGAAGACAAGCTACACCCTTGAGAACGATTGCTACATTTATCTCAAGTAATAAAGCTGCGGTGGCTCAAGTGGTTAAGACGCTGAACTGCAGGCTGTGGAAGGTCAGTAGTTCAGCAGTTCAAGACCCGGGTGCCACATGATGGAGCTCCCATCTCTAGTTCCAGCTCCTGCCAACCTAGCAGTTCGAAAGCAAGAAATTGCAAGTAGATAAATAGGTATCACTTAGGTGGGAAGGTAACAGCGTTCCGTGCGCCTTGGTGTTTAGTCATGCTGGCCACATGACCATGGAAACATCTTCGGACAGCGCGGGCTCTTTGGCTTTGAAACAGAGATGAGCACCGCAACCCTAGAGTTGGATTCGACTGGCTTTCAAGCAAGGGAACCTTTACCTTTAATAAAGGTGAAAGCTGAAGAGAACCTTTTTTTCACAAAGGTGTTCAGCCTGAACTCCTCCAATGGTCCTGTACCATAATGTTGATGCTGGCTCAACACTATCTTAATTGCAGACCACAGTAAGTCTGAATTATTTTTTTGTATCTGCTGTTTTGTGACCCCTCTTCAGGTCAGGATAATTTTATGGGCAACGTTGTGAGATGCTATTTCTTTTGGCCAGGGGTGGTGGTTGTATTTTCAGGGCATAAAGATTTCTTGCCATGGAAAGTGTGTATAGAGCAACTGCCAGCAGAGGAAAGCAGGCCAAGTAGAGAACACTGAAACCTCTTTCATAAAGGCAACACTGCTAGCCTGGCTTGGAATTGGTCAAAAGGTATAAACAGAGTGGACAAACCTGCATGTATTTATTACCTTCATGTGGAAGATGCTAACCATCTTTCCTCAATTTATAGTCAACACCATTTATTTACATAAAAGTTAGCTATTATCAGGGAATAAACAGAAGAAAGTTTGACTCCAGTGGCACCTTTAAGACCAACAAAGTTTTAGGCACGGTGTATGCTTTTGTGTGCAAGCACACTTCCTCAGATACAGTGGAACAGAACCTGCTCAACGATTACTTATAGGGTGTGGGGTCGGGGTTGTTGTCAGGTAGGGTCATTTAGAGTACCGGGTGATTATGCAGAAGTACCGGGTGATTATAGTTGAGAGTGGATGTAAGACAGATCTGTGAATGGCAGTAAATTAGCATACAAGAGTTAACAAACAGATGTGGGAAGGAGGTTTGAGTCCAGTGGCACCTACAAGACAAAGTTCAATTCTGGGTACAAGCAAGAACGGAGAGACTTAGTATGTACACTCCTTCAGATTCACTGAAACCGATTTCCTCAAACATTACATATGGGGGAGTTAGTTGCCAGGAAGAGTTAATTAGAATCAAGATGCCTAAGTAACTGAGCAATAAATACAGCCAAGATTGGAATAACACATTAGGTAGGACATGTAAATAGCAGTTAGTTGGTATACAGATAATAAAGGAGTTAGCAACAGATGTGGAAACGAAGTCCAATTTAGTTCCACATCTGTTGCTAACTCCTTTATTATCTGTACACCAACTAACTGCTATAACTACCCAGTACTTATACATCGTGACTCTAAATGGCCCTACCTGCTAACAACCCCCACCCCACACTCTGTAATGGCTGAGCAGGTTCCACTGTATCTGAGGAAGTGTGCTTGCACATGAAAGCTTATACCATGCCCAAAACATTGTTGGTCTTCAATGTGCCACTGGACTCAAACTTTGTTCTGCTATATCAGACCAACACGGCTACCCCACCTGAATCTATCTTCAAGGAATGAAAAGTTATTGATAAAACAGAATTGTCAAGCAAAATTCCTTTTGCAGGCATATATCTCAAGCCAACAATTTAAATCTAACAAGGCTAGATTACTCTAACATACTGTACAGGAGGCTTCACCTAGTGCAATGTGAGGTCACCCATTTTTAAAGGGGGAGCCATCAGGACCTTATTACTCCAATTTTGAGGCCCCTTCACTGACTGCCAAATAGTTTCTGGGTCCAACTATTGCTCAACTTCAGAGCTTTCATTATCCACATACTTGAATAATCACCTCTGGCACATTCCTGTGTGGCAGCTTCATTTTCACCAGTGTCAATTGTACCTCTTTCCTTCCTAGTGCACATTCTGCAATGGCCAAGATTTGGACTTTTGGGGTGGGTGCGCCATGTTTGTGGAATAGCCTCCTGGCAGAAGTCAGTGGGAAGCTGGGTGTGTGTGCTTCTACTGGCCAGGCTTTGCAGTGAAGCTCTGAAATGGAAGTGTTCCAGCAAACTTTTGGGTCAGGATAAAGACAGGCTTACAAATAAATAAGCATCCTTGAACAGAGTCAAACAGCATGTTACTAACCTTACTTGTGCAGAGAAGCCAGGCCCAGTCAAGGAAGTAGTAGCAATACCTGTCACTAGATGCACTCAGTCTTTGGTTTGCAACATGGGCTCAGCACCATTGCAACTATTATACATTTAATTCAATTTACTGTTAAATATCATGAACACATGAAGTTTCCTTATAGTGCATCAAACTCTTGGTCCATCAAGGACAGTACTATCTACACAGAATGGCAGGTTTCCAGAGTCTCAGGTACAGGTGTTTCACATCCTTTATCACAGTACCCAAAACCATTTCCTTGAAGTGTTATCTAGAACTTTTATATGTACACTATGGAATAACCTAGGGGCAATGCAGTAACTATGAAACAATACCCTCAGAGACAATTTTCCCTCTGTCCTAGTCTATTGTGATGGAACACTGAAGATCCTATTACTCCCAGGTGCTTTTAAATAAAATTAAGGCAGCTGCACACAGAAAGGAGGCTTGATGTGGATTGGGGGTCATGGAACTTACATGGGTGTTAAGTCTCTGCCACACATTTCCCTGTTAACCCCTCCATATTGTTATCAGTTCTATGTTTGGGATAAGGGGAGGCAGATTGCCAAACTTCTCATCTGGGGTTGCTAGCAGGAGAGGAAACTTTGTGCAAGAAATAGGATGAATAGGAGAAAAGGATTAAAGAATTACCACTGCCACACTAGTATCTTTTCCTACTTCCACGCCTGCTTTTAAAAATAAAGGCAGAAATAATGGCAGATTTTTCTCATCTAATTGTAACTTAATCCCACGTGATCTTAGCCAACCATTAAATCCATATTGTTGCTTTCTAGACAAAAAATAGTACCTTGCCTAGAAACACCCCCCCCCCAGCAATTAAAGCCAAATATTTAGAAATCCCTATGGAAGTCATCTTTCCATGGTTTCCTCTCACCAACAGGAATAAAACTGCAGTCAGCATTGTTTGGTTTTTAGATAAAAGCACTGATAATAATGTTACTAAATTTCAAATGCATTTTGAAGCAAAAATTATGAACAACAAATAGATTTTTAGAACTGCCAGACTTTACTTCTGGAAAATCTAACACTTTCCCCCAAAATCCATTTCATATTAAACAGAAAAATTAACATCTCATGTTCTACACTCTTCTGCAGCCTCAAAAACTTTTGTACTTCAAGTTACAGTACAGCAAGGCACATACAAATTCTCTTCCTTCAGAACACAGCAGAGATACTCCCTGAAATAATTTTAAAATCCTTAAAGCAATTAGAAATACTACAAACTTTGTATTTTTCTTAAAAACTTGGTTCCTACAAGACCATGCACTTAGAAAAGTGGTTTAACAAGCACATTAAAGTGACTTCTTTACATATGTACCTGCAATGCAAATATACTGCATTTCAATTGTTTTTACCTTGGATTAAAGTGTTAATGTTTTGGGTTTTCATTTATTTTAAAGGTTAAACCATCTCTAGTACCTTTGAGGATTTACAAATCTATGAAAAAAATTAAACTCACCCCAAACTGCACTGGGGTTAAGTAATCACCTCTTCTTCAAAGCAGTATACTTTCACCATGAAGTTTGGAACTACAAGTCGTAAGTGCTTTTATTAATCTACTGTCAAAAAAGTCGTACAACTCCTCTTTTGGCCAAGAATGTCTTTCCATAAAGACAACTGAATTTAAGAGGTAGATTTCTCCATGATGCACTTATTTATTTCAAATAAAAAACAAGGTTCTCTTTAGAACAAAGATCACATCTTGAAAAAAGCTTGATACATTATTTAATACAGTTCAGTGTTTTAACAGTCCTAAGCAGTAGTGGGAGCTGTTTAGGAACCAATGCATTTGATGCTCTCTTCCTCAGAACACTAATCGGCCAATAGTACTAAATCCTCCCCCGCCTCCTCCACCAGTCGGTCCACAGCTTCCTGGGGGATCATTGTCATCAAATCCATTTGGTCGAAAGGAGCATGAAGCTGCAGCAGCTTGTAGGGCCTGTGTTCGAGCACTAAGCTCTTGCTCCTGAAATAAGATCAAAACTGTCAAAAAAATACTTTGTCAAATCAAGTTACAAAAATTTAAATTAATTCAAAAATATTAGGTTGGGAGGAAGTTTCACATTTGACCCAGCTATACCCATTCTGTTCAGTCACAACCACAGAATGATAAACATCAAAAGTGCGAACCTAAACAGCATGATAAAAAGTAGAGACATCACCCTGCCAACAAAAATCCGCATGGTCAAAGCAATGGTATTCCCAGTAGTCATGTATGGCTGTGAGAGTTGGACTATAAGGAAGGCCGAGCGCCGAAGAATAGATTCTTTTGAACTATGGTGCTGGAGAAGACTCTTGAGAGTCCCTTGGACTGCAAGAAGAACAAATCAGTCAATCCTCAAATAAATCAACCCTGACTGTTCCCTGGAAGGCCAGATAATGAAACTGAAGCTCAAATACTTTGGCCACCAAATGAGAAGGGAGCACTCACTGGAAAAGACCCTGATGCTGGGAAAGATTGAAGGTCAAAGAAGACGGGGACGGCAAAGGATGAGATGGTTAGACAGTGTCATCGATGCAACGAACATGAAATTGAGCCAACTTCGGAGGACGGCGGAAGACAGGAGAGCCTGGCGGGAGATTGTCCATGGGGTCGCGAAGAGTCGGACTCGACTGTGCGACTGAACAACAACAAAAGGACATCTCTAGAGAGAGGGACAGAGAATTTGAGTTCTACCCATATCTTTTGATCCCTTGCTCAACTTGGTGCTGTGCTAAAAGTATGCTTGTGAACATTTTCTTTTTAATAAAACTTTATAACTTTGGATGCTGGCAAGTGGTTCTCTGTACCACATAGACCTCCACCTTCTCAGACATGCTATTTTAAAAGGAGCACCAGAGGACAGGCAGGCAGTTGGCAAGTGGCTAATCCTCCAGGGGCGCACAAGGCATTAAACTGTCCCTGTGGTGGCCATGCGCTAGGTAGTGGGAGACACAGAGGCAAGGCCTCAGAACTTGGAAGGGAAGCCTGGAGTCCTGATTCCCCCAGTGGGCAATTCCTTCAAAAGGTCATGTGGTGGTGGCAGGCTACCTGAAAGTGGAAGAAAAACCTCTCCATGTGTTGAAGGCCTGCACCATACCCTGAATAAAACTTTATTCATCTTAAAGGTGCCACTGGACTCAAAACTTTGTTCTCCTGATTCAGACCAACATGGCTACCCACCTGAATCTATGCTATATGTTATTGTTATTGAGCTGGGGGTTGAACTAGATGGACTATATGGCCCCTTCCAACTCTGTGATTCTATGGTTCTAGTTAAACAATTTAAATTGTTATTGTTAATGATTATTTTTCTCCTTCAAAGAAAGTACAGCAGAAAAGTTGCCCAAACATGAAGGATTAGCCTATTAAACCAGAGATAGATAATTATGAACCACCGCAAGGTGAACTATTTCAAATGGTAAATAACCAAACAATCATTAATTTCCTGATATGACTGTAAAAGTAACCTGAAAAGTTACTATTCTAAAAATGAAACCTTCATCTCATTTGAAAATATTAAGGTTTTAACATCCAGCAAGAACGAGCCTTTATGCAGAAAACCATGATTTAAATCAAATCTATCCTGCTCACAGCTAGGACTCAGGCTTGGACCCCCTTCTCACTGAGCAGAAGAGCTACACAACGAAGCTGCCAAACAGAAAGGAGGTAGAGCTAATTTCTTTCACTTTCTCTGAAGCCAAGGGCAACAGCCTGGGGAGGGGAGAAGGGAAATCAGCTAGGCTTCCGATCACTCCCCCTCCCCATTTGGCTGCTGCCTCTCCATTTGACGCATCTCAACAAGTCTGGGAGGCAGCAAAGTTTCCAAGATGGTAGATCAGAAGAACCCAACATCCAGCTCATCCCCAATCAGCTGGCATTCAGCTTCTGATGGGTGCAAGTAGCCTGCTCCTGCAAATACACACAAACAGGTTGCGAAGAGCTGAAAAGCCCTGCAGTTAATTGGCTGCCTGATCACCACTGGCGAAAGGGAACTAAGCCAAACTGGCAGGTGTCTGAGTAGCCCTAGTTCACACAGGCAATTTTTAGTATTTTCCACATCCCTCTGGCACCCATTGAATTGCTTCTGTTGAGGTTCCTCTGCGGTTCCAAACAATATGCCATGTGGCACAGGAAACTGCAGCAAGAAGATAGAATCTGCTGAAATTAAACACTGGCACAGAGGGTTATGCACTTATGCACAGAGCTTGCTCTGCTGAACAGAGCACAGTAGCCTTGGCCAAGCCACTGAGTGGAATGACTTGGGGTTCTAAAACTTTAAGGTACGTTTTTCCCCCCAGTTTTGGCGACTCGCTGTGCGGGTGTGCTCCATCACAGCTCTGATGTGAGCTCCCCGGAAACGTGCCGATGGAGAGGTCCAAGTTGATCTTGGACCCCCCAAACCCCTTGTAGGGGGGTCTCAGCCTGGGGCGTGAGAGGTGCCTCTCCCAAGGCGGAAGCCAAAGGATTGAGGCACTTTTTTGCCCCGATAGGCCACCACGGCACCAAGAGGCGCATACCGGACAGAGCGTATAAGGATCCCGAGAAACGATCCTCTCTACACACCTAGCGAATGCAAGTACAAACGTGAGTGAAGCTATGATCCAGCAAGCAACCAATAAATCGTTACTAGTAAAGCCGGCCCAAACAAGCGGCAGGGGGAGGGGAATGCCCGATCCTGAAATGACTGAGTTTAAAGCAGGAGGCTGAAAGGGCGGCTCGAAGGAAGCGGATTGTGACGAAGTGTGTGGCGGATAAGTAAGAAAGCGATAAATTCCAGACTTACAGAAAACTTTTAAACTTTCCTCTTGTATAAACAATGATGCAGCAGGAGAAAAAATGGTGTCGAAAGCGAAACTTAAAATACGAACTGCCAGCACAGCATCAATGGTCACTAAACCGGAAGTAACCACAGACTTTCCCAAACTGACTGCTGTAGCTTTGTGCCCTCTACTGGACCAGACGACCAACCTTAACGTCAAGTGAGAGATGTTGCAAAAGGAACTCAAAGAAATGAAGCGGATGTTCCTGAAGCAACAACAGAAAGCGGAAGATGGACCTGAGAAAGTGGAGGAGAACAAAGACACAGAAGAAGAAGAAGAGGAGAAAGATTGGGAAGGCTGCAATACCATCTTGAAGAGTCTGGCAAACTCTTTAAATCTGAAGCAGAATTAAAAATTAATTTGGATTTTAATAAGAGGAAAGGAAATTGCAAATTAGTTTAACTCTGATAGCCTGTTGTCTATTTTAACACATAACTTCAACTCTATATTTACACTTTAGCTAATGAGATTGTGAGTGCTTGCTTGACATGCTGGCATTAGTAATTTTCATGCTCTACTATGTTAACAGAGATGTATCAATAACTTTATATGTCTGTATTACGGATTCTTGTTACTCCTATTTTAGGTTTTTCCTTTACCCTGACCTTGTAGGTTTGTAGATTAGAAAATAAAAAAATTTAAAGACAAAAAACAACAACACTTTAAGGTAAAAGATCAACTTTTAAAAAACCAAACACATGCATATGTTGCCTAGAAAATATAGGCTAATGGCACTTGTTCATGTAAATCAAGCTATTAAAATAAGCAGGGGTCATTTAGTAGAAAAAGAGGTGCAAAAGCTCATTAGCATAACTTATTTGCATATGCCACACTCCCTGACACCACTGGAAGTGTGTTAGAAGGCAACACCCACCGCTCAGGCTCCACTGGACTGTTTTGGATTGCTAGCTATTGGGCCGGGGGGACGGGGACGTGCAGATCTGCCCTCGCAGAGGAGGGAGAGCTTGTACCTGAATAAAACTTGGTCTTAAAGGTGCCACTGGACTGTTTTGGACCGGGGGGGGTGGGGCTCTGCAGCTTACCTGGCTTCTTCTTGCTCTGACTGAGGGCTGCTGGGAGCAGGGGGTGGGGATTGTTGCATGTGCCTACCCCCTGGGCTCTTTACTGCCAGAGCTCCGCTCCTGTGCGCTCCTGCAGGAAATGACCCCTGAAACTAAGGCGTTCAATGCTCTGCACAGAAATAAGCACACTGAGTTGGATCCCACCACTCTACTCCATTAAATGCAAAGCCTTCCTCCAGAGAAAGGCTCTGTAGACCACAGATTTTTTTCTAAAAAAATGTATTTGATGCTAATGCACGCACCATAAAGTCATACTGCAGATGTATTGCAGCTGTGAAGTTAACTTGTATTGTGACGTGGAACACAGAGTAGAAGTTCATATATTTCAATCACTTCTGTTAAACAATCAGTTTTGCATTGTGTAAGGTGGATGTCTGAAAATGTTGACCAATACCTTGCTTGAGAGCACCAAACATTGTGAACTATTTTTTCACCTGACAAAAACTGAGAGTGAAAGAACCTAACTTTTCACATTGTTCAGAGTAACATGCCACTTCTATCATCTGTATATCATTAACAATGTTACCTATTACAATGATTTTACTTGGATTATCACCCTAAGCAACTACCACATAAGCTACCAATAGAAAATTCAGTTTACCGGTGTTTACAAAATTAACTCAATTCAGACATCATGCCAAAGTAAAATTATACACTCTGATTTGACAGGATGTCTGAAGTAACACTTAGCAAACAGAAACCAGCAAGTGTCATGATACAAAGCCAGTAAAGCCAGTTTTTACAGCATTCATAGACAGTCTGTACCTTACCTGTAAATATAGCTTATTGTCTTTTGTAATAGCATCCATAAGATCTTTCTGCAGTGGAGGATCTCCATTGACCCAGAGCCCATTGGCTGATTTAGTGCCAAGAACAGTCGTACTGTTCTGTTTTTTGTAAAACAACACATAAGCAGTATCCTTGGGGAATCGGCCTGTAATTTTCTGGACTGACTGAAATGAGGTAAATGTCACTCTGCTGTCATTAAATAAAAACCACTCCTTTGACACCTCATTTTCATCCAGGTCCTTTTCAACAGTTGCAACTGGAGCCTCTCCGGCCATTAAATTACTTTGTGGATAAGCTAAAGCCAGACTTTTAGCTTGATCATATGATCCTAATGAGGGCCCTGAACTAGCAACATTTCGGGCATAAGAGTAATAATGTCCACTTTCAGAAGATATGCCAGAGTGCACAACTACAGAACTTAATACATATGGAACTAGTTGAGGACAATACACGTCTTCAGCACCAGAAGGTTTGAGTTTTTTAGCTAGATTCTCACCAGTGTCAGAAAAATCAAGTCCTGCAGACCACACACCTGATATTTGCCCCAAGGATGGCACAGTTCTTTTGACAGGCAACTCCAGAATTAGTGGCAAAGACACGTTGTCTAAGATTTTGCGCCTAATGTGACACTTGGGGTCATATGAGAATCTCAACAGAGTGAGAATGAGGTATTCTGGCTCCTCCACAATTTGCATAGTTTTTTCTGCATTCTGTAGAGAGGCACATTTTTCACAATAATATTTGTTATCCCCTTTAAGGACCTCAGGCGCCAGAAAATAATTCAGTAAGTCAGTAACAGAGGGAGTAGCTTCACTAACATATTTCTGCAAACTGTCCTTGTCTTCAGCCTTGCACACAAAAGAGTCTGTAGCATTTTCACAGTTTGAGTCAATGGGAACGTCTTTCAACAGCCCATCATTTGTGAGCATTTCACAGCAGTCGCTAACTGTTTCCACCATTGGACTGGATACCCTAGTGCTAACTTGTTCCATACTGTCATCTTTCCCTTCAGACAAATTTTCTGAACTTCGTGGGTCGACATTCTCTAAGAATACAGGAGGACAAAAAGCAAGTGAAAGATCTGTGAAGGCTTCTTCTTTGTAAGAAGTACTTTTGCAATTTAAACAGCATATAGTTGTCAGCAGCTTCCCTCGAAACATTTTTTCTATTAAGGTTCTCTCTTCTCTTCCTGTACAAGATGGTTTGGTAAATTTCTGTGTCTTATTAGACACCTCTTGCACCAGTGACTCTTCATTCATGTCATCTTGAAGTTTTGATGGAGACAGAGCTTTCAAGGTCCTCTCTTCTTCATGAAGCCTAAGAGAGAGAAATTCCAACCAGATGATTTATTTCAGCCATCCCCTTACTTATACTTCTGTAAATGTATACACCTGAACAGAACTAGAGTAGAAGGAAAGGCTGTGAATGGGGACTTCTATACCCTATGACTCTGCTGGTGTCATCTGTGGTAATTTACTGCTGCCGAGTTATAAACACAGAAAGACCACTATTCAGCCTATAATGGGACTTCAGAATACAAGAGAAAATTTGATGTAATATATGACAAGTGAATTGATATCAACATACACAGTAGCTTATTACAGAGAGATAAAATGGACACAATCTCTTTCCAGGATATAAGTGGTCTACAGCGAAGGCCAAGAATCTCCCTGAAAACAATGGGGGCTGAACCCTAGGTATTACCATTAAGAGCTGGCCTCCACACTGGAATAAAGAAAAAAAGCTCTATAATTTCAGTTTTTGAACATGAATACGAATTCAAAGACCAAACGAAAACTGAAATAATTTAAGAAACCAAATCTGCTCTTTGCTAGAAATCCATCTTTTAATCTCTGAATTCTGAATAGGCTCCTATAATTTGCAATGCTAGATAAAACTCAGGCCTGAGACAAATTAAGAGAAACCCAAAGGATCACCACCTTAGTATTAACATGCAATTTTTTATGTGAAAAGCACTATTTAGTCAACCATATTAACATGAATCACAGCACCCACAAGATACTGCACTTCAAAACCCAAAGGACCAGCACTGATAAACTTTAAAATGTCAAACCTGTCTAGCAGGAACCTGAGATATTCAGAGCAATCCTGCTGGGATCTAGGAGTGAACCACGGTGGCCTTGAAGCCTCAAAGAAAATTCGAGGAGCATATGCTTCCCTCTATATGCAGGGGGGGGGGGAAATAAGGAAAGTGGAACATGAGTATTATTGAGGCTAATCTAATAAGTATTTCATAATTTCTGAAGAGACAGTCTAGTGAATATAGATTCAAGTGACTACTACACTAAAGCCATGCTACATAGCAGCAAAAGATTCAAAGATTAGCTGAATGGCACTGAATACAGAAGGAGTATTAGGCACTATAAGAATACATGTAGTCTGTATTTACCAGCAGTACCAAAATATTAATCTAGAGTTTGAAAAACAAATTTAATGTACGTATCTACACTGCCCCCAATGTGCTTAAATGTAGCAGGCATATTTAAAACAGAAATGTTCAAGAACATTTTCAGCTCCTTATACTTTTGAAAGCACTATCTACAACTATGTTTTGTCTCAATGATATTGCCCCATCTTAACTATTGTATATTTTCATTCAAAAGTATGTATTTCAATTCCTAGTTGCAAAATTTACTGAAAACGTTGACAAAACTTCCTCTTGGCTTAAGAAAGCTGACATAAGTCCCTCCCACCACTACCCCATTAATTCAGTTTATTTTTATCTAGCGTTTCAAAGTATATTTGTATTTTATACAGATTCAGTTAATTCCAAAAGTGCAGTATTTGCTATATACAGCAATTCTTGATATGATTGAAATAAGAACATGTAAAAATTCACACACACCTGAGTATGAGCTAAAAACGCAAAAAGATGTTGCAACTTTCTCATTAGGGAATTGCACCCATTCAAATTTAAAGATAACACGTGCCTCCGGAAACTGCAAAGGAAGGGGGAAATAGGATGATAACATTTCCATGTACTGTTACAGACAGAATGTTCTGATGCCACAGATCAAATGTATCAGATAACAATGAATTTGGCCAGTGTTTGCTTTAATAATTTTTAAATAGAGAACACCTCAAACATACTATTGATGAAGGACTGCTTAAGATACTTAATTAAAAAGCCAGCTTAATTTTTAAAGTCACAGTTGAATTCACTCACATTGTAAGATATAGAAAGCTTTCTTAACTCGAAGTTTATATAACTCTGCAGTAAAAGGAAACCAAGCATCAATTGTCATAAAGTGCATAAGAGCACCACTTTCCATCTACCATTTTTATTAGAATTCGAAAAACACTGTAAATGGTAACATTTTTATCAATGTAAGGGCCAGCATTCTACATCATGTGTGGTTCCGAACTCCAAGAACGCTTTCTCTGTAATGCAATGTTGTTTTGGTTAGGGATAAATTAATTTAGGCAAATAGACTGATTCCAACATGTTACTTAACTGCAATACTGAAAACACAGCCATGGATGAAAAAGAATGAGGACACTGGCACACAGATGAGTACTCCGATTCCTTACAAGAGGAAGTTTAAACTTACTCCGTAGCCATGAATAATGCCTGAATCACACTGTTCATGTAACAGGTATTTCCTAAGTTAATTAAACCAGTCTTTCCAGTTTCAGATTTTCCAGAAAATCTAGACAAACAAGATTGCAAGGAATTGGATTGAGAGGTCCAGGCACTCTGATTCAGTATCATCTTAATTTTCTCTTCATTGGGTTTGGGAAGATCCTGTGGAAGGGGAAAAAGGAAGAGTTGAACACTGAGAACAACATCTCTCCACACTTGCTTTTATAAACACTGGCTTCCACCAGGCGACATCCTTGCACTCTGTAATCCCCCTCAGTCCCAAACATGGCCTCAAGTTCTTGCTAGCTGAGCAAAAATATCATGTAGTTGTTTCGGAAAGTGCTGACACTACCATTGATCGGCCAGTCATCAAAGATTTGTTGTGTAGGGCATGGCCAACATACACTCCTAGAGTATCTACTCTAAAGATACCGCAAAATCTGTAGGTCACTTTTCAATTGTATCCCTGATACTTTGCCAAGAAAACCACTTTTGAGTTTTAATCTGTGGCAGCAAAACAGAACAGCTTCTGTTCACTGTCTGATACATCCTACTTGTTATGATGCTGCTATCAAAAGATCCAATATTCAATTCTAACAGTATTAACAGTGATATTTTTCTTCATGGAAATAAGTGTCCCACCTCTAACTGAAATGAACATATATTTGACCAACACACATTAGGCTTCATTACACATTACAGAGTTCCCTTGGAAACTGATCAGGAAAAATTTTAGGCCAAATCAAACAACCATTTCAGCAATCATTCTCCAATAGTACCCAAAGCAAAGGGATCCAACAGGATGAGAATACACCCCACACTTGAAGTGTTCTTCTGGAGAAGGCAATCTAAGACTTTACTTCACAGCACTGAGTCAACATGTGGTGCCTTCAGCTCCCAAATGATTGCACGAGTTGCGCTTTAGAGTGTACTCAGCGAGCTCTGTATTTCAAGGCTGCTTCTTTTACAGGATATTCACACATTCAACCTACCCATACTTTATACAGAAGTCAATTTTTAGAAGTGTATATACATAGCAAATTATTCTTGGCATTGTTACTTCCTGTCTTTCACTAACAAATGATTTTTCTAGTCTTACAATCTCAAGCAGCTTTACTTAATTC
This sequence comes from Gekko japonicus, assembly GCF_001447785.1. NCBI lineage: Eukaryota > Metazoa > Chordata > Lepidosauria > Squamata > Gekkonidae > Gekko > Gekko japonicus. The sequence goes on from NW_015173675.1 coordinate 1,899,450, forward strand.
ACAACATGACCCATGAAGACAATGCAAAAGTCAGGTTCTGAACCCAAGATACACATTCCACAATACTTAAATATTTGCATCCACATACCTTGATGGCTTCTAAAATAGGTTCATAGAGTTCCGGGAATCCAGAGTAATGATACATCATACATTGTATTAGCTCACTCAGCTGTTCCAAAAAAGCTGCACTGGAAGGCAGGCCATTGTTTTTGAAGGAATTTACAAGCTTGACCACATGTGGAACAACCTAATGTTAAGATAAAAAGAGAAAAGGCACCTAAAACTCAAAGATTTTGCCATGCAATACATTTTGGAAGCCAAACCATATTTGGGTACCCTTGATCAGAAATATTCAATCTGGCAATAACATTTCAATTAAACAAACTGTACTGTTCTTAACCATTTGAGCACATTCTAATCTGATCATATCTCTTCTTTATGGTGAAACAGAACTTGCTGTCATTAAATTATAGCCATAAAATATAGATTCATTCACAGCTCCATCTAGTGTGAATCATCACAAACCTTACCTATAAATCCAATCCTCCTCCCTCAGTACATTGGCCAAAATGATATTAGGGTTGGGGGAATTCTAAAGATGCTGATTTATCCAGTAGCTTCCAAGTTTAGCAAACTGTAGTCTTCTACTCTGCACCTACTATCCTTTACACTTTAATGCTTACTTTTCTTCATACCAGACCTCTAATAATCAATATTATAGATGGAAATCAAGATGGCTTTAGATAGAAACCAAGTCCCCCTAAGATGGAACACATTAACAAAACCTTACAGAACTGCACATCTTTATCCAACTCCCTCTTTCCTCATGTATTTGGTTTTTCAATGTAACACATGTACTACTTACTATTCCCATTTTCTGTGATTACTCCCAATTGTGATAGTCATGTTTCTACTTGAAGGACAATAAAGTGCCACCCACAAGCTAGGAGATCAGCCTAGTGGCACAGAAAACTGCTACCAATAGTGGATAATATTCTGGACAGTTAGAGGTATGTAGCTTCACTCCAACCCAGAAAAAGAAAAGTATATTAAAATACCAAGTACTGCTCAGATTTGTAGCTGGATGAGCAGGCTCCCACTTACCTAGCCCCAAGTCAGTGATAAGTGCTATAGGAAGTTGTTTCTCACAACAGGTAGAGCAGAATACAAAAATAAAGAGCCATCAATGAGATACTATATTACAACCAGATGCTTTAGTCATTTTCCTGTTCATTCAGTAACTTTCATTTAGCTACTGCAGGCTAACTTTTGGCCTTTTTTTGCTCCTGAACATCAGCATACAGATGTGAAACCTGACCCCATGTCTATTATGGGTAGTTCAGAACCAATTCAAATGTCTTCCCCCCTTTTGCATTGTTTTCTAGGTCTTTAATACTAGTCCTCCTGCATTGTTTATTGGAAGCCCTTGCTCTGATTTTCACATTTTATAATCTGCCTTATGTCTCAGTGAAAAAGGGAAGCAATTATAATTATATTAATAAGGATGGTAATGACAACAATACTAATAACCAGTACAATTAAACTGTTATCATGTATGAATGCAACTTGCTGCCATGGTCCCCCATTTTCCCAAAGCATCTACATTCAGTCATCATGGAAACTGGCACTTGATTAAACAGGAAAGTTTTCAATCAAGCTCCACATGCGCAAAGGGAGAGAATGGAGAGTGCACAAGCTGTTTTTGTGTCCGATTACTGTTTAATTACAGCTTGCTGCAATTCCTGAATGCTTGCAAAATTCTTTTCCGAGGCTGCTCAAGGCTGCAATCTAGATTTTAATAAGAAAAACAATGAAAAGACCGAACAATTATACAAATCTACTGCTGTAAAAACATGTTTATGCTATTTGTAAGGGGACACTTTAGGGCTCAGGTGATAGCTTACCAAGTGAAAAGCCTCTGGAGAATGCTGAAAACTAAGCAACATGTGAGAAAGGACAGCTAAAGCACCAGGTCTCACAAGAGGAAACCAGAGTCGATTAAAAACCTAAGAAAATACAAGCAAACAAAAACACAATGACCAATGGAATTAATAGATATTCAGTAGAGATGTCTTTTAGTTATGTTTTATAGACTATTTAAATCTAACTAGAACAGAAAAGGCAAAATATCAGCTATTCTATAAAAAGGCCTGGCAGCTGCACTACAATTATAACAAGCCTACCATTAAGCTATCATACTTACCAGTTCAATTTTAAGCAGAGTAACATCAATAAGGATAGTAAACTTCTGGACTGCAGCTAGTCCTTTTAACAGTGCGATCACCCAGGTCTCCACATGCTGAGCTAATGGCCAAGAAAGCCAGTCAATCATTCTGAAAAGTGATAGGTACACATGTTACTGTCAGGCACAAAACCTGTGTTCTACTAAACAACTTCAGTCAAATCTGGGATTAGTTTGCACAACAGGAGCACCACAGGGAAATCACCTCAAGTCACACCAAAAGCAAATACAATTGCATGGCATCACCCCAAGGAAGTTCTTTTGTTGCAGAGAAATAATTTTACCATTTTTAACACTGTGCAACTGGAACAGAAAGTAATCTAAATCTTAACTAAAAAAAACCATAAACATAACATCATTTACAGGCCAATAAAGTCATGCATCATTAAAACCCAATTAAATATTGTTCTTCAAATTGCTGGTGAACTTTGGCTGCAACTTTCTAAATGTATCTATATTTCAATGTGCAAGCAGCAATTGGATCTTTGTCGTGCAATCTTTTCCTAAAAGTAACCTGTCCAGATATTTAGTTCTTAAGTCATTATAAATAGAACAGGACAGCAAACACCAAATGTGGCTGCACAAGTGTCAAGGGCACAGATAACAAGCAATGCATTTCTCCTCCCTTTCTCTCTACTTGCCATTTTGTAAATATTTACTACCAAACACAATACTAACAGATTGCCTTCATTAAGCATCATCCTTTCCAAAGACATTTACTGTGCCATAAGTGTAAATGACAAGAAGGAGGTTCTTGACACATAGATGTGTCATTTCATGCTGGGCCTGCCTTATGTATGTACCAGTTAGTGTCACCATTCAACATGTCTGTTTCCACTTTCCTTGATTTTCAGAAGGGGGAAAAAAACTTATATTTGTGGAACAACAATATTATCTGCTCACCATTGATAGCAATAACCAATGGGAAAGAACAAATGTCCCAGCATTTTTGCCAAATCTTAGGGCCTCATTTGCCTATGGGAAAATCTGGACTGGACATTGAAAAAGTAATGACAGGCAACAGACAGACCCTTTGAAGTGGTTTTTAAAAGCATGTACTAGAAAATAAGCACAGCATACACAATTGGATAGATGCAAAACAGCCCAAAGAATTCACAGCCTCCTACTCAAAAACAACCATCCAGCAAGTATCAATTACCCACAAAGAACCTCTTAACCTATACTGTTTTGTGGTGTCTTTGGAAGTCACCAAAGAGCCCTACTATTGTGGAATGATAGGTCACTCCACAAGAACAGAACCTCTATTGAAAAAGCTTGTGACTGAACTGTGATCAATCTATACTTGGAAGAATGTCAGGAGTATCTGAGCATACATTAATACAAGCAAAATGTATGAATTGTTTACTAGAAAGATGTGGCACTTGTACAAGCTTTCTGCAAATACTGTACACATTACTGTGTATATCACCAAGGGAAAGGCCACAAAAGACAAAATGGAATATAGTGCTGTAGGCAACCTTGTAGATGGCACAAACTTAAGCATAAGTTGTCCAGTAAGTTCCCCATGGATCCAAAAAAAGGTACACCAAATCTCTCTAACTATGACAAGTGCCTGGGAATTAATTGGAGTATAAAGAGGCCCAGAATTTGAATGTTAATGCTAAACAGTAAAGGGTAATTATAGGCATTATCTGATATTTTCAATTTAGATACTAGCAAGGGAAATTAATATTTTAAAACATGGTTATTAGGATAACCACAGCTGTTCAAGAACCTATTGTTTAAAAAGCCAGACCACTCACCTGCACAGGTATATCAAATTTTATTATAAATTGTACAAAACAAAGGATCAAGTTTACATGCAAAAGTAGGAAAAAATAGTTTAAAGGCAAAGCTTTACATTGATAATTGGAACATGTATGGAAGAAAACAAATGAATGCATATTTTACACAATATTAGGAGGAAACTGTTAAAAATGATGCACCAATGGTATCTAACCCTCTGTCCTAAATACAAGAATCCAGAAATAGTAACAATAAATGCTAGAAAAGTTAACAGGGAAAGGGGGATCTTATCCATTGTTAATAAACAAATAAAAAGTTATTTATAAAATTAATACAAATTATTACAAAAACAATAAAATGTTTTTGGTAACAACTACAGTTCATGAGCAAGCTGACTGAGATTAAATTGATCCTTGATCCTAGAGTTTATCTATTCTGTCACATTTCAAAGGATAAACACCCCCTTTATTCTACAAGCTACGGTATCAATCTTCTGAAACTATTAATTTCTAATCACTCATGGACAAAAAGGCCCAAGACAAACCTCTGTTGTGATATCTGAATGCTGCCTTACCTTAGAGAAAGATACACTATCGTTTTGGTAGCAGTTCCATTCAACAAGGTATATTTCTTAAAAAACTGAGATTGTAGCTGATATTACTGCTTGGTTAAACTTCCTATTATGTTTTAAAGTGTAGTACAGATGCAGGCTGCTTTTTTGTGTGCTCCACAACACCAGCTACACGTCTCAACAATTTACATAACTGTTCACAATGTAAAGGTACTGAGCACAGTCCAGCAGAAATTAGTTGTGATCAATCTTCATTGAAGTAACTGGGGCAAGTTAACTATGAGTAACAATTACACAGGCTTATTTGGAACTCAACTTGCTCTCAAGGAGGTGATCACAGCACTGCAGCCTTTTCCTCACTCCACAACTTTCATGGGACCGGCTCATGAGCTTGTAATCAGAATAACAATTTTGCTCATGTGTATAATTTGTGCAAATTTAACCAACAAAAATGATACGATCAATTGACCCAGACTTCCTTAGCTTGCCAATGAACTGCTTTTTTCATGCCCTTCTCTGCTATAAAGACCATACCTGCACAAAGCTTGTGTCATACTTGCATCTTTTACATTTGGGTCTGTCGTAAGGCTCCCAATGAGTACTGTAATCATCTGTAATGGGATATGCTGCACAAGACTTGCCAGGGCAACAGAAGGTTCAAATGAAGTATCTACAATGGCAACATCAAATTAAACATCAGAAGCAGAACAGCACCTGTTTCCTCTCTGCTTGGTTCTTAAGACATTAAAGAATTCTCAGTTTGGGAGAAAGAAGGTAAGTACTCACACTGGGAGGTTTAATATATTGAGAATTGGGAGGGGGGAGAACTAACTAAAATTATGAATGTTTTTAAATGCTGTTATCCCATTTATTTATTTATTTATTTTATTTCATTTATACCCCGCCCTCCCCGCACGTGGGCTCAGGGCGGTTTACACAGGCACAAAAGTGCAATAAAAATACAAGCTAAAACAATTAAGGCACAAGTGCAGTAAAAGTCAACAGTTAAAACAGTTTAGGCAAAAATGCACATCTCACAGGACACATAGCGGCGGCAGCTCCTACTCAAAAGCCTGGTGGAAGAGCTCCATCTTGCAGGCCCTGCGGAACTGTACCAGGTCCCGCAGGGCCCTGATCTTCTCCGGGAGCTCATTCCACCAGGTAGGAGCCGCCACCGAAAAGGACCTAGCCCTTGTGGCCGCAAGCCTGGCCTCCTTGGGGCCCGGGGTCACTAGGCGGTGTTGTGACCCCAACCAAAGTGCTCTTTGGGGGGAAAGGCGGTCCCTCAGGTATGCCGGACCCTGGCCATGTAGGGCTTTAAAGGTAAGCACCAGCACTTTGAAGCGAATCCGGAATGCTATAGGCAGCCAGTGCAGCGCTTTCAGCACAGGTTGGATGTGGTCCCATCTAGAGGCACCCACTACCAACCTGGCCACTGCATTCTGCACCGGCTGCAGCCTCCGAATTTGCGACAAAGGCAGCCCCATGTAGAGAGTGTTACAGTAGTCTAACCTCGAGGTGACCGTCGCATGGATCACTGTGGCCAGATCGCCACGGCTAAGGAAGGGGACCAACTGCCGCATCAGCCGTAGATGATAAAAGACTGTTTTGGCAGTGGCCGCCACCTGGGCCTCCATCGTTAACGTGGGGTCCAAGAGCACTCCCAACCTCCTAAGCTGGTACCAAAGGTGCCCCATCGAAGGCCGGGAGCAGGAGCCCCAATCCCATACCACCCAGGCGCAGGACCTCCGTCTTCGCCGGGTTCAGCTTCAGCCGGCTCAGCTTGAGCCACCCAGCCACGGCCTGTAAAGCCCGGTAAAGATCTTCTGGGTCGGAGTCTGACTGGCTGCCCAACATCAGATAGAGCTGGGTGTCATCGGCATATTGATGACACCCAAGCCCATACCTCCGGACAATCTGGGCGAGGGGGTGCATGTATATGTTAAATAGCATCGGGGAGAGTACTGCCCTCTGGGGCGCTTCGCATTCAAGCAGGTGCCTCTGGGACTGCTGCTCCCCTAGCCCAACCCTCTGCCCCCAACCTTGGAGAAAAGAGACAAGCCATTGAAAGGCGAACCTCTGAATCCCCACGTCGGCAAGGCGGTGGGCCAGCAGCTGGTGGCCGACTGTATCAAATGCGGCCGACAGATCTAACAACAACAGCGCCGCCACACTGCCTCGATCCAGATGTCTATGGAGGATGTCAGTAAGGGCAACCAGCACTGTCTCCGTCCCATGCCCTGGGCGAAAACCAGACTGGAATGGTTCAAGGACAGAAGCGTCATCTAGAAATCCCTGTAACTGTGTCGCCACCGCCCTCTCAATCAGTTTGCCCAAATAGGGCAAACTGGACACTGGCCGATAGCTAGCCAATTCAGTCAGGTCCAGAGTTGGCTTTTTCAGGAGAGGGCAGACCATCGCTTCCTTGAGTGCCTCGGGGAACCGCCCCCCGAAAGAGACTTGTTGATAATCTCCCTCAAGGCACCTCGAAACCCCCTGTGGCCCGCTTTAATGAGCCAGGAGGGGCACGGATCTAGGCTGCAAGTGGTTGGACACACAGATACAAGCACTCTATCAACTTCCTTCAGGCTGAGCCGGTCAAAGCCCTCCAAACCCGGCGAAACCGTGCAAGGGGCCTCAAGTTCACGTACTGTATCAACTGTGGCGGGGAGGTCACGGTGGAGCAACAAGACTATCTGTGAAATAGCTCGCAAAAGCCTCACAGCCAATATCCAATTCCCTACTGTTTTGTCTGCCATGTGGCAGAGCTGTCAATGATCGAATCGTCCTAAATAATTGGGCCGGGCGTGAGCTAGCGGACGCAACCCTAGCTGCGTAGTAATCTCTCTTCGCAGCCTTGACTGCCATCTCATAGGATCTCATAAACGTCCTATAAGATGTTCTTGTGGCCTCATTGCGAGCTCGGCGCCACCATCTCTCCAACCGTCTGAGCTCCTGTTTCATAAACTGCAACCCCTGGATATACCAGGTGGCCAGCTTAGAGCGAGGGCGCAGAGGGCGCCGGGGAGCGATCACGTCGATGGCTGTAGAAAGTCGTCTATGCCAGTCATCCACGAGCTCATTCAACGAGCCATTAGGGAGCATTGGATCCCGCAGAGCCATCTGAAGCCGCATAGGGTCCATTAGGCTCCGTGGGCAAGCTAAAATCCGCTCACTGCCTAAACGGGGTCGGGGCGGGACATTTGCACGAGCCTTCAGGGGATAGTAGTCCGACCATGGTACCACTTCTGCAGTAATCCGGTCCACTCTAATCCCCGCCGCGAAGATTAAATCGAGCGTGTGCCCAGCCTGGTGCGTGGGGGTCAATACCCATTGGGAGAGTCCTAGCGACGCCATGGACACCACTAGGTCCGTAGCCCGACTAGAGGTCGCGTCATCGGCATGGACATTGAAGTCACCCAAGACTAAAAGCCTAGGGTGCTCCAGCGCCCAGCCTGCTACGGCCTCCAGTAGAGACGGCAGACTACTGGCCGGTGCGTTAGGCGGACGGTACACCAGCCAGATTGCCAAACTCTCCTCGGCCTCCAGCACCAGACCAACACACTCTAAGCCCGCAATCTCCACCGTAGGGAGCGCCCTGAAGGAGTAAGCCTCTCGTACAAATATCGCCACTCCTCCCCCCCACCCCCTATTCCGTGATTGGTGTAGGACCGAAAACCCAGGTGGGGCAAGCTGGGTGAGAGCTACAGTCTCCCCTTCCTGCACCTTTAAAGACTTTATGTTCAAAATGCTGGCTACAAAGTCATCCTGCTTTTTAAAAAATGAACTTTTTCCCATCTATAAAGACAGTGCAACTACAAAGTTTAATCAAGTTCTTTTGTTCCTTTGTAACAATACACAGAGCACATACCTGTATAGCAGACTCGACTAGCTGAGTCAGACTCCACTAGCTCTATCATCACTACACTACAGCACATCCTTTGATGCCCCTCAATTTCTGAGTATAGGGCAGTTGCCTGAGCAAACTGCTCACTTCAATAATATTACAGCTTTTCTAACCCTGGCTTAATACAGACCATTCAATACCCAGCAATTTGCAACATCTTCATGGTTTCAAACGTTTTCAGTACAAAGCCTTCAACCTATACATATATTCATGAACAACCACCCAAAGTAAAACGTAAGGTGGTTCTCATAAGCCACAGAGGATTGCCAGGAAAGATTCAAACTGCTCCCTGGCACACTGTACTAAAATCAACTTTGTAACTGTCACATTGGTGAGGAGGGCTCAGTCTAGCTTGTTGATTTTAAAAAGCTGGAAATTCAAACGTCTCTGGTCCCACTCCCGTACTTTCAACCTTCTAAGATATTTTATGAGCATTAAGACCTATAAGCATGAATTCTATTTGGATATTTTTACACTTTGAGCCAGTGTGTATGGTAATTAGAATGCCTAGATTGGAATCTGGAGACCCAGGTTCAATCCCCACTCTGCTGAAGAAACTTGCTGGATAACCCTTGGGCCAGTCACACACTCTCAGGCAAACCGACCTCACAGGATTGTTGGTGGTGGTGGAAAGTGCCTGTAAGTCATATCCAACTTATGGCAAACCCTTAGGGTTTTCAAGGCCAGAGACACTCAGAGGTAGTTTGTTATTGCATACCTCTGCATAACAACCCTGGGTTTCCTTGGTGGTCACCCATCCAAACACTAACAGGGCTGACCCTGTTTAGCTTCCAAGATCTAATGAGATCGGGCTAGCCTGGACCACACAGACCAGGGTTGTTAGGAAGATAAAAAGGGGAGGAAAATTACGTAAACCACGGTGGGTCCCCGTTGGGGAGAAAGGCAGGGTATAAAGTAAAAAATGAGATGTTGTCTGTGCTGTAGGGAATTTATTTGTCTCATCCTAGTAACATTACTTAGAAAGAGAACTGCATGAACATAACCTACAAGGTAGCTACTTATCTGTCAATAGCCTAGGAGACAACCTGCCTAACTACATGATTCTCTTGATTGTGTGTGTTCCCAAAGCTGCGTAGTTTGGGAACACCCAGAACTAGTTCCCAGACCACAATGGAATCATTTGAAAGATCTCGTGAAGAGAAACACATAACTTTCTCATTCTTTGTAAAAGAGAAGACTGGGTATTCACTACTTTAAACAGCCTGACCTCAGAGAGAGAGAGAGAGAGCACAGAAAACCCCGTGCGGAAATAGGCATTTGCTCACCAGTAGAGGAGATAATGGCGAAGAGTTCCTGTAAGGAGGGCAGCAGGGTGTCGGGCTCGGCCTTCCAGATACTGCGGAGAAGACTGCTGACGTGGGTGACCTGGGAGACGTACAGGCGCAGCTCGGCCTCGCGGGTCCCTTGCGTCTGGAAGTGGGCGATGTTCCGCACTAGCTGCTGGCAGAAGGCGAGGGCAGGCTTCCTGCCGCGGGGCAGGCACTGGGGGAAGTCGCCGAGCAGCTGGCAAAGGCGGGCGCAGAGCGGGGCGGGGGGCCTCTCGCCCACCAGCCGCAACGCCTCTTCCTGCAGCAGCGCGAAGAGCTCCAGAACAGCCGGGCAGCTGATGAGAAGGCGCAAGCCGGCCTGGATGTAGTCCAGCACGGCCGGGTCGAGAGCGGGCCCGAGGCCGGGGGCCGGAGACGCCGGCGCCAGCGAAGACGGCGACGCCGGGCCGCGTCCCTGAAGCAAGGCCAGCACCAGGTCGCGGGTGAAGAAGGCCTCGAAGTCGTCGCGGTGGTGGCGAGCGTAGGCCTCCAGCACCTGCCGCCCCACCTGCCGCTGGAAGGGGTCGGGGCCCTGCAGGATCAGGCTGGTGCTGAGCGCGAACATGGCCCGGCACTGCGGCCCGCTCAGCGGCGTCTCCGCCGACTCCACCACGCGCCTCACGATCACGCGCTTCACCTGCAGCGGGTGCGACGAGCTCACCAGCCCCTCCAGGATCTTGTCCATGGCGGCCACCGCCGGGCCAGCATCGGCCACCCCGCTCCTCCTCTTCCTCCTTCAGGCCCTCCTCGGCGCTCCGCAGCGGCCGCGTCTCCGGCTTCCGGCCGCCCCTGGACTCACCGCCCGGCAGCGGTGCCTCAACATGGACCCAAGCCGGCCGTCCTCATCAGACGCGGGAGGCTTCTCAAAACCGGCAGCTCGGAGGCCCCAGACGCCGGGAAGCTTCTGACCCGGAAGCGATGATGCGGCGCATAGTCACGTCGGACAGGAAGTAGAAAAAAATAGGCTTCCCGAGCGTGCTTCAACGTCGACGAGATTAGCTGAGAGGGCCGCCCTAACAACGCGCATGCGGCTTTGTCGCTGCGAAGGGGTGCTGCGGCTCTTGTGTGGTATCCAATCACGGACCGCGTGGAGTTGGAAGGATGGCGGCGCGATAAAAGGGGGCGGGACGGGGGTAGGGTACCGGGTGATGCGGGGATTTGTGGAGGAGAACTCTAAAAAGTTTCGGTGGACGCTTCGTTTCTCCGCTTCCCCTGAGCGCTTGTTCCGCCTGACGCGCTTCACCACAGGCAACGCATAACATAGTGGGTTCGAAGCTAAAAACAAGACCGTCCCACGTTCACGCATAGCACAGCGGCCCACTGTGGCGAGCCAAACCACTGCCTTGTTCTCACGTTTCACATTTTTAAAGTTTTTGTTCAATTTGGAACGAGATTGGGCGGGGTCACATTAAAATGCATGCACTGTATTGGTAACATTGAGAGAAAGGATTTAAACCACTGATTCTCAAATGAGAACCATATGTGAGAGAAACAGAGTTTAGTAGATAGATTGGCACAGAGGTCATTTGGGGGGGGGAACGCAGTTCCCCCGAGTGAGGTGCAGGGGGCGGGGCACATGATGAAGCCCCACCCCCTGTTTCCAGCCACCCCGCTTCCTCATTCAGCCAGGAGGAGGCAGGAGAAGAGGGAGGGTAAGTTGCTTCCTCCCCGACTCTCCCCACCCCTGCCTGCCTGGGGCTAGGGAGGGCCTTGACGGGGCTTCCTCGCACTCCCGCTGGCCTTGCAGGTCCACTGCCGGACCCCTGATGTCAGGGGGTGTGGCATATGCTAATGAGTTCCCCTAGCTCTTTTTCTACGAAATGACCCCTGGATTGGCAAGGAGATGGCAGTGTGTTTTGTGAACAAAGTGACAGGATAGTAAGGCTGGATGCCAGGATCAGTAAAAGGAAAAAGCAAAGGAAAAGGTCAGAAAAAAGGCTGAGAGCTGAGCTATTACCTCAGGCAATCACATAATTCGTTTCCCCTCAATTAGTGCTGGGAATGGTTACCATTGCTTGCATCATAGGTAGTGTGTGAAGATTACGTACACAAATATTCTGAAGGCTAGTGCTGATCACTGATAGCGTGGCACAGGAAAACATGACTAATGTGCTTATGGCTTCAAATTCCAGTCCAGTCATGATGTAAATTCCTCACATTTAATTCATTGATTACGTCTTGTCATCAAATAATTCCTGAGGGACAAGTGGCATATGTGTGTGTGTGTGTCTGTTAAGTGCTGTCAAGTTGCTTCTGACCTGTGATGACCCTATAAATTAATGATCTCCCAAAGGTCACAGTCCTATTGCTGAGGTCTTTGGAAGCTGAGAGCTGTGGCTTCCTTGACTGAGTCAATCCATCTCATGTTGCATCTTCCTCCTTTCCTGCTGCCTTCCAACTTTTCCTAACATTACGGTCTTTTCCAGTGACTCTTGTCTTCTCATCATGTGACCATAGTACAATAACCTCAGTTTAGTCATTTTGACTTCTAGGGAGAGTTCAGGGTGGATTTGATCTAGAACCCACTTCCAGTTCAGTAGTCTATGATTTAAAAAAACTGCATACACTTTGCCTATTACTGAAAGCAGGCGTATAGGCCTATAGTTAGTAGGAATTGTTTTTGAGCCTTGTTCGTGTATTGAAACTATCACTGCATGCTTCCATGATTGGGGAATAATGCCGGATTCATTAATTTGAGTAAAAAGTGGGGCTAGCAATCTACTCCACCAGGTGGGGTTTATCTTTAGGAGATCTGCTGGAATTAAATCTGGGCCTGGGACTTTGCCTGAGCGCATTTGCATAATTAGAAGATTCTAGGGCTGCCAAGCCGCGGCGGGGGATCCGTGCGTCGTCACAGGATCCCTGCTGCGGGGGGACAGCGATACACGTTGCACCGGTGTCGCCAGGATGTGACGCTACGTGTCGCTCTGGCAACGGGACTCCAAACAGCCCCGTTGCCAGAGCGACGCGTAGCGTCACATCCTGGCGACGCAGGTGCAACGCGTATCGCTGTCCCCCCGCGGCAGGGATCCTGTGACGACGCACAGATCCCCTGCCGTGGCTTGGCAGCCCTAGAAGATTCACAGTCTCAGATGAAACTGGAGACCAGGAGTTGATTTGAGGTGGTTCAATCTGGTGCCCTTGGAGCTCAAAGCCAGGGGTCACAGCAAAAATCGAGGTGAGATATCTTTCCCAGATTCCGGGGGTGATACATGCTGGAATTCCAGCTACCCCAGAGAGACCCCTGTTGATCAACTCCCATAATGTTTGTGACTCGTTGTTTATGGCTGAAATTAGAACCTTCCAGCCTTGGCATGTGGCTGACTCATATAGTGGGTTTGAAGCTAAAAACAAGACCGTCCCACGTTCACACATAGCACAGCGGCCCACTGTGGAGAGCCAAACCACTGCCTTGTTCTCCTTGTGAAAGTTCTTATCTGGTAGCTCTAAGAGATGGCCTACCAGTACTGAATCAATATGGGCAGGCTTTTTTGTATATTAACGCAGTATGAGAACTTACACTGTAGTTGTGCGAAGCGACGTGCTTGCATTCTCCATGAAAGTCCACTGAGGCCTTTTCCCACTCCCCAACGCTGGTGAGCCCCACGTGGGTCCTGGAGAGTACCCCAAGTTTGCAGAACTATCTGATTTGGGTAAGTGTGGTCCTGATCCATGGATTTAGATATCCGCAGATGGGGACCAAAATCAAGAAATAGATATACAGATTGCTACCACTCCTTCTACTGAGGATGTTTGCTGTGAGCAACTTCCTAAATAGGACAAAAGCTGAAAACATTATCCCAGCCATAGTAATGAATGCTACTGCTTTTCCAATCTCCGCCTTATGGTGGATGCACATAGGAAGTGAAGATAATTTCACAAAACTGTTACAGTGATTCATATGCTCCATGCCTTCACGGCCTAAAAATTAGTTTAGATAATTTGAACCAGATCTTTCCTCAAGCTGACAGTGTATTTCATGAGCTTAAAACATGAGATTCTGGATGTCAGCAGTGCCTGCTGGACCAAGACTACTTAGTAAAAATAAACCATGCTTGCAAAGAAAAACACCCCAAATCCAGTAGTCACCCTGAGGGCAGAACTGTACCGCACAGGCAGTTTCATGATTCTTTGAAGAGCCAGTTCTTGTTTTTACAAAATGCAGCCAGGGAAGCTGCAGTTTGACAGGAGAGAGGGGCTCCTTAACCCTTCCCCATTGAAAATCATCCCCACTAAACTGCCCATCTCCCCAATCTGATGCAAGAGTATGGGTCCCTTTAAGATGGTGGGTTACGATATGCAGTAGGATGTAGGGTCAGGCAGCATAGAAATGAATTTTGCTTGGCTGAAAAGCTTTTCATGTTCTGAACTCCCATGACTGTTCAAGAGAGGCTGTTCCAGAATTTCACTCTTGATTGCTCTATATAAATCACCACACAATGACAAATTTAGAGTCCAGTGGCACCTTTAAGACCAACAAAGGTTTATTCAAGGTATGAGCTTTCGTGTGCATGCACACTTTATCAAAGGTATTTAATAAAGGTATTTGATCAAAGCTCATACCTTGAATAAACCTTTGTTGGTTTATTCCAAATTTGTTGTACTGCTTCAGACCAATATGGCTGAGCAACTGGATCTCCCACCACACAATGCTTACTTAAAATTCTGGGGAAAAAAGTCTCAATAGTTGTATTGGCTTAGGTACTACGCAGTGTGAGTGGAATTGTATGAACCTTCCTTCCCCCCACCCATTCTGCCCCAGAGATCACTGGGCCTCCAGGAGCAGTGCATGTTGGGGCAACCGAGGTGTCAACCATATGAGAAGGTAATCAGTGAGATATCACCTTCCCCTTCTTCACAAATGGAAGTGTTGTTGCATCAGATGTACAGCTGTTATGCCAACAGAATAGCAATTTGGGTTCAGGACATTGTTTCCTTTGGAACTAGTTTCCCCCCAAAGATTCTTATGTAATCTTGAAAATCTTTTTATTCTTTTAAGTCTCTTGGTACATGGGCATCCCCCGATTCCCCCGGTATCTGTGACCACATGACGAACTATTAAACATGAAGGCCACAGAGATAAATAGCTCACTTAGCTCTTTCTGTTACCCTTAGGACTGGTAGAGATAATCATAGGACATAGACACCTACTACTGGTGGTTATTGGTCTGTAGTTAAGACTGAAAGGTGAAGAGACTCTTCCTTGCTCTATTAATTTTCTGCACACTGCTAGGGCTGACTAAGAGGTGTTTCTTACAATAATTCTAAAGGAGTAGCCATGTTAGTCCACTGCAACAAAGTGGAACCAAATCAAATGACACCATACAGTCTAGAGGAAGTGTAAACTTTTGAATAAATTGTTAGGGCTTAGCTACATGGTACAACCAACCAGACTCACAGTCAGATGTACATCAGGTGAACTCACCTTAAAAACACTCATTTGCTCTGTGCAGTAAGGAGGGGGGGGGGAGGTGGAGCATCCATTTCCCTTACTACCTTGCTTTTGCCAGCAGAGAAAGGGTGATGGGAGACTTTTTGCCCCATTTACCTGATTCTGTGTGTCTTTTATAATGCATGTGGAAGCAGAGAAAAGGGGCAAGACTTCCCCCAATGTACATCTGACTGTGAATCAGGCCGTGCACCTATGACTCCATGTGTTGAGTGTATCGTGTATTTTGGCTCTTAGTCTGAAAGTGCCACTTGATTTCTATTTCACTAACAAAATTTGTTGCAGGATATAAGCTTTTGTGAATCACTGCTCACTTTTCTTCAAATATCTGAAGAAGTGAGCCACCATAACTCAGGAAAGATCATACCCTGCCACAAATTTTATTAGTCTTTAAGGTGCCACTGGACTTTTGCTCTTTTCTGCTGCTACAGACAAACACGGCTATCCATCTTGATCAGTTTCATCTCCATGTAACAGAAACCCCTGGTGCTAGAGCTATTGAACAAGTGTACATGGTTACTTTGACCTAGACACACGTGAAGGGATATAGACACAGCAGCAGTTAAACTTCCATTGCATTGTATTTGCTCCAGTTTCTAAAGCTTATAATGCTTCTCCCTGATCATTAAATAATAGAACCTAATTCTCAGTAAAGTAGTTTGTAAGTATAGAATAGCTGTATCCCATAAAGGTTCAGAGAAACATTGGGAAGAAGTAGGGGGGGGAAAGAAATAAAAAGGATCTTCAAAAATGAACAAGAAAAACAGCCTCCATTGACACTTCAGATTCTGAAGCAATGTGAGAAACTTATAGACACAAGCTATGGATTAGTGTACACGGTGATACACTGTCTCCTATGCACTTAATTTGTTGCTTTTCTACCAGTCATTTTTTGTGTAATCCTTACTTATCCTTCCACTAGTATCATTCCAGCAGTATCTTCTGTATGTTCCCAAGTCTGGGTCTTTTTGAAATACAGCATTATTGTAACCACACAACACAGGGTTGCCAGCCTTAGGGCTGGCATGGTGCCATGGTTAGAGTGTTGGACTAAGACCTGGGACAACCAGGTTTGAATTCCTGCTCCGCCATGGGAGTTCGCTGAGTGACCTGGGGCCTATCACAGTTTCTCAGCCTGACCTGCTTCACAAGGTTGTTGTTGTGAAGATAAAGTGGAGGAGGGGAGAATTATGTGAAAAGCTACTTTGGGTCCCAGTTAGGGACCAAAGTGGAATATAAATAGTAAAATATAAAATAAGCCAACCTCTTGCTTGGAAAATTCCTGGTGATTTGGAGGTAGTGCCTGGAGCAGATAGAGTTTGGGGACTGGAGGAAGCTCACTGGAGGTGGTATGCCATAGAGCACACCCACCAAGGCTGCCATTTATAATTCTGGGACAACTCTAGACCCTTCTTTAAGTTGGTAACCCTAACACAGCATTGGATTTGACCTTGATAGCCAATAACGTCTCTTCCTATGCTTTGTCCTTAATTCCACTCCTTTGAAGCAGCAACTATTATGCCTTGGGTAAAGATGCTACCATAACTAATTCTCATGAACCAGGACACACCCCTGGTTGTACCCGTCTCATCTTTGCTCCACTCATCCTGATTCTCTGACTGGTTAAGTTTCTGCACCGATCTACCTAGATTCTCACAGTTTTCACTGCTGGGTCACAAACATTTATTCTGTATGAAGAAATGAGATCTAAACCTACCGTGAAAATATTCTTATTCCCATTTTGGCCTGATCTTCAATTCTTGTCTAGTTGATCTCAAAATATCACCATGTAATCTTGAGTTCATTGTTCTTATATTTATACATCCTTGGCAATGATGGAAAGCAAAAAGACTGTCCCAGATAGAGAAACATGCTATAAAAGATATATCCCAAGCTCTTTCCCCAGAGCTTACAATTCATCTGTTCAAAAGCTCCCCTAGTTTAAGATTTTTAAATGTTCAGCTCCTCCCCACTTATTTAAAAAAACCCAATTAAAGCCAACCTAATATAGTCATGAGCTTTTAAACCTGCTGTCTGTGGATGTTTGGGTTTGTTATGAAGATGATTCATGACTACTCATCATCAGAAGACTGTACATCTAATCACATCTCAGAAGTACAGAAGACTGTACACCTTCTAATCACATCACAGCTCAATCATTTTAAGTAGAGCAAAGGAATACTCAATAATCTGTGATGCAAGGAATTCAATGAGAAAGTATGTAGAGGTTCAGTGACACAAAGAGTGGCTTGTGCACACTGAGATGAGATGGCATCCTTTGAAATCACAAGTGGCAAGATCACTCAGTTCTGCTGTGTGTTGCAATCCATTATATATTCTTCTTACAATATCTCAGAGATATGGCGTAGCTGAACAACTTACAAATGCAGAAAGCAGAATCTTCAGCCTAGAAGGTGCTTCTACTTCGACCACAAGTCTCCGTTCAACAGCTCCAACTTGAGGTAAAAACCTTAAAATGTAAGGTTTTGAAAACCAGAAATCATAATAATTTATGGTTGGTGGGGGTCAGGGGAAAAAACTGGAGAGGAAGCATATGATGGCCTTTGTTCAATCTATTTTGAGGGACACCTTGTTGCTACCTGAGGACTATGACCTTGCAATTGAAAGTGTGCACAGATCCCTGGGTCAGATCTGGAATACAACAGCCCATCCCAGGGCAATAATCTTCCACTTATTGAGCTTTGTCACTAAAGAAGACCTTCTTGTTAGAGTTGATATAGTCAGGAACCATTAATAAGTTAGTAGAGTGCACAAAAAGCTTACTACGCAGAAGAGCTTATCCACCCTGTGTGTATGTGTCGGCAAAGAACAAACTGAGAGCCAGTTTGGTGTAGTGGTTAAGTGTGTGGACTCTAATCTGGGAGCACCGGGTTTGATTCCCCACTCCTCCACTTGCACCTGCTGATGTGACCTTGGGTCAGTCACAAGCTCTGGCACAGCTGTCCTTGAAAAAGAGCAGTTTGTGTCAGAGTTCTCTCAGCCCCATCCACCTCACAGGGTGTCTGTTGTGGGGAGGGGAAGGGAAAGGAGTTTGTAAGCCGCTCTGAGATTCCAAGTGAAGGGCGGGGTATAAATCCAATCTCTTCTCTTCTTCTTCTCTTACATAGAGCCTCTTTCTTTTCAAACTAATACGAGTTCCTTTATTCATAGAACTCCATTCTATATACAAAAGATTAGAGATAGGATAGTAACCTATTCTAACTAGCTAGGATGGATTGGGATGCAGGAAGCATGTCCTGCATCCATGATGCCAACATGGAGAGAAGTGTGGGAGAGAAGGTGTTAGAATGGAAGTGAAGGAATGCCTTCCCTAAGAATAGCATTTTACTTCAAAGGGATAGTATCAGATAGCAAAAGAAAGGATGCTCTGTGTGTCCTGACCTCTCTATCTAAGTCTATAATAGCCCCCTCTGAATGCCAAGGCAAAGAGACAGCTTGACTTCCAATATTTCTGAGATGAGCTAAAGATTTTGGTCAATTGATGGCAATATATCTGAACTCTGCTTTTGGTCCTGAGGCTTTTGCAGCTCTGGAACCACACACCCCGGCTTTCTTTACTCCAATGCTCAGAAAGTCTTTTTAGATGTACTGTCATTAAATACAATTTTCTAAGAAAACAAACAAAACATAATGTAAATTGCACCCATTTCCAGTGGAACTTGGAACTCAATATTCCAGTTTCCCAATGACAGAATACTCTTAAATAGGGATGGGCACAAACTGGAAAATAGAGGTTAGTTTGGCTGGTGGGGCCATATGAACCACGAATCTTCCTGGACCTCCCTATTTACCAAACCAGTTCATTTTGTGAGGTTCGTGATGCAGTAGAACGTCCCTCCCGCAGACTAGAGATGCTGCGGGAGGAGACTCACATGCAGATCCTGGGATCAGCTTCTCCTCTTGTGGCAAGCTTTAAAGTGTACTGCAGGAGGAGAAGCCATGGCAGCCGGGAACTGCCTGCTGATAGAAGAGCCCTCCCCACCGCACGCAGATCCTGGGGTCAGCTTCTCCTTCTGCAGTGTAGTTTAAAGTGTGCCACAGGAGGAGAAGCCATGGCTGCCAGGATCTGCCTGCAGCCAGGGGAGTCCTCCCTGTCGCATGCAGATCCCGGGGTCGCCTTTCTCCTGGCCATGGCTCGTGGGGAGGGGATCTCCCAGGAAGGGTTTCCTTTTCTTCTGGCTGCAGCAAGCCTCAGCCAGGAGAAAGGGAAAGGGATTTCCCAGAAGGGACTCCCTTCCACCTTTCTTCTGACCCCAGTGGCTCTTCACCCCCACTTCGGGCTGCCTAACACAGCCCCTTGAACAGGCTGCATGGGGGAGCCCAAGAGTGACAGCTGATCCGGTGGGTAGAGACTTCTCCATGCTGGCCCAGCTGTCTCTGGCTGTCTAGGGCAGGCCCTTTAAATGGGTTATGTGAGCAGGCCCGAGACAGGAAGGAGTGGGCCAGCAGAAAGGAAGAAGTGAAGTGTCCTTGGGAGGCACTTCACCACATATTTTACCTGGTCTTGCTCCCTCGTAAACTGAAGTGGTGGGGAGCAGAACCATAGGGTTTAAATGGCTCTACCACAGCAGCCAGGATCTGCCTGCAGCCGGGAGAGCCCTCTCTGCCACCCACAGATCCTGCGGTCAGCTTCTCCTCCTGTGGCATGGTTTAAAGGGAGGAGAAACCATGGCAGCCAGGATCTGCCTGTAGTCGGGAGAGCCCTCCCAGCCGCGTGTAGATCCATTTCAGCCTAACAGTGGGGCTGGTGCACCTGTCAGCTGTTATGTTTAAATGGCTGTAAGCCATTAAGCCACCTCTTTTCACTCCCCCCCCCCACATGGAAGTGTGGGGGGGAGTGAGAGGGATTACTGAAATGGCTTGCATCTATTTCATCCTAACGGCTGATGGGTGCACCAGCCCTGCTGTTAGGCTGAAATGGATGCAAGCCATTTCAGTGATCCCTCTTACTCCCCACCTCTGCTTCCCACACAAACCTCCTAAAAAACCTGGAGCATTGTGGGAGGGTCATTGATAGGGTTGGGTGTGAACCTCAGTTCGCGAACCACAGACCAGTGATTTTTGCAATAAATTTAGGTTCATGACAAGGTTCACGCCCATCCCCAGTCACAGGGCTTTTTTTTGTAGAAAAAGCCCAGCAGAAACTTATTAGCATAATAGGCCACACCCAACAGCAAAAACCCATTAGCATATTAGGCCACACCCTGACAACACAACTCATTAGCATATTAGGCCACACCCCATGCCTGCCTTTGGCTTGCCCAGGTGCCTCGCGTCTGCAGGGAACCTGGGCAAGCCCCCCCTTGAAGGGAAGGGAAGGCAGTTTAAACTGCCTTCCCTTGGCTTGCTCAGGTGCCCCGTGGCTGCGGGGAGTCTGGGCAAGCCGGCCCTTGGAGAGAAGGGGAGGCAGTTTAAACTGCCTTCCCTTGGCTTGCCCAGGAGCCCCACGGCTGCTGGCCCTTGGACAGGCCAGAGAAGGCACAGGGAGGTATTTAAATGCCTCCCCGATCCTTCCAGGCCCCCCGGGCCCCCTGCCTTGGAGTCGCCTGGGGGGTCGCTCTACAGGCCTTCCCTCTGTAGCTACGCACACAGAGGTTTTGGCTGTAGTGGGCGTGGCCAACTCTGAAGCCAGCTGGAACTCCATTCCTGTGCGTTCCTGCCCAAAAAATAGCCCTGTCTACTCATATCCATTAGATCAGCTACACTGGTTTTGTGTCTGAGCCTTATTCATTTAAAAAAAAAATGCCTTCTCTCCAGTGAAGATCCATTGCAATCTCTGAGTATTTAACTATTTTGCCAATTTTTCCAACAAGGTTGATTCACGATATAACACCTTGCCAGAAATGAGCAATTTTAGGGCACCTTCACAGCATGTGAACAGGAAATCTACAAAACAACAAAGACACCTAAGACTACATCTTTACACTTTGACCACACAGTCTACAGCAATGGAGATTCTTCTTCTTCTTGACCCCTAGAAGGAAATCACCTGAATGCATTAACCAATGATTGTTAGTAAATAGGCTTCAGTTTCCCAGGCTTTCTTCCCATTGGCTCTGTGCCAGGTCAGCACACAATAGCACACAAGGTAAACACACATTAACCCTATAATGACTGAATTTTAGACCTTGCAACACACAAATTTCCAACAAATCTCACATTATCTACCAAACAGTGCCTCACAGCTAATAATCTAGTCCTAGGCTAAAGACCATATCTGTGAGCTCTCCCAAAACATCAAGTGCTATAAAATGAAATGGCAGCCTCGGTTGCCAAGTGAATTATCTTACAGTACTGGAAGTGTCATATTCTTCCCTCTGCAGACTTGAACTACTGATCTCTGTAGAAGGGAGAGAATCACATGTAACAGATGAGAGGCTCCTGAGACCTTCACTTCCACCTGGCAAGATTCCCTCTTATCTCTTTCAATAGGAATGCCTCACCTTCCCCACTTCTTGTTCACATGGATCCTTATTGCTGCCTCTCACAGCCCCCACACCATTCTCACTCTCCCCTCTTAGCTGCCTGGGTGTGTGGAGCTCTTACTTTGTTTTCTTGTTGATGGGATATGTTGCGGAAGAGTGTTACAGGGGGGTTGTTGTTATATTTACTATCATATGAAAAACAGTAAAAATCTTAATGAAAAAAATGATGTACTGGTTCAGTGTTGCATACAAGACCTTTGGGATACATGAGGTTTCTTCAGCTCTGCTATGTTCCATGCTGTTAATTTCAGTGGCATATTATAGTGTCTCTTTTCTGGAAATGGTGGCTGTTTTTGATACGGTTATGTCAATGCCATGGCTTTTCTGGTCTTCAGTTGACTTTCAGTTGGCATCTTGTTTGGTTTGGGATGCCAGCACAACATTACAAGAAGGGACACAGCTTCACATGTGCTTATTCGTCAGGGCAGGAGCACTTAGGGCAAGGGAGAAAGTTACAGGTAGTCTCCTGTCTCACTTAGAACCTTGATGGTCCAGGCATGAATTAAAGACAAAGGGGAGATTACCTTGAAGGCTATTCAGAACATGAAGGCAGAAACAAGGGAGCAAAAATGAGGGAACCAGTAGCAGATGCATTTGTGTAGCCTTGAGCAAGCGATTCATCTTCATCGTTGCTGTACATGACGGGCATAATAGTTACCTATATTAAAGATACGCACCTGTAGACTTTGGAGTGGAGAAACATTCATCATTCTGTGAAGATAATTTTTCGGCATGATTATTGCATGAATGGTTCAGGTTGTTTAGAAATGGTAAAGCTCCTTGTATAATATTCATGTATTAGAGGGGGGAAAGCAGGAAGACCTACCCTTGGGACCACATAGAAGGCTGCCGTTATGCTGGAGTACAGCGACACTAGTAAAACTAGTTGTGTCCTCTTCTAGCGTCACTGTCAAAAATAGGCAGTGTAGCAACAGTGGTACCCAGTCCCATATGGTACCTGGCCTGGACAAAAATGTCTTGATCCTGCAGCTTGGTTGTTATCAGAAGCTGGACATGCCCATAGCACCTATTCTGCAGTCACCCCATTGGCTGCCCATCAGCTACTGGGTTCAATTCATAGTACTGATTTAATGTAATGTAATTAATTAATTTATTGTTACATCATTTATAGTCAGGCTTTCTCACTTGGACTCAAGGCGGATTATAAGGAGTGAGTCAATATGATGGGGTATTCATTATACAGTACAAGTAGATTAGGGTTATAGAACCAATCAGAAATCTAAAAACAGAACTGAAGCAAAGCATAAGCATAAGTCTTAACATGACACATTAAATGATACAAACATTACATAGTAAGAACATAAGAAAAGCCCTGCTGGATCAAACCAGTGGTCTACCTAGTCCAGCATTCTGTCTTACACACTGGCCAACCAGTTTCTCTGGGCATTGAAGCCCCAGGGCACAGAGGCCAAGACTTTCCCTGATGTTGCCTCCTGGCTCTAGGACTCTGAATGTGGAGGTTCCCCTCAGTCATTATGGCTAGTAGTCACTGATAAAGCTATCCTTCATAAATCTATCTAATCCCCCTTCAAAGCTGTTTATTCCTGTGGCCATTGCTACATCCTCTAGCAACAAATTCCACATTTTAATCCTTCTCTGTGTAAAGAAATATCAGTGTATTAGAGGGATAGTAAAATTCTAGTTTCAGTACGCTGAACTCAGTAGCATAGACCAGAGTCCCTAATAATTTATCTATGTAACTTTGTGAATCATTTAGTACAGTGCAACTCTATTGCCTTCATAGAAAAGCTCTCTTGAATAATTCAGTTTTGCATAGTTTGCAGAAAGCCAGGAGAGTGGGAGCCTTCCTGACCTCTTGAGGCCATTCTATAAGGTGGGACCAACAATGGAAAAGGCACATATATGGGCAGTTGTTGATTTTGCCCATCTGCAGGCTGGTAACTGCGGTGGCTCAAGTGGTTAAGACGCTGAACTACAGGCTGTGGAAGGACGGTAGTTCAGCAGTTCAAGACCCGAATGCCGCATGACGGAGTGAGCTCCCGTCTCTAGTTCCAGCTCCTGCCACCCTAGCAGTGTGAAAGCAAGAAATTGCAAGTAGATAAATACGTACCACTTCGGTGGGAAGGTAACAGCGTTCTGTGCACCTTGGTGTTTAGTCATGCCGGCCACATGACCACGGAAACGTCTTCGGACAGCGCTGGCTCTTTGGCTTTGAAACAGAGATGAGCACCACAACCCTAGAGTCGGATTCGACTGGCTTTCGAGCAAGGGAACCTTTACCTTTAACTGCAGAAGACCTTGCTAAGATAAGTGAAGCTGTCATTGTGGTGCATAGGGGAGAGGTGGTCTTGCAAATACGAGAGTCCATGGCCATGAAGGGCTTTGTACGTAATAGCTAATACTTTCAATTGAGCCTGGTAATTGATGGGCGGCCAGTGGAGTGACTGTAGAATGGGAGTAATATTCATGCTTCATCTAGTGCCTGATAACAGCCTAGCAGTATAATGCCCTGCATGGCTTTGGACCCTCATGTAGGCAGGACCGCCTCTCTTCCTGTGTTCTGCTATGACAGTTCTGCTCATCTACGCAGGGCCTCTGCAGATGCCACCTTGCAAATGGGCAACATCAACAACTGCTCATGCATACGCATTCTCTCTAGCAGCCTCCACCTTCTGGAATGGCCTGCCTGAGCAGGTCAGGAAGACTCTCACGCTCCCATCATTCTTCAGTTAGGTAAAGCAGAGTTGTTTAGGAGAGCTTTTCCATAAAGCTAAGAGGGCTTTATGTAACAGAATAGTTCAGGAAGGTGCTTTATAAAGGGAAAGGGATAGTGGATTATACCACTAAATACAGGGTATATTAACAGTTTGCTTCATGTGTTACCTTGTTGTTGTTTCTTCATTTTCTACTTGGGTAATATCATTGTGCTTTATTATATCCTCACTCTATATCATGTGTTCAGATTTTGTTAATCCTAGTTCTAGTACATTGCTCATTTGATGTCTCTTTGTATGGACGATTACTGAATTAAGGTGGCGGTCACACGGGCCGGAAAATGCGGGGAGGGGGAGCGTGGCTATTTGCCCCAGAGGAAAATAATGCACGGCCGCCCAATCACATGTCCCGGTCGAGGTCTCGTGGTCAGAGGGGAGATGCCGATCACACGAGTATCCTGCACCTCCACCGAGAGCAGCCGGGCCGATGAGAAAGGGAAAGAAAAGAGCCGCGGCCTCTGGGAGGGTCTCGCGTGGCCCACTCTGGGCGGGGTCCGTGTTCCGCTTACAAGGAGGGGAGGGGGAGATTAACCCGCCAGATCCCCCCTCCCCGCCAGCAGCCCTCCCTCCCTCCCTGGGACACGCGGCCCGCTCTCAGCCTGGCCTCTGCCGCTCACCCCCATCGCAGCCTCCCATGGCCCTCTCTCAAACTCAAAGAAGCCGCGCCATGGGATCACACTAGCAATCACTCTTTGTGCGCATGCGCTGTTGGGTGCTTTTGCGCATCCTTCGGAGACTTGGGAGACAAAAAAAACCTTGTTTGCAATGAACATCGGCGGGCGCCGGATGCCACATGATTCCACCGGAAACGTGATCAGACGCCCGCCCTTGTCCCGTGGTTTCCGGAAACTAGTACCTCGTAAGTACAAGTTTTTTTAAGCCGCATCTTCGCGGGAAGCCACAGGTTCACTGCGGGAGCACTGCGCTTCCCAGATGTTGTGATATGATCGCACCCGGAAAATCTGCGGGACTCCCGTGCCTTCAGCGGGGCAAATGCTCCATGTGAACGGGGCCTATATTGTGTAATCTGTGTAGCCAAGCTGGAGCTTGCCAATGGCCTGGGCAGAAGAAATGGCATGGGGGCCAGGGCGCATGACTGCTGCCGATGGAGGGGAGGGACTGTGCCAGTCCATGGAGGGAAATAAAAAGGGACCAACTGGCAGTCAGAGGGGAGGTGTGGAAAGGCAAGTCACTCAGCAGTGAGTGGCAGGTGGCGGCTGAAGCAGCAAGGCACATTTTGGAAGTGGTGCAGGACCCCGAGAGAGTTGCTTCAAGGGGCCACAGGAAAAGATGTGGGGGAAAAGTGGCAGCAGAGGAACCAGTGAAGGCTAGCAACCAGGTAGGCAGTGGCAGACAGGATGCTCCCTCAAAGACACCCGCTGGAGAGGCACAGAGAAGGTGTGAGTGGTGAAAGAGAGGGCAGTGAAGTGGGCATGGTAAGGTCAGCACCACTAGAAGATGCCCTAATTCTTGTTACCTGGATGCTTACATGAGAGGGCTTAGTCTCAGCTGGACATTGGAGTTGGCAGACTTTCACAGGACTGTTCTGGAGAAGGACAGAACATGGAAGCTTGGGAAAGACTGGCGTGTAAGAGGACTGTCTAGGTAGAAAGGGAGGTAGAGTCTCTGACCTATAAGGATCCAGGGAGGGGAAATTCAAGCAAAGCAGCTTGAGGACCCTCTGGTCTGAGGCCCTTGGATCCATGCTAATCTGTTTTGAGTCTCAGTAAGGAAGGAGCTGCGGTGGCTCAAGTGGTTAAGATGCTGAACTGCAGGCTGTGGAAGGTCAGTAGTTCAGCAGTTCAAGACCCGGGTGCCGCAAGACAGGGTGAGCTCCTATCTCTAGTTCCAGCTCCTGCCAACCTAGCAGTTCGAAAGCAAGAAATTGCAAGTAGATAAATAGGGACCACTTCGGTGGGAAGGTAACAGCATTCCGTGCGCCTTGGTGTTTAGTCATGCCGGCCACATGACCACGGAAACGTCTTCGGACAGCGCTGGCTCTTCGGCTTTGAAACGGAGATGAGCACCGCAACCCTAGAGTCGGATTCGACTGGCTTTCGAGCAAGGGAACCTTTACCTTTATCTTAAGGAAGGCAGACTATACAGTAAATAAATAAATAAATAGAGGCTCAATGTGCAGAAATGCACAGCAGAAGCTTTCCATTGTGTGGATAAATTCATTTTTCTTTGGAGGTTTGAACTGAGCAAAACTTTCACCTTGAGCTTTTAAAAGTTTTCTCTCTTTTGGCAGAATGCAGGTGGGGGAGGTCAATTGCTTGCCAGCTCCAGCCACCAAGTGTTTGCATATGCAAGTTGGAGGCCTAGGGTTGCCAAGTCCATCTTCCACCCCCAGCGGGGGACTTTGGGGGCGTTCCTGGAGGGGGTGGGGCATCCCCAACATGATGACGTCACGGATGTCTGCCGCCCCCCCCCCCGTGCGCCAGATCTCCAGAAACGGCTGTTCCCTGTACTTAAAGTAGCCGTCAGCCGGCGTTTCCCCTTTAAGAGCAGCCTTGTTTCCCTTTTAAGAATGAAGCTGGCATTTCCCTGCAAACTTGCGGAGTTCACGCTTGGGATG
Organism: Gekko japonicus; assembly: GCF_001447785.1. Classification (NCBI taxonomy): domain Eukaryota; kingdom Metazoa; phylum Chordata; class Lepidosauria; order Squamata; family Gekkonidae; genus Gekko; species Gekko japonicus. Next base: position 1,926,533 of record NW_015173675.1, read on the forward strand.
AAACACGGGTTGCACACACTTCAAGGGAGAGAGATGAGTGGCTGTGGGTGTTGGGGGTGGGGCTTCCCCGCCAGCCATCTGGCCGGTGGTGGGTAGAACCCCCCCAAAAAACGGGGGACCCCTGGCAAACCGGGGGGGTTGGCAACCCTATGGAGGCCTGGCAGACACAATGTGATGGTCAAGTCACACACATGCACCCCTTTAGCTAGACATGTGATATCTAGCAGGGAACAGAGATTTGGAGGATTTAAGGGGCTAGAAAGACTTCAGAAAAAAATTCCTGGAGATTTCAGGAAAAGCTTCTTTGAGCTGGCCCGACCCAGTCAGTGGGAGATGAAAGGGAGATGATAAAACTACTTGGCACAAAGAGGAGGGCTTCTTTTGTGCTGATTCCATTGAGGCAGATAGCACACTTACCCAAGGTCTGTAGGAGGTGGTCATTGCCATGTACCAGCCTGGACACCTAAGCAGAGGCTCCAAGGTAATGGGAACCCTTTAGAACAACTGTAACCTTTACATTAGCATCCACTAGGGCATGGAAAGAAGAATTGCGTTTTACTCTTTTCTTTCAGATCTCTTGCTCAGTCTGTGGCTGTGCTGAAAGGCAGAGAGATGAACTGAGAGAGGGGGAGAAAACCAAGTGGGTGGCATGTGTCAGGCAGGGACCTTGGGCAGCTACTGGGCCCAGATGCCTTGGAGGGCAAGGTGGGTTTATTATTGATTTGGAGTTGGGAGTAAGCAGTGAAGTGGCTAATTTTGCAGATGACACAAAGTTGTTCAGGGTGGTGACAACCAAGGAGGATTGTGAGGCACTCCAAAGGGATCTGTCAAGGATGGGCGAGTGGGTGTCAACGTGGCAAATGGGGTTCAATGTGGCCAAGTGCAAAGTGATGCACATTGGAGCAAAAAATCCTAACTATAAATACAAGTTGATGGGGTCTGAACTGGCAGAGACTGACCAAGAGAGAGATCTTGGAGTCATAGTAGATAACTCACTGAAAATGTCAAGACAGTGTGTTACTGCAATAAAAAAGGCCAACACTATGCTGGGGATTATTAGGAAGGGAATTGAAAACAAATCAGCCAATATCATAATGCCCCTGTATAAATCAATGGTGCGACCTCATTTGGAGTACTGTGTACAGTTCTGGTCACCACACCTCAAAAAGGATATTATAGCATTAGTAAAAGTGCAGAAAAGGGCAACTAGAATGATAACAGGGTTGGAACACTTTCCCTAAGAGAAGAAGAGAAGAGATTGGATTTATACCCCGCCCTTCACTTGGAGTCTCAGAGCGGCTTACAAACTCCTTTCCCTTCCCCTCCCCACAACAGACACCCTGTGACAATACAAGGACTCATGGGCACTCCATGAAATTGCTGTGCAGTCGGGTTAGAACAGATAAAAGGAAGTACTTCTTCACCCAAAGAGTGATTAACACATGGAATTCACTGCCACAGGAGGTGGTGGCGGCTACAAGCATGGATAGCTTCAAGAGGGAACTGGATAAACATATGGAGCAGAGGTCCATCAGTGGCTATTAGCCACAAGGTATAGATAGGAACTCACAGGCTGGGGCAGGTGATGCACTGTATTCTTGGTGCTTGGGGGGGGCAATAGTGGGAGGGCTTCTAGTGTCCTGACCCCACTGCTGGACCTCCTGATGGCACCTGGTATTTTTGGCCACTGTGTGACAGAGTGTTGGACTAGATGGGCCATTGACCTGATCCAACATTGGCTTCTCTTATGTTCTTATGTGGGTGAAATAGGGCCTGCAGGTTAGAGCAGGACCATTCTGCCACACATGGCATGGAGGTAAATACCATTAAGTCTCTGTTTTAAGGACATGATATTTTCCCTCCACCCTGGAAATATCCCTTACCTTTGTGCATGTTAAAAGGCAATGGACAGACATGAGAAACGTGGGAATTGTACTGAAAAATAGGAAGAACAGATGGTTCTGTGACTAAGTATTCAGCAGCACTTGCGTACTGAGTAATGGAGGAAGTGTGCTACTACCTGGGTCCTTTTCCACTTTGCACATCACAGCCAATGCTCCCTCTAAACTGTGGGGTCTTGTGAGCAAAAATTCTACTTTGTGAGCTACTGGCATTAAAGTTGTGAGCAAGTGATTCGGCTACTGCATAAATTAGTTTGCTCTAGAGCCATTCTTCCTGAGCTATGACAAAAATGTGTGAGCCAGAGGTTAAAAAACTGTGAGCTAGCTCACACTAACTCAGCTTAGAGGGAACACTGTTCACAGCCTAATTTCTCACTCTCTAACAGCTCACGCTGGGTAGTTCCTCTGACATCTGTATTTGGAGATTTACCCTGTGGTGAACACCATGTTGTCATTAAGGCAATTCAGCTAAAGGAGGGAGTTGCAGTGGAGTGTGTGAGTTTTCTGTTAGTTCTGTTCCATGTGTCCTGGCTTTAATCCTGCAAGGAGAAAGGAGTCATCAGTGGCAATAAAAGGAGTGGAGTGCTTGGCATTCATCCACAGGGGTCGGCTTGGCTATACTCATCCTTGTCATCACTGGTGTGTGGTGGGAGCTTATTTGCATTATCTTCCTCTGATGTGTCTTGGGTGGCAAAAGGTAAAGTAATCTGGGGTTTTGCAAAGATTCCAATGGGAATATTTTAACAATATGCATCTGTTTGCAATCATATTGTTAAGCAATGTTAAGGGTGGGATTAATCTCTAGGCAAGCAAAGGATTTATGATGCACTTATCCCCTGCCTTGCCCCCAGCTCTGAATATGTTTGCTTCTCATGCAGGTGATGTTCCTCTAAGCTGCCATTGTTTGCCAGCTCCATAGACAATAACACAACCCAGTGCAACGTTGTGTTCCAGTGGCATGTCAGAATTTAGCAGTAATAATTTCCATCCCCAATGGGCATAACTCAAGAATAAGACTGATCTTTTAATCATGCACTAGAACCAGAAGTATAATTTGGTACATTACGCTGTGCTGTGATGGGAAAATATTTATTTTTTTGTTTATTATTTATAGTTCTCTTTTCTCACTGAGACTCAAGGTGGATTACATAATGTAAGTCAATATAATTAATAGGATGAGGAGGCATCTAACAGACAATGTAATAGAACCAAGACTGCAGAAATTTGAAACAATGCAAGAAGTAGTATTATGTAAATAGAAATATAATTTAGTGACAGCAAGATAAGAACATATAGCAACAGATAAAACATATTAGTAGTATAGCCCACTGCCCTGTTCTCTCTATCAAAATGTCATCCTGAATCATTTTGTTAGGATGCAGCCCTAGTCCTTTATAAAAATGCCAAAAGTGTTGGAGCTTTCTTGACCTCTTCAGGCAGGCCATCCCTACTATTCCAAGTAGCAAGAATGTCCAAGGATAGTATTTATCTGTGATGGTTCCATTTGGGCAGAGTGTGTGTCCTGGAGAGTTGTGGTGTTTTGTAATATTTGCTTTTTTTTTTTTTACAAATACAAATACAGCATATGGATGCACTGCATCACACGAGAGAGAGAGAGTTACCCAGAGGCACTGCCTTGTTCTACAGTAGCCCCAACAGCAGGGGCACCCCACTCCTGACCTGAGCCAGAGTCCCCCAAAAGTCAGGCCAAAGAGGACAGTCTTGGTTCTGAAACACAGAGCTAGCTACAGCTCTGCAAAAGGGTTTCAATTTTAGTTTGCACAAGGCAGGCCTCCAAGACAATCTCCAGTCTCCCCCTCCACCCAGCAAGGTATGCATATGAAACAATGCCGAGTTTCACCAGGTAGATGTCTTCATTTCTAAAAGCTATTCAGTGGCCACCTGGCAAATAGCCCATCTGTCTCCAGAACTTCATGTAGCCCTTTTATATGATATCTATGCCTTTGTCTCCACACCTGTCCTTCCTGCTCCCTCCCGCAGGATACCGAGATAAACCAATCAAACATTCAAATTATTAGTGATCCTTCCTGACATCTATCAGGGACCTGTTTCCCACCTTTTGTCTAAACCTGGGAACCTATTCCACCTGCCTTGGCAGGACCATCAGTGGTCATCAGACCCATTCAGCCAGCTCCAGTAGCTATTGTGAACCCAGACTCTGCCCCTCTGGGACTTCATTGGTCAAACCTAGGTTTTGCTCCTCCTGGTATCACACCCCCTGGGACCCGTTATTGGTCCAGGTAATCTTTTGTCTTCACCTGAGACAAGTCCCTCAAGGCCTCCCATTGGTCCACATTGTTTTCCAATGTCTATAGCCACCAAAGCACGTGGTCTCAGAGTGTGTGTCTGCCCCAGGATGCCAACTGGCAGGTCACCCCCAAACATTGGGCTATAATCCATTCTCCATGGACCTTTGCACATCTGGACAGGTAGCTATGACCCCCCCCCATCATCAACACTTTGCCCTCTTTTGTCTCTGATCTCTTTAAGATAGCTTCACCTATTTATTTCCTAGCCCTCTGGTGTGTGTGTGAAATATTCTATTGATTAGCTGAATGTATTAGAGTTATTTGCTTAATACATTTCATAAACGAGATTTCCTGTCTGTTGTCTGTGCCTCTCCAAGAGCGTTCTGACTCTGGTATAGCTGGATTACGATCCCTAACTTGTGCACCTATGAAGCAAACGTTCTCTTAGCTAATTTCCCCCATCATAACTGAAACAGAGACCTGGTGTTGCGGCTAACAAGAGGGAGGGGGGAGAGAGAGAGAGAGAGAGAGAGAGATCCTGTACTGTCAGAATGCTTCAGTCAACTCCTAGCAGTATCTCTGTTTCTTTCTCTGTGCCTTCCACAGTAGTTAAGAAACGTTACAATTTTTTGTCACAGTTTTTGGCTCTCTCACGGTGCACCATTTTAGGCCAAGTAAGTGGACTCCACACTCATAACAATATTAATTAATTAATTAATTTATTTATTTTATTTTTATCCCGCCCTCCCGCCGAAGCGGCTCAGGGCGGCTTACAACATTAAAACCAATAAAACAATGCCTCTAAAACAATCTATAACAGTACAATAAAATCGCTATTTACACACAGTACAACATATGCATGCCCAAGTATATTGGGACCAGATAGGTAAGATTCTGAGTAGGCAGATATTTAAAAATCAAAATGTGGCATTTCTAGGGGTCTTTTCCTTGTAAACTCAGACCATTGTTGTTAAACAAGCTTGCAACAGAGAGAATTGTAATTGCTCAATTTTGGAAAAAGAACATTCTACCAGCTATGAATTAATGGGTTCAGAAATTATGGTATGGATGCTAATGAATAAAATAACAGCAGTCAAGCACTGAATTGAAAAGAAATACTTTAAGGAATACATTTTTGCAAAACAATGATATTATTTTATTAATTATTGGAACCAAACATACGTATCTTAAAATGTCCAGCAAGAGATTCTACTTTACATTTAAGACAGTTCATAGGTGTGATAAAAAGTATTAACTAATTGCAGTATTTGTTTCTATTTTTAATGGGATATGGTGATGGTATTGTTCATTCTTTTTGTATGTCATCTTTTTTGATGTGTTCTAACTTTGTAAAACAAAAAAAACCCCTATTAACACATGCCACCAAGTTTGCCAATGAGTTTTCTGTTAAAGAAATGTGAAGCTTTTCATGCCAAAATATTCTTTCAGGCTTTCCCCCTTTTGGTGGGATATTTAAGGCAGCTTTTACAGGAACAGTTTCCTTTAGAGAAGAGAACACCAATGGCTTATAATTTTGGAGTGTCTGTTTACAAAGGAGCAGGCTAAGTAGGCATTATAAGGCTGCCCAAGCCAGCATACTGCCAGGCCATGAGAGCCCCAAAGTTGCATCAGCCTGGCATTTGGAATCCTAAATCAGCTCCCTGCCAGCCAATTCCAAACAACAGTATTTAGCTTTCCTTTCATACAATATTTAGCTTCAGCTTTCACACAGCATTTTTCACAGCCATCCTAGCCTGTAGGAGGCATGACAATACATTCTAGGGGTCTATGGTTGGTTTCTTTTGTGCTCCTGGTAGACCATTCTTCGAAAATCAGCTGGAAGCAAAATTATTGCCATGGTTCCACCCTGCACTTAATGTAGCACTACATCCCCCTATTAAAACGCTTCAATTCCCTGTCACAACATCTTAAGTAAGTCCCATTTAGTGCAACAAACTCTTTCCTCCTGGCCACTGGCTCTATTTCAGTGGATCCTTTCATCAATCATCCCCTGATCTTGTTTCCTCTTTCATCCCATTTGATGTTTATTATTTTTTATTACACCAGCCTTCCTCCACACACTTCAGGGGAAGCCCTCAGAAACCCTCCATCCCTGCTGTGGAGCATACTACGTTCTCCACATCCTGTGATTTGAGGCTGCCAGCAGACAGCCAGATCAAGCCTTGGAATGCCAGTTCTCCTGTCTGTGCTCAGCAGAGCAACTCTTCAACAACCCAACTCCCTCCCTGGCAGGAGATGTGAGCACAGCCCTGCCCTTATCCATTCCTTATCCTATTGGGCAGGAACCAAGCCCACCCTCCACCCCACTCCATAGTCCTCTTCCCTTTCTCATGCATCTAATGAAGCAAGCTCTGATTCATGAAAGCTTACATGGGAATAAAGTTTATTAGTTTTAAAGTGCTGCTTGAGTTCTGTTTTACCTGGAGAAAATGACTGCTTTGGAAGGTGAACTGTATGGCATTATAACCCACTGAAGTCCCACCCATCCCCAGAGCCTGCCCTCCTCAGGCTCCACCACCCAAATCGCCAGGTATTTCCCAACCTGGAGCTTGCAACCTTAGTGTCAAGGAGTCCAAGCTTGAATCCCGTGGGTTCCCAGACCTAGTGTGCACAAGCATAGGTGTAGAGTGTGGGGGGGGGGGCGCAGGGGCGGGGGCCATCCCCGAAATTTTCCAGGGGAGACTGACCTCTGCCCCCCTGCCCAACCGGTACAAGAAAGGGCCGCTCTAGCGCACACGGGTCCTGTGGTCTGGCTCCAAGTTTGTTATCAGTCTGAGACCGCCCAACAAGGAGTGGGCGGGCCCTGGGCTCAGGCAGCAGTCCCACCCCCTTGTTAGCAGCAGCAGCTGCCCACCAAGCCTCAAGAGTCGAGTCAGGCTGCCCCCAGCAGCTGCACTGCCCAGGGAGCCCCAGTCTGGGCAGGTAAGGGTTGGGCTGGGGGGGCAGTGGGCTAGCTGGCCTGGCCCAAGCTCCTGAGTCCCCCCCCCCAGCGGCCCCGGGCCCTGCAGCAGCCATCGGGAAACTAGGCAGCAGGAAGCTGCCGGGCTCTTCTGTGCCTGCCTCTGTCTGAGCTCCTCTGCTGTTTGGTAAAATGCACCCATGGAGGGGCCTCCTCCAGCCAGCCGCATCCCTTGGAAAGAAAAAGAACGTATGTGTGGGTGTGTGTGAGAGAGAGAGCCTCCGTGTGTATGAATGTGAAGAGAAACAGCCTGCCTGGGGGGGGGTGGAGGGAAAAAAGAACTTTGTGCGTGTGCGTGTGCGTGTGCGTGAGAGAGAGAGAGAGAGAGAGAGAGAGAGAGAGAGAGAGAGAGACACTGTTGTGTTTTCCAAATTTGCTGACAAATTGAGTGCAGCACATTAAAAGCATCATCTTTTAAGACTTTGAATAGCTCAGCTGGGATGCCATCACCTCCA
>NW_015173675.1:1934152-1962089 GCF_001447785.1 Gekko japonicus
TAATGCGTACTAAGGCCCATTTAACTTCACACTGCAGGATGTCTGGCTCGAGGTCAGTGATTATACTGTCGTGGTTGTCAAGGACATCGAGGTCTTTCTTGTATAGTTCTTCTGTGTATTCTTGCCATCTTTTCTAATCTCTTCTGCTTCTGTTAGGTCCCTACCGTTTTTGTCCTTTATCATGGCCAGCTTTGCATGGAACGCTCCCTTGATTTCTCCAATTTTCTTGAAGAGATCTCTAGTCCTTCCCATTCTATTGTTTTCTTCTATTACTTTGCACTGTTCATTCAGGAAGGCCTCCTTATCTCTCCTTGCTGTTCTCTGGAAATCTGCATTGCTTTCCTCTTGCTTTCCTTCTTTCCTTTGCTATTTGTAAAGCCTCATCAGTCAGCCACTTTGCTTTCTTGCATTTCTTTTTCTTTGGGATGGTGGTGATTGCTGTCTCCTGTACAATGTCACAAACCTCCATCCATAGTTCTTTAGGCACTCTATCAAATCTAGACCCTTGAATCTAGATAGAGATTCTCCATCTTTGACTGCAAATTATATAATCAATCTGATTTCGGTGTTGCCCATCTGGTGATGTCCATGTGTAGAGTCGCCTCTTAGGTTGTTGGAAAAGGGTGTTCGCTATGACCAGTGTGTTCTCTTGACAAAACTCTGTTAACCTTTGCCCTGCTTCATTTTGCTTTCCAAGGCCAAACTTGTCTGTTATTCCAGTTACCTTTTCACTTCCTACTTTAGCATTCCAGTCCCCTATGATGATGAGGACATCATTTTTTGGTGTTAATTCTAGGAGGTGTTGTAGGTCTTCATAGAACCGGTCCACTTCAGCCTCTTCTGCATCAGTGGTTGGGGCATACACTTGAATTACTGTGATGTTGAATGGTTTGCCTTGGAATCGGACAGAAATCATTCTGTCATTTTTGAGATTGTATCCCAGTACTGCCTTTTGCACTCTCTTGTTGACTATAAAGGCCACACCATTTTTTCTACGAGATTCCTGGCCACAGTAGTAGATATAATGGTCTTCTGAGTTAAATTCGCCCATTCCTGTCCACTTTAGTTCACTGATTCCTAGGATATCGATGTTCAGTCTTGCCATCTCATTTTTGACCACGTCAAGCTTACCTTGATTCATAGATCTTACAATCCAGGTTCCTATGCAGTATTGTTCTTTTCAACATCGTACTTTCCTTTCACCATCAGACACATCCACAACTGAGCGTCCTTTCTGCTTTGGCCCAGCCGCTTCACTCTTTCTGGGGTTACTTGTATTTGCCCTCTGCTCTTCCCCAGTAGCATATTGGACACCTTCCGTCCTGAGGGGCTCATTATCCGGCGTCATATCTTTTAGTCTTTTGATACTGTTCATGGGGTTTTCTTGGCAAAGATACTGGAGTGGGTTGCCATTTCCTTCTCCAGTGGATCACACTTGGTCTGAGTTCTCTGCTGTGGCCTGTCCGTCTTGGGTGGCCCTCCATGGCATAGCCCACAGCCTCATCGAACCACGCAAGCCCCCTCGCCATGACAAGGCAGTGATCCATGAGGGGCTTAGGCTAGCAAGAGATGCTAAAAACAAGGGGGGAAAGGTTCTTATGTTCAAGTAAGAAAAAAAGCAAGGACATGGTAGGCCTATTTTGAGGACAGGAAAGTGAAATTGTAACAAGTGATGAAGAGAGGGTAGAACTGCTCAATTCCTACTTTTCAGTCTTCTCTTGTGAGGGAAACAGTGGACAACATGACAAAAACAGAACACATGATGAGGGAATGTAGTTGCAGCCTAGGATCGGAATAGGGGTAGAACATAAACACCTAGTTTCTTTAAATTAAACTAAGTCCTTGGGACCAGATGAACTGCATCAAAGGATATTAAAAGAACTCATGGATGTTATTTCTGACCCTTTATCCATTATTTTTGAGAATTCTTGGAGAACAGGTGAGGTGCCAGAAGACTGGAGGTGGGCAAATGTTGTCCCCATCTTCAAGAAGGGGAAAAAGGAGGATCCAGGTAACTACCGACCCATCAGCTTGACGTCTATACGTGGGAAAGTTTTACAGCAAATCATCAAACAGACAGTCCTTGAGCATTTAGAAAGCCGTCCTTGAGCATTTAAAAAACCACCCTGAGCCAATTCGTGGGGAGGGCGGGGTAAAAATGCAATAAATAAACAAACAAATAAAGGACAGCTGTGATTACTAAGAGCCAGCATGAGTTTCTCAAGAACAAGTCATGTCAGACTAACCTTATCTCTTTTTTTGAGAAAGTCACTACTTTGCTGGATCAGGGGAATGCTGTACACATAGTTTGTCTTGATTTCAGTAAGGCTTTTGATAAGCTTCCACATAATATTCTTCTTGGCAAATTGGTGAAATGTGGTCTGGATGCTATGACTGTTAGGTAGATCTGTAACTGGTTGACAGATCACACCCAAAGACTGCTTGTTATTGGTTCCTCTTTGAGACAAGTGACAAGTGGAGTGCCTCAAGGATCTGTCCTGGGACCTGTTTTGTTCAATATCTTTATCTTTATCAATGATTTGGAGGAAGGAATAGAGAATGCTTATTAAATTTGCAGATGATGCTAAATTGGGAGGAGTAGAAAATATGGTAGAAGGCAGAGTCAGGATACAGCATGATCTTGACAGGCTGGAAAACTGGGCTAAAACAAATAAAATGAATTTCAACTGGGATAAATGTAAAGTTCTGCATTTAGGTAGGAAAAATCAAATGCATAATTATAGGATGGGGGAGATTTGTCTTGGCAGTAGCATGTGTGAAAAGGATCTAGGGGTCTTAGTAGACCATACACTGAACATGAGTCAGCAATGTGATGCGGTAGCTAAAAAGGCAAATGCCATTTTGGGCGTGATCTGGACAGAAGTATAGTGTCCAGATCACGCAAAGTGATGGTATCACTTTGCTCTGGTTAGACCTCACCTAGAGTATTGTGTTCAGTTTTGGGTACCACAATTTAAGAAGGATATAGAGAAGCTGGAACTTGTCCATAGGAGGTCAACAAAGATGGTGAGGGGTCTGGAGACCAAGGCCCATGAGGATAGGTTGAAGGATCTGGGTATGTTTAGCCTGGAGAGGACTGAGAGCTGATCTGATAATCATCTTCAAGTACTGGAAGGGCTGTCATACAAAGAATGGTATGGAGTTGTTTTCTGTTGCCCCAGGAGGTCAGACCAGAACAGGTTAAAATTAAATCAAAAGAGTTTTCGGCTAATCATTAGGAAGAACTTCCTGATAGTTAGAGCAGTTCCTCAGTGGAACAGGCTTCCTTGGGAGTTGGTGGGCTCTCCTTCTTTGGAGATTTTCAAACAGAGGCTAGATGGTCATCTGACAGCAATGTTGATTCTGTGAACTTAGGCAGATTATGAGAGGGAGGGCAGGAAGGGTTGCCTCAGTGCTTAGTTCTTGTGGCCCTTTCTTACATGCCCAGGGAAATGCTGATCACCACTTTGGGGTCAGGAAGCAATTTTTCTCTAGGCTAGTTTGGCTGAAGATCCTGGAGCTCACACTATTTCTCCCCTCTGCCCCCCTTTTCTTACTCTCTATTTCTCCTCCATGCATGTGACTTCCTCTCTCTTTCTGACCTGTCATCTTTCTCTTTGTTTTTCTGCCTCCCCACTTCATCACAACAACCCTGTGAGGTTGGTTAGGCTGAAATATTTGACTGGTCCAAAATCACGCAGCCAGCTTCCACTGCAAGATGGGGATCTGAACCTGGGTCTTGCAGACCCTACTTTGAAGCTCTGCTGCACCTCACTGGCTTTCATAGGGTGGCTGCTGATGAACAGTAGCAAGCAGCCGAGGCTAGGTGAGTCATTAGCCTTTTCAATAATGATTTCTTTTCCAACAAATAGTCTGGTTGCCTTAAACTTAAAAACCTTTCTACAACAAAGCTTACAGTTAATAAAGAATATTTGCTTTTTATACATACCTTATACATTAACTTGTCTTAAACATAATCTATATTTAAAAGTGTTACAAACAAAGCATTTAGATCAAGAAAAGAGATTTCTCTCTGTTACAATATATACAAGCATTATTTTACTCCAATTAGGCTCTTCCCTTTTGAACAATTGACAGTGATTGCAAGCCTTCCCAGTTAGCATTACTAGCAAGCAAAGCTTTCTGTTATTCCAGTTAAAAATGCAAACAGTGTATTTTCTTCTTTATGATTCAACACCCCCAGCTTAAGGAGTAACATAGCCTGGGTTTCTCTTATTTACTAAAACTCAGAGACCACTGCATCTTAACTATAGGCTATAATTCAGTTGCCTTCCACAAGGCAAAAACTGCTTTAAACTTTTCACCTGGCTGGCAAATTGTGCCAGGTCAATTTGACTGAAATTGGCAGAGACTTTAACAAGGGAGGAATACACCTGCAGTTCAAAGAACAAACCTCCTTATTCCTTTGAAGTAGCAGGATTTTCATAATAAATCTTCAGACACTTGACAGGTCCTAAATGTTGGTTGAATTAATGGGCAAAACACTTGCAATAATTTCCTAATTAAAAGGTTACATCACAAATCTTCCTTTTCTCTTTGAAACAAGGGCTAGAAAAACATGTCAACTAAAATGATTTACATCACTTGGCACTATACAGTAGTGTCTAGTGTTCTAAAACAGGTTGTCAACCCTTCCAGGAGATTCCTAGAGAATTTCTTCCCAAAGGGCTCTTTAAAACAGCAATAATCAATAAAAAAACATTAGAACTTGGGGCACGTCCTACAATTCTATTATTCCCTCCCCTCCTGCAAGATTTAAAGGGCCCTCCAGCTGATCGGTGGGAGCATGTGGCCTACCGACCAGCTGGAGGGCCCTTTAAATCTTGCAGGAGGGGAGGGAAAGGTGTGGCCACTGGAGTTCAGGCATGCACACTCCCACTTCTAGCCCAAAGCATTTAAAGGGATTCTTTAAATACTTTGGGCAAGAAGCAAAGGGCCCCCCCACACACGTTGGTATTCCAAGCGACAAATTCACCACTTGGAGTGCAGGTCCACACAGCCCCCACTTCTTGCTCAAAGCCTTTAAAGGGACCCTTTAAATGCTTTGGGCAAGAAACAGGGGGGCCCACATGTGGAGTTTGCTGTCGGAAGTACAGGTGAGGGGGGGTACCGGTCCCCAATGTGATGATGTCACTTTTGTGTGACATCATCATGTTGGGACATTCCCTTCTCATCCAGAAATACCCTCCCAAATTCCCCTGTCAGGGACTAAGAAGAACCTGGCAACCCTATAATTATCACATTCCTAACTCTGACCTTGAAGATGATAAGGACTATGTAGGCAGAGAGGCCCAATTCGCCACACCCGCAAGATGGAATAAGCCTATTACTATTCACATTAACCTTTGGGAGGGATCAGGGGTGCTTTGCCTCACACCTAGCCATTGAGGTAAGGGCTACTTTGTTATAGATTAAAGTAAAACATTTCTGTGTGGCCCATGTAGTGTCACTTGCATTGGCCCCAAACAGATCCATTCTGAAATCATTTGAATGCTATACATGTTCAGTAATCTGACAAGCTAGGAGATAGGTAGATGGTTAAATTCATTCTGCAAAACCCATATTAACTTTCCATCCATTTCCAAACTGATCATAACCTGGGCCTCCGTTTGTCAGGAGTTTACAGAGGATATGTGGCAGGAGATTTCTTTGAGGCAAATTAAGCCATTTTTGTCCCTAAAAGAATAAAATAACCAGTTTTCAGTCTCACTATTCACACTGAATATGCTGTGTAAACACTGCTTTTCCTGGATTAATTTGCATCCAGACAGCATAAACACTTGTTCTTGAGAGGGTGTCTTTCTTATGGTCTCATATTTAATGACACATACTTAAAAAGAAAAGAATTATAATGCTGATAACCATCTCTTGCAAGCCTGTGTTGTTCCAAATGCAACGGAAAGCAGAGTTTATAAAGAATTGCTTTTTGAAAAATGATACATTTGAAGCAGCTCAGATGCCTGCTGCGGAAATAGCCTGTTTATATAAATGGCATTATACATCAGCATAGCCAGCTCTGTGACAAAGAATAGTAAAAATAGATGGGCTGCAAAGTCATCTGTGACTCGGAAATTAGAGGGAATAGTGGACTGTGGTAGAGCCAACCCAGAGGCTCCTGCTAGGATGTATTGTGTGCACACTCTGTTGAGCATGCTCAAAAAGAGGTATCAAGTGCCACACAATTTTAGAGGAAATAATTCATCAGATTAAAAAAAATAGATGGATCGTTCACAACTTTGGTTTTTTATGCAGAATGGTAGCCTTATGCCAAGGTTTGAGACCCAGTCTGTGCTGAAATATAATGATTAGTAGCCAGAACTGTAGACATGCAGATATGACAAAGTGCAGCATTGACTAAAGGCTGAATTTAAGTGCTCTGCACAGCAACTATTCCTGCTTGAAGAGTTGGGGCCCCCTAGGCAGCCCTTCCTGTCTCTTCAAGCAGCAGAACTCCACTGATAAAAGAGAAAAAAGAGAAGGAGGTTATAAGGGCCATTCTAGAGTGGGAGGAAGATACCAAAGAGAAAACTGATGATTTTTTGAAACAAATAGAAGAGACTGAATATATAAAGCAGATTTTGCTGCAGATGAAGTTAGCTATGCTCTTCAGTAAAGCCCAAGAAGAAGCTAGGATTGTCAGACCCATGGTGGAGGCAGGTGTCCTCCACCCACAGACCCTACCCCAGCCACAAATGAGCTGGTCAACAGGGGACTTACCAGGAGAATGGTGAAGACCTAGGTCACATGGCTGGCATCACACAGGAAGTGACATAATCAAGCCAGCGATGTCTGGGTGACACTCTGGTATTTGGGAAAAAACCCTATGGTAGAGTCAGTTTTACCATAGAGTTTTTGCCTGTATACCAGTGTCTCCTGGATGTCACTTCCTGTGAGGTGCTAGCAACAAGATCTAGGCCTTTGCCTTTCTCTTTTTTCTCATAAGTCCCCCCTCCCATTCCTCACTGGTTGCCAGGAGGGACATGTCAACCCTAGAAGAAGCAGAGGAAGCTAGGTGGGTAGCCATTGAATTATAGAGAAAAGTTACAAACCATCAGCCTCAATTAGAGAAGCCTAAGGAGTTACTTGCTTCCTGATTGACCAGTATTGCTCAACTAAAGCCACTGTCAGCCTTGCAGAATGCCAGGCCACCATTAGTTAGATATAACTCCAATTATAATCCCACAGCAAAGCTGAACAAACAGCCTCTTTCCTGGATACAGGAGTTCTTCACCATCACCACCGCTCCTCTTTGTCATGAAGCTGTTGCTTTTGCAGGGCAGCTATAGTCTCTAACACAACCACCTTAACAGGAAGTGTTAAGTATGAAAATTGGGAACACTGTGCAGGTGTCTGTCCTACCTCGCAAGGGTGGCCTGCAGATGTAGTTCCACAGGTTAACGCTGTGCCAAGGTGGGGTCTCTAAGGCCCCCAAGGACATGTCTTCCCAAGGGTCAACTACACAAATGCAGCCTTATCATAAAAGGGTGGATCAAACCTTCCCCGAGAGGTGCAGAATCTTATCGTGCAAGCATTCCCTTCTCTCACTCCTAAAACCACAGAGGCTCAGAGAAACAGGCTCTTGCCAAAAGCATAGTTTATTCAGCAACAGATAACAAGCCATTTAGAGGCAATTCAACACAGACTCCCAGATTGTGCTAGGGAGACAAGATAAATGCACACAGAGACAGTATAATTACCCAAAGAACTCAGTTGCTGTGGATGAACGAAGAGTGGGCTGTTGCAGAACAGGGTAGACCCTCCCTGTGCAGAAGGACTGATCTCTGGCAATATGTGGGGCAGTTTTTTATACCCTGTTACAAACAATTGCTCTATGGGGCTCCTGTGCAACAGAATGATCATGCAAAATCACATGTTCTGTACATGTTGTGAGTGTCTTTGGTATGATAAGATGGGCTGGTTATCAGTACTTCAAAAACAGTGTGTTCTTATTGTGCGTATCTTTAGGCTCTGTTTTCTTCAGGGGCAATAAGCCTGCCCTCCCTACTGTCTCCCAGCTGGTTTGTAGATGCACTGCTTCTGAGAGAGGTAGGCAGGCATCTGCTTCCAAAAGAAAAACAGAGGTTTAAAGGATTTAAAATGGCTTCACTTTGGACAATAGGGAGAAGGCTTTGAAAATGAAGGGGGAAAGCTCACAAAAATGCAGGGCTGGTTTTCATTTGTAACAGTAGCCTCTATCATAGTAAAAGACTGTCAGGTTGGGGAAGAGAAGAGAGCAGCAGAAAACAGTAGGACATGGGGCAAGTGGCCGTAGCTAATCAGGGACCCTTGAGATGGGACACTGCCACCCCTTTGGCTGGTCCCAACCTATCCTAACTCTCTCTCTGATTCAGCTGCTCCCAAGGCTGGTACCCTGCTAGTGGATCACCACTCCAATGACTACATAGGTGAACAGCTAATGCCATTGCTGAACAAGGATTACAGCGCAACCTGAGATCCTAACTATGTTTATTCAGAAGTCTCTTGCTGTTCCACACAACTTACTTCCTTGACAATTTGCTTAAACCTGCAGCCTCCTGTTACCATAAGTCTTCTATTTCAAAGCAGTTTGCTTGAATTTCCTGGTTTCCTCGCATCATTTCAATTACTGAAGCAGATTATGCAAGCCAAGGAAGGCCACAGTGAGGGTCAGAATGGTCGCAATGAAGAGCTGGAGACACAGGTTGGCATTCTCAAGCTCCTGATAAGACCGAAGGCTTGATGGATGGCCTATACCTTGATGATTGGCCCATTTGCTCCCAACAATAAATGGGTGAGCACTGTACAGGCCCCTGTACAGCACACAGAGTCATAGAATCACAGAGTTGGAAGGGGCCATACAGGCCATCTAGTCCAACCCCCTAATGAAGGCAGGATCAGCCTAGAGCATCCCTGACAACTGTTTGTCCAGAAGCTGCTTAAAGACTGCCAGTGAGCGGGAGCTCACCACCTCTCAAGGCAGCTGATTCCACTGCTGCACAACTCTTACTGCAAAAAAGTTTTTCCTAATATCCAGCCAGTACTTTCCCGCCCTTAATTTAAACCCATTATTGCGAGCCCCATCCTCTGATGCCAACAGGAACAGCTCCCTGCCCTCCTCTAAGGGACAGCCCTTCACATACTTAAAGAAGGTGATCATGTCCCCTACAACCTCCTCTTCTCCAGACTAAACATTCCCAAGTCCCTCAGCCTTTCCTCACAGGGCTTGGGTTTCCAAGCCTCCGGTTCATCCTCGTTGTTGTCCTCTGCACCCACTCCATGTGTATGAATGAATGTGATGGACATATTATGTTTATCACTCTGCTGTGCAGAGTTGAAAAGGATCAAGCCATCCGTGTGCAGATTTCTTTGAAAAGTGTATCAGCCGCCTTAGGATGGATAAAGCTCTCTACAGGTCTCTGGATATTTGGGTCTCTCAGGTTGCAAATTGTCAGAATGGGATTTATTGAGGAATGTGAAAAGAAGTAGTCAATGCTATCTTTGCATGGTAGCACATTATGGCAGAGAAATGCTCTTGCTTCATCAATTTAATATGTTCATCTATGGATGATCTAACCCAGTATCCACCTTGTGTAACTTTTCACCAACCTGTTTCACAATGGAATTGTAACAAAAGAGAACTTACATGCAGGCAAAATGGGTGTACCAATTTTCATTTGTATATACAAGTAAAGCTCGATACAAAAAGTTCCTTGTGGAAGGACCTGATTTAAACATGACCTGGCATAGGCTCGTAGCCAGGATTTTTTTGTTTGTTCAGGGGGTATTTAAAATTTAGTCTTTAGGTCCTCTTCACTTTCTGCCATTAGAGTGGGGAGGGCGGGGTATAAGTATGAAAATAAAATAAAATAAAAATAAAAAAATCTTCTGCATATCTGAGGTTGCTGATGTTTTCCCCGGCAATCTTAATTCTGGCTTGTGATTCATCCAGGCTGGCATTTCGCATGATGTACTCTGCATATAAATTAAATAAGCAGGGTGGGGGGCTCCAAGTCTGTTTCTGGCTCTTCCTTTCAGGGGCATTTAAATGCCTTTTGAGTTCCCTTCCACAGGGAAAGAAAGCTTAGAAGGGCACTCAAGAGTGGCACCTTCAGTAAATACCCATTTCTGCTAGCCTAGTCCCGATGTATACCACCTAGGTCATAGTGAATCTTTCAGAAGCATTCCCATGAGTCTTTGGGAAACATGCAAAAGAATGAATTTTCCCTTCTAAACTTTCTTGCCCTGTGGAAGGGAACTCAAAAGGCATTTCAATGCCTTCTGAGCTCTCTTTTCCCGGGTCCCATTTTGCCCCCTCCTGGAATTCCACAGTGGAAGAGAGAGGGAAGCCCGAGGGCAAGCCACGGCGCGCTCTCTCTGGCCCCTGTCAGCAGCAGGGAGTCGCCTCAAAAATAAGGTTTTTTGCATAGCTATTTGTGGGGTGCAGCTTTTAATTAAGGGGGCAGGACCCCAAAATGCCCCAATGTAGCTACGGGTCTGCACTGGCAGGAAAGAAAAATGACTCGTGTGATGTTCAGTATTTCTCACATCTTATTTAAACTGGGCTTTCAGCAATTACATGTGCAGTGTTTTCATGCCAGAGAACCATAGTGCGGGGGGGGGGGGCTTTGAGCTGGTTTGCTAACGCTGCACGTATGTCAGAATTGTATGCATAGTGGTCCAGTTTAAACAAGGCATGTGCTAGTAGTGCGTATGTCCAAAACTGCATTAAGTTCTTTTCTCCTGCCAGGATGTTCTTAAACGAGACCTCCGCTACAGCTGGATCCAGGCACAATGGAGGCTTGTCTGGCTGTTTCTTCCCTTCCCTTTGATGGCCTCATTGATGACAGATGGCAACGAGAAAGAGACAGATCCAGTCACAATGCAGACAGATCCAGTCACTTCTCCCTTTCCCCTATGAAGTTCTCTTAGAAGGTTAGTATGCATCAAAGCCATGATTGTGTGAAACATTTTGCTTTTATTATGTTAGTAGCCTGATACCCGTGGTTCGCTACGGTATTTAATTTCTGTAAAGTTCTGAGCACCTCAGGGTGATCTTGCTGGTACTTGGCCTGTGCAGCTCAGTGCACTGCAGGAGTGCTATGTGCAAATGTCTTTGTTGCATTCCTAAGTTGCCTCCTCCTTGTAGCGTTGGTGTATTTGGTCAACGTTTGCCAGGAGCTTTCTTGGGGGCAGTAAGAGGGGAGAGGTGTGAGGGGGAGTTGGTGTGAGGGAGTGGTGATGTGGTGGACATTTTTTTTTTTAAATATAAGATTTTTATTGATTTTCAAATAGATACAGAATAAAGAAAATGTTAAAGTGTGTTATATTACTAATAACATTTTGCAGTATAGTATATGTTTCAGCATTTAAAATTGTTATTGTCTTAACTTTAAATTAATTGCAACTGATGGTGGCGTTTTGCTAACTTTCTCTAAATGCAACACATCAACATATCAACGTTTCTTATACTCTATAGGTATATAGATACAGAATATTGTAGGGGCTTGTCTGGGCGAACACATTCATCTTATTTTGTTATACAATATTGTAGCTATTAGTTATACAACATTATTTTATATTTAGCTTGGGAAATAGATTCCCAGTCAAATTTATCCATATTTATTTTATCCAGGATTGGGGACCAGATACTGAGGGGATTGTAAGTGGTGGACATTTCTTCAGGTTCATGAGGGAGGCACGCATCGAAATGGCTCCTAGAAATGTCCTTTACTATCTCCCCATAAACATTCATACCCTGGCCCTGCTCCTACACCAGACAGACACCGGCCTGTCTGGTGTTGGGGGGGATTGTATTTAAAGGGATTGGGAAGGCTGGGCCAGCAGCAGTGCTAAGGCAATCCTGCTGAGTGAACCTCCCCGGCAGCTGTAAGCATCCCAGCTCCTCTCCTACACCTGACAGGCAGCTGTCAGTCCAGTGTAGGAGGGGGAGGAGTATTAGAAGCCACTGTGGAGGCAGGGCTGGCAGGATCACTAAGGTGTTACTGCTGGGGCAGGCTCCCTGTTCTGTGTAGGAGGGGGAGGAGTATTAGAAGCCACTGTGGAGGTGGGGCTGCACCCGACAAATAACCGTCTGTTAGGTGTAGGAGGTGGGGGGAGTGTGTTGGAAGCCATCCCACCTCCTCTCCTACACCTGACAGGCAGCTGCCTATCCAGTGTGGGAGGGGGGAGGAGTATTAGAAGCCACTGTGGTGGAGCTGCACCCAACAGACAACTGCCAGTTAGGTGTAGGAGGTGGAGGGAGTGTGTTGGAAGCCATCCCACCTCCTCTCCTACACCTGACAAGCAGCTGCCTGTCCAGTGTGGGAGGGGGGAGGAGTATTAGAAGCCACTGTGGTGGAGCTGCACCCAACAGACAACTGCCAGTTAGGTGTAGGAGGTGGAGGGAGTGTGTTGGAAGCCATCCCACCTCCCCCCCCCGCTCAGAACTCTGAGATCTGCAGCTGACCAATGAGAGAGGGGTGTGTGTGCAGGGAGAGAGCTGCCTGACAGCCACATAGTAATCAATGGAAGGAGCACATTTCCCCCCTTTTGACCCACTTAGGGGTTGAATGTCTAAAAATCCCTTCTTAGCGAGCACCTATGTCACAATGGGAGCGCTCTCCCTGAATTTGGTGTCTCTAGGTCCAGCGGTTTGGCCTGGGCATTGATTTTACGGTGAGGGGACTTTCATATATATATACCATATATATATGGTAGTTAGGGTTGCCAGCCCAAGCTGGAAAATTCCTGGAGATTTTGGGGGTGGAGCCTGAGGAGGGTTGGGTTTGGGAAGGGGAGGAACTGCAGCAGGGCATAAAGCTAAAGAGTCCACCTTCCAAAGCAACCATTTTCTCCTGAGGAACTGATTTCTGTTGTCTGGGGATCAGCTGTAATTCCATGAGATCTCCAGGCCCCACCTAGAAGCTGCAAACCAAAAAGAGAGATCATAGGATGGGTGGTGGAAATAAGCAGAACAACTGTGAAGTATTATGTCAAGAAAAATATCCAAAGACTGTTTAGTTCTTATCCAATATCCAGTTTACTTGGAACAGATCTATCTCTCAAAAATCATTCACAATGACACCATCAACACTAACGAACTATGCATATCAAGTCTCGTTTTGTTCACAAACTTTTTCAGAGTGTGTAGCGTTGAAATGAAATTGATATCGGGTGTATACAAACATGAAGGGGGGATTTGCCATTGCTGTTAGTATAACTTGCTCTCAAGAGGATGTGCTTAGAGATTACAGCCTAAGAACAGATCTTAGATAGAATATTTGGACTCACAATCCAAAAAGCCCAATACTGATTAACTGCAGAAAAGCAACTGTCCCAAGGTCCCAGCAATGTGAAATTCATGTGAAATGTATGCTATGCAGTAGATACACGTGTGTTGCAGTTATAGTGTTTGTCCACACTGAAATGTGAACTCTAAAAGTATCCCTGTAGATTCTATGAAGACCTACAACACCTCCTAGAACTAACACCAAAAAAAGATGTCCTTGTCATCATAGGAAACTGGAATGCTAAAGTAGGAAGTCAAAAGGTAACTGGAATAAGAGACAAGTTTGGCCTTGGAGAACAAAATGAAGCCGGGGAAAGGCTAACAGAGTTGTGTCAAGAGAACATGCTGGTCATAACAAACACCCTCTTCCAACAACCAAAGAGGTGACTCTACACAGGGAAATCACCAGATGGGCAACACTGAAATCAGATTGATTATATCATTTGCAGTCAAAGATGGAGAATATAGAGCTGTATAGTCAGTAAAAACAAGACCTGGAGCTGACTGGGGCTCAGATCATGAGCTACTCATTGCAAAATTCAGGCTTAAAATGAAGAAAGTTGGGGAAACCACTAGGCCATTCAGGTTTGACCTAGATCACATCCCTTATGAATATACAGTGGAGGTGAAAAATAGGTTTAAGGGACTAGTGCCTGAAGAACTATGGATGGAAGTTCATGACATTGTACAGGAGGCAGCAATCAGCACCATCCCAAAGAAAAAGAAATGCAAGAAAGTGAATTGGCTGTCTGATGAGGCTTTAGAAATAGCTGAAGAAAGAAGGAAAGCGAAAAGCAAAAGTTGAAAAGGAAAGATTTACCCAACTGAATGCAGATTTCCAGAGAACAGCAAGGAGAGATAAGGAAGCCTTCCTGAATGAACAATGCAATGTAATAGAGGAAAACAATAGAGTGAGAAAGACTAGAGATATCTTCAAGAAAATTGGAGAAATCAAGAGAACATTTTATGCAAAGCTGGCCATGATAAAGGACAAAAATGGTATGGACCTAATAGAAGCAGAAGAGATTAGGAAAAGGTGGCAAGAATACCCAGAAAAACTATACAAGAAGGATCTCAATGTCCTTGACAACCATGATGGTGTGATCAATGACCTCGAGCCAAATATCCTGGAGTGCGAAGTCCAATGAGCCTTAGAAAGCATTACTAACAACAAAGCTAGTGGAGATGTCAGTATCCCAGCTGAGCTATTCAAAGTCCTAAAAGATTATGCTGTTAAAGCGCTGCACTTCATATGCCAGCTATAGGGCGGCAGCGGTCCCGGAGGCGCTCCCTTGAATGTGGGGTCCCTCAGGGGGCGGTGCTGTCCCCGATGTTGTTTAACATCTACATGCGCTCCCTCGCCCAGATTGCCTGGAGGTGTGGGCTTGGGTGTCATCAATATGCTGATGACACCCAGCTCTATCTGATGTTGGACGGCCAGTCAGACTCTAGTCCTGATGACCTCTCGCGGGCATTGCAAGCTGTGGCTGGATGGCTCAGACTTAGTCGGTTAAAACTAAACCCGGCAAAGACGGAGGTCCTGGGTCTGGGTCGGATCGGCCGGGAGTTGGGACACCCTCTCCCGACCTTCGGCGGGACACCATTGGTGCCTGCGCGAGAGGTTAGGAGTTTGGGTGTGCTCCTGGACTCCTCTTTAATGATGGAGGCCCAGGTAGCAGCCACTGCCAAATCAGCCTTTTACCATCTGCGGCTGGCCAGGCAGTTGGCCCCTTATCTCGGCCGTGAAGACCTGGCCACTGTGATCCATGCGACGGTCACCTCGAGGCTGGACTACTGTAACGCTCTCTACTTGGGGCTGCCTTTGTCGCAAATCCGGAAGCTGCAGCTAGTGCAGAATGCTGCAGCGAGGTTGCTGATGGGTCTCTCCAGGCGAGACCACATCCGACCGGTGCTGCATGCGCTGCACTGGCTGCCTATAGCATACCGGATTCGTTTCAAAGTGCTGGTGCTTACCTTTAAAGCCCTGAATGGCCAGGGTCCGGCCTACCTAAGGGACCGCCTCTCCCCGTACATTCCCCCAAGAGCACTGAGATCGGGGAACTTCCATCGTCTAGCTCACAAAGTAGAATTTTTGCTCACAGGACTCCATAGTTTAAAGGGAGCATTGCTCCACACACACCCAAAACTCCACGTATTTCCCAACTAGGAGCACACGAAAGCTTATACTAAGCTTATGGTCTTAAAGAGGCCGCTTAAGTGGAGATGTCCAACGACCACCCCATGTAGGGGTGGATGTCGCTCAACAGGACTGGGGGAACACTCTCCCTGGTGCTCCTACTGTGAAGAACTTGGCCTGTCAGTGTGGGATGTCGTCCATCTTGGATTTGATGTAAATTATTTCAGCACCATATTTTATATTGGATATACAGTTTTAAATTGTTGTTGTTTGTATTTCTATTTTAATCTTGTAAGACGCCCCGAGCTGAATATTGGATGGGGCGGGATATAAATCTCAATAATAAATAAATAAATAAAAATAAATTTGGAAAACGCAACAGTGGCCACAGGATTGTAAAAGGTCAGTTTACATTCCAATCCCAAAGAAGGGCAATGCTAAGGAATCTTCAAGCTATCGCACAATTGCACCTCATCTCACATGCTAGCAAGATCCTACAAGCTAGGCTTCAGCAGTATGTGGATAGAGAACTACCAGAAGTACAAGCTGGGTTTCAAAGAGGTAGAGGAACTAGAGATCAAATTGCCAACATTCGCTGGATCATGGAGAAAGCAAGGGAGTACTAGAAAAACATCTACTTCTGCTTCATTGACTACACTAAAGCCTTTGATTGTGTGGATCACAACAAACTGTGGCAAATCCTTAAAGAGAGGGGAGTACCAGACCACCTCACATGTCTCCTCAGAAACTTGTATAAGGGTCAACAAGAAAAAAGGTTATAAGGTAGAAAATTCTGCCACTGATGCTAATCCCAATCTGGCAAAAAAAAAATTCCTTATGATGGATTCGTGAATCATTATTATTCTGAAAGAAATTAACATTCAAAAAGGAATCCAGTACATCCACAATGAATTGGAACTTGAACTCACACCCAAGCCCAACATCATATGATCCATTGAACAAGGACCCGTGGTATGATGGGAACACACATGATGCTGAAGGCAAGAAGATCTGGTTCTGGTCAATGTCTGCGTGGGAAACCACCCAATGGACCCAAAGATGCTGCACTGGTAGGATGCAGTGGGACAAAGGAGCCAGGGAGGACTAACTAGAAAAAAGAGTCAAGTGAGAACTACTTAGAGCAAAGATTACTATTAATTTTCCTGAGAAATTATGTGCAATAAATACACAGGTGGATCCTTCAAACAGATGGCTGGTTTATGAATGAGATATTCCTCCATGGACAAGGAAGCAATTGATACCATGCGAGAAATAAACATCACTGTAGGAAGGAACATGCAATTTATTCAGCGGTATGACAACACAACTGACTCAGACACAGACTGACATTCTGACCCGTCATTGTCCAACTCATTTCAGTGTCTTGTGTTCTTCTTTCAGTGTGAACCTGGCAGTTAAGAAAACTCAGGATTCGTTGAGGAAGGACGAAACAGTACTGGGTGGTCATGAATCTGAATAAGAAAAGCCAGGAGGAGGAAGCTAATCCCACAGATGCTAAAAGATCAGAATTTAATAAGGCTTTACACAGGAAGAAGGAGAATATTCTGGGCATATCTAGAATAAAGAGAAAACAATGACCAATGCAAGTTTAAAGAAAAAAAATGTGGATTACAAAGCAGTATAGGAATATTGATGAGTTTAGGAAAAGAGTTTAAATGCATTTCAGAGAAGTAGTGCCACTATCTCTTGATCTTGCAGCAGCTGTGTGTGGCATGAAAGAAAACTAGAGGTGTTTGGGATATGGTGCATAATCATCCCCACAACAGTCAAATGCTCAGTATGCTTTGGTGAGATCTTTGGCAAACAGTCCTTCTGGGCAAAACTACACATGATAGGGGGGAAAAATCTGAGGATCTGCTTTAAGTTACAATTTAAGTGCAAAAATGCCTGCTGTGTATATGAATAGGAATTTTTACAACTCATACTATCTCAGCTCTTTCAACTACTGAATTAATTTATTCCTGTAAAATTGTGTGAAACATAGAGGTACTGTTAGCCTCCTTACATATGAGAAATGAAATGTGAAATGTGTGATCCCCCCCCAATCAGTTTACAAGTGGTTGCCACAGTTGTATTAATATGAGCTTTCCACAGAAATGACAAATTTTACTTCTTGCATTTCATGGGCCCACTGTTTGCTGGCTTTTGTTCCATATCTACGGTATATGTGTGTGTGTATCTGTCTGCTGATGATACACTCCGGCTGCGGTCACACGGAACATTAGCCATGCAAGAGAGATGGAAGACAGGTGGAGTTTCCGGGCGCGATCTCACCAGCACATCTGGGAAGTGTAGCGCTTCCGTGGCACAATCGAGGCTTCCCGCTGAAAACATGCAGCAAGCAACTAGTACCTCGGAGGTACTAGTTTCCGGAAACTGCGGGGCAAGGGCGGGCGTCTGATCGCGTTTCCGGTGGCATCTGGCGCCCGCCCATGTCCCCTTGTGAAAAAGGCGTTTTTTCCCCCAAGTCTCCGTGGATGCGCACACGTACCCAACAGAGCATGCACATTTGTCGTGTACATAAAAAAAGAAACGCACCGCACGCTTCTTCGTTGCGCGCAGGCGTGTCCTGTGATCGGCACCTCTCCCTACCCACGGAACCTCCACGGTACGTCCACAGAACCTCCACAGGATGTCTGATCACTTAACCACGCGTTAGTTTGCCCCGGGGCAAACAGCCACGCTTCCCCCCCGCAGTTTCCTGCCCGTGTGACCGGAGCCTCCATATATCTGATGAAGTGGACTATAGTTGCCACAATAAATTGATTAAATAATAAGATACCATAAGATTCCTGTTTGTTTTTTCTTTTACAGTGCAAGCTTTTGCAGAGTTACTCCAGTCTAAGCCAGTGAATTCAATGGACTTAGACTGACGTAATGCTGCATCAGATTGCATTATAACATGGCTGAAGGAAGCAGGAAAAGAGGAAGATGGATTGACTCAATCAAGGAAGCCACAACCCTCAGTTTGAAAGACCTGAGCAAGGCTGTTAACAATAAGACACTTTAGAGGTCATTAATTCATAGGGTCCCCATAACTCAGAAGCAACTTGATGGCATCTCTCTCTCTCTCACACACACACACAGAATCACAGCAGCAACTCTGTGGAGTATGTTAGGCTGCCAGAGACTTGCCGCAAGAGAACTCCATGGCTGTGCAGGGCACTGAACACTACCTCTAGTCCATTATTGTAACCGATGCACATTGGCTCTTCACAACTACACACCTCAGACCCACATTAGATCTTACACCTACAGTATATTGTGTTTTAGCATGATGAGTGGTGAAAAATGGGTTACCAACCTCCAGGTGGGGCCTGGAGATCTCCCAGAATTACAACTGATCTCCAGGCAATGGGTATTTGTTCACCTGGAGAAAATGGCTACTTTAGAAGGTGGACCCTATGGCATTAGACCCTGCAGATGTCCTTCCCCTCACCAAACCCTGTCCTTTCCAGGCTTCCCTCCCCCACAAAAAAATCTCCAGATATTTCCCAACCAAGAGCTGGCAACCCCATGTAACAAAACCAAACTAGCCAACAAGCCCTTGGGCATTAATTATCCATGAGCAGATCATGCAATAGCAAAACCCTGTACAAGCTTCTGGATAAGAGCAATTACAGCGGAACAAATAGTGCATCTCATAGGATTCTTGGCAACCCAGTTGTGATGTGACCATTTAGAACCAGTAGCGTTGGATATCATAACAGTGCAATCCTAAGCAGAGTTACACCCTTCCAAGCCCATTAATGTCAATGGACTTAGAAGGGTGTAGCTCTGCTGAGGGGTGCACCATTAAAAATAAAAAAATGGCTTGCATGTGTTATTAAAACAATTAATCTTCCATAACACAGGTAAATGATTACATTTGTCTGAATCATCAATCTTTGGACCACATTACATAATTATACTTTATGAAATTCAACGTACACCTTGGAGATTTTGAAGGCAAATTACAATATGCAATTAATTTGGATATGCAAAACTAATTTGAAACAAGCCAAAGGTTCTTCTAAGATTTGTGTGTGTGTGCAATCGTCTGAGAACAACAGCAATTTCATTATCATGGTGTTCAAATCTCTTATTTCTGAGAATGCTATCTTGCCAACCCCGGGGAGTTGACTGTTAAAAAAATATTAGAACCATTTGGAAGTGCTGTTTAATAGATACAATATACTTTGCTACACCAGTTTGGTGTAGTGGTTAAGTCTGTGGACTCTAATCTGGGAGAACCGGGTTTGATTCCCCAGTCCTCCACTTGCAGCTGCTGGATGACCTTGGGCAAGCCATAGTTCTGTCAGAGCTGTTCTTGAAATAGGAGTTCTCAAAAGAGTTCTCTCAGCCCCACCTACCTCACAGGGTGTGGGGAGGGAAAAGGGAAGGAGTTTGTAAGCCGCTCTGAGTCTCTGAGTGAATGGCAGGGTATAAATCCAATCTCTTCTTCTCTTCTTAATTTTTGGAGTCTTGCTTGTGATTTGATATGTTTTTCATTTTACTAATGTAAGAATTCTCACTTTTCCCCAAAACCTTTGGATATGTCATTTTAATGCCAATGAAATCACATGGGAAATCCCCCACAATTTAGACATGAAATAGAAAACCAAGTAATTACTGTCGCTCGGTTCCACTGTGAGAAGTCTTCTTCCAATGGAATCCTTCACTGGAGGAAGATTCCTTTGATCAAATGAAGACTCTGTCTGTCAAAATGGAAGAAGACACCTTCTGTCAGAGGAAGCCTCTTTATTAAACGAAAACAAGTCATATGACCCAACCCTTTGTTCCTTGCTAATCTTAAATCCACAGGGGTACACATGTTAGTCTGCGGCAGACAAAATGGCAAAAAAGTCTTATGGGACATTAGAAACTAACACATTTGGCTTTGATTCTGAGCTCACTGTCAGATGCGTGAAATGTTGCATCAGCTGGCAAAGAAGTTTGCACCCCGAACTACCAACAGCAACTGAAGTGAGGGGTTTATTACCAAGAATGGTCAAAAGGCCCAATTTACCAAGGCAAGATGTGTGATGATATAATAAAGAGTACAGATTGGGGTGGGGGGGGGATCTAGTTAAAAAAATAACCAGGGAGATTGAAATGCTTCCCCATTGGTATCTGTTTTCATTTTTAATGGCCAGTTTTTGTGAAGATGTTTGTTTGAATGTTCCCTTACTAGCTCTTATTAACCTTCCTCCCTGTTTGCATGTTTATAAGTGTTTATGTGTTTTATTTAATTGTTTTAAATATATATGGATGTGTATTTTAAATGCTATTTGATTTTTGATTTTTTGCAGGCTTGGGATCCCTGATTTGGGTGGAGAGGCAGCACAGAAAAATTGTAGATAAACAAACAAACAATTTGTGTCCATATATTCACTTGCATATAAGACCATCCAGTACGTACAATGTAAACTGTAGAGGTGCATTGTTTGTACATGATAGCATATATTAGTTTAGAGGATATGCAAACCCTTGATGGTATGGCTAATGTTGTTTCATGATACAGTGGAATCCTAAACCGATTTACACCCATCTAAGTCTGTTGAAGGAGCTGCGGTGGCTCAAGTGGTTAAGACACTGAACTGCAGGCTGTGGAAGGTCAGTAGTTCAGCAGTTCGAGACCCGAGTTGCCGGAGTGAGCTCCTGTCTCTACTTCCAGCTCCCGCCAACCTAGCAGTTCGAAAGCAAGAAATTGCAAGTAGATAAATAGGTACCACTTTAGTGGGAAGGTAACAGCGTTCCGTGCACCTTGGTGTTTAGTCATGCCGGCCACATGACCACGGAAAACGTCTTTGGACAGCGCTGGCTCTTCGGCTTTGAAACAGAGAAGAGCACCACAACCCTAGAGTCGGACTCGACTGACTCGACTGGCTTTCGAGCAAGGGAACCTTTACCTTTTTAAAGTCTGTTGAAGTCAATGGGCTTAAAAAAGTGTAACACTGCTCAGGTTTGCGCTGAGAAGGGCAGGGTTGGCATCAGGATTTGTTGCAGGGGCTAGTCCCTGGATTTATATTTCAATTGGATTGTCCATTAGTTTTTTGAGGAGTTGTTACAAGTTGGTGTGTGTGTGGTTTTACTGGAGTTCAAAGCTAGATTAAAGCTTTTTCTAATATTGCAAAATTATGAATACAAAGGTGCAATGACTCTAGGAAGCAACCTAGAAAAACAATGACAAAATATGAATCAAAATTGGTGAGATAAAACACTCTGACCGAAATGAAAAATATAGCAAGTAAGTGGGATAATTTGAAAATATGCCATCTTTGCTAATGAACAGCTGCTTGAATGTAGAGGACTAATGTGACATTTAGAAAGGCAAACCTGAGACTTCCCTCATCCTCAGAGAAAAGAGGTGACATTTAAGACGCCATCGGCTTAAATTCCCTTTCAGGATTACACCTGTGATCTCAATAAAATGTATAAAACTTTTTTTAAAAAATGCAGGTTCAAAGAGTTTGATAAATATTAACAGGAATATTGATGGTATCATACTCCTCTTAACACATATATATATATCAACCTAATTCTGAATATTCATATTGCTGAGCACTGAATACTGGTTTTCTTTCCCATATTTCTTTTTGGAAATGTTCAGCAATAATCTCTGTTTGGATACAGATCCTTAATGTGCTGTTCAACCAGGCTTCCCAAGTATTTATCGTGATTTAGCGGGGGACACAGACGTCTTTGCAGGATCATTGCTGCAGGGACAACAGACACGCCGCACCATGCCGTCGCCAGGAAGTGACGCTGGGTGACACTCTGGCAATGGGGCTCGAAACTTGATGGTACCATCAAGTTTTCAGCCCCATTGCTAGATCGTCGCCCAACGTCACTTCCTGGCGACGGCATGCTGTGTTACAGGGAGGAATGGTCCGACCGGGGAGCATGTTTCCCCCGCTGGATCGCGACTTGGGAACCCTACGTTCAACATCTACATGAAACCAATGGGGGACACTGTCTGGAAATACACAGTAAGGGGCCACCAATATATTGATGACAGGGTTATTTCTCCTTAACAGCTGACTTGGGTGGGTCTGTGGAAGTCCTGAAACGGCATCTGGGGAAGGGACTGGGTTGGATGAGGGCCAATAAACTAAACTCAGTCCAGACAAGATAGAAGCACTGTTGGTTAATGGCAGAGCTGCTCAGCCTGCCTTGGAGTGGGTTTCACTTCCCCTGAAGGATCACGTTCATTGCTTGGGTGTCATGCTAGATACTGGCAAATGGTTGGAGACTCAGGTCACCTGTATGGGAAGTAGTGCCTTTTATCATCTTCAGCTGATTTTTTTTTTTTAGCCAGCTGGGATGTTTCTCATAAAGCATGATCTGGCCATGGTGATCCATGCTCTGATCGTATCCAGATTAGATTACTCTAATGTGCTTTACGTGGGTTGCCACTCAAAGCCCCAGTTGGTTCAAGGCTATTTATTTATTTATTTTAAACATTTATTAGCTGCCTTTGTACCTTGCAACACTCAAGGCAGCTAACAATATAAATAAAACAATAGTTCTAAAACACATCAAAGGCTACAGTTTAAATCTCAATTAGGGCTGCCAATTAAAAAAACCCAAGTCAGTCAAATGCAGTCCCAAATAAAATGCCTTCAGCTGCCTCCTGAAGATCAAAGGGGCCAGATCAAGCGGGCCACATGCAACTCTCTGGGAAGGTTGTTCCATCATTGTGGGGCTGCCACTGAAAGTGGCCCTCTATCGTGTGCCCTTTCAGTGGTCCCGAGCCACGTACGGCCTTAAGGGTAAGAACCAGGACTTTAAATTGTGCCTGAAAACAGATTGGCAGCCAATCTTTCAGCACAGGGGTGTGGTATAATCTCTGCACAGCTGTCCTACACTACTGCTGGAGGCTGGATTCAGAGATTATATCACTCCTGTGCTGCAAGATGTGCACCCATCTGTTTTTAGGCACAATTTAAAGTCCTGGTTCTTACTTCTAAAGCTCTAAATGGCTTGGCCCAGGGTAGGACTACCAACTCTGTTTTGGGAAATTCCTGGGGATTTAGGGATGGTGCCTGGGAAGGGGAGCCGAGCTCAGCAGGGATGTGATGCCATAGAGTCCGCCCTTCAAAGCTGCCATTTCCTCCAGGGGAACTGATCTCTGTAGCCTGGAGATCAGTTTTAATTCCAGGAGAACTCTAGGCCCCAGTTGGAGGTTGGCAACCTTAGTCCAGGGTAACGGAAGGACCTTTTGTCCTGTACTGTCCAGCCTGCCATTTAAGCTCCTCCTCTCAAGCACTGCTGTATGTGTTCCCGCCTTCAGAGGTGTGGTGGGAAGGGTGTGCCAGACACACAGGGCTTTTTCATTAAGGTTGCTTTGGAATCCTCATCACCTTGAGACTCACCTGATCCGTGCTTTAGTGTTTTTTTGGATGCCAGGCCAAAACATTTCTATTTACCCAGGGTTTTAATTGAAGGGTTAATCAGTGACTATTTTTATGGTCTGCTTCTAGCCTGAGGTTTGTTTTTAAAGGTATCATTTTAGGATGCTGTTGTTTTATGTTGCTTTTATGCCCCTGATGGACACCTGACTTGTTTTTCCGGCTGGTTATAATATTGGTAATTTTGATAGTTATTGTTTGTATGATTCTGTGTTTTTTTAAGCTTGTGAGCTGCCTGAGATGGCATATGAATTTAATAAACAGATAAGTGACAGAAACATAATATTCTTTTTGATTAAAAAATTATTGGGCTACTTAAGAAATGTCAGTCTGGGTAACTGGTAAGTATTTGCTTTTTCCTCAGCCTTCTTGGAACAGAAGAGGGGTGTTTATGCAGGAGGTGTTTATGTTGTGGGCAACATCCCACCACTCCACTCAACCAAGGGCAGAGCCTTCTTCCAACAGAAGAGGGTCTCTAGGTAGGGGGAAAGTCTTAGTCTGGAGAAAGCCCCTTCTGCTGGAAGATGACTCTACACCAATGCTCCCTCTAAGCCAGTGGTGGCGAACCTTTTAGAGACCGAGTGCCCAAACTGTGACCCAAAACCCACTTATTTATCGCAAAGTGCCAACACGGCAATTTAACCTGAATACTGAGGTTTTACTTTAGAAAAAACAACTCATTAACTTAAGATGATCCAAACAAAGTAAGGAAAGCAATCCTAAATGCTTTTATTTACTTAAAATTATTTGGCAGAGAATTCGACACTAATGATGGTATGGGCCTGGCTGGGGCGATGGCACGCGTGCCCACAGAGAGGGCTCTGAGTGCCACCTCTGGCACCCGTGCCATAGGTTCGCCACCACTGCTCTAAGCTGTGGAGTCTTGTGAGCAAAAATTCTACTCTGTGAGTGACTGGCATTAAAGTTGTGAGTGAGCGATTTGGCTACTGCATAAATTAGTTTGCTCCGGAGCCATCCTTCCTCAGCCAAGACAAAAATGCGTGAGCCAGAGGCTAAAAAACTGAGCTAGCTTACACTCACTCAGCTTAAAGGGAACACTGCAAGTCTACACTGAGCTGCTAAGTAGGGTACTAGGCTATAACTCAGTGTCTTTACCCCTTTTTTAATTATTTCACCCCTTCTGTAGATAGTGATTTCAATGACTAATTTCTTTCTGCAGATTTGTGTTGTTCTTATAGCGCTAGATACATCTGATCTCATGGTGTCACCCATCTGACCATCAGCCCCCTGAAATCTATATCTCTAATAGCAATGTGTGGCTCCCATCTGTGGATATCTAAATCTACAGATCAGAGCCACACAGTGACGGCCTCAGGTTTTTTCACCCACTAGGCAAGGATACATTCTGGTCCCCCCCCCCGTGCGGGGCGGGACAGGTGCTGGAGCC
Organism: Gekko japonicus; assembly: GCF_001447785.1. Classification (NCBI taxonomy): domain Eukaryota; kingdom Metazoa; phylum Chordata; class Lepidosauria; order Squamata; family Gekkonidae; genus Gekko; species Gekko japonicus. The sequence goes on from NW_015173675.1 coordinate 1,959,400, forward strand.
GCAGCAGGTGGGCCGAGGGGGTGAGCTACAAATGCATGAGGGGGGGTGGGATCACTCAAGGGGAGGGGGGCCTGTGCCAGGCTGCAAAAGGAGGTTCAAAGAGGCCACAGGGGCGGCAGAGGGTGAGCGGCCCTTTCCCATCATCCCAGGGTGTTCCCTGCGCCTGTCCCCCCCACCTACTTCTCATTCTATCTGGGGGGCTGCAAAGAGGGGAGTCTCTTGCCGGAGATGGAGCAAGAAGCCGGCAAGGGAGGCTTCCTGTGCAGGGCGAGGATGGGATGAGGCCGGCCAGAATGGCGCCCTTGTCGAGCCATCGCCCTAGGTGACAGTCTAAAATTTAACAAAAATGGGCCGGCTCTGGAGCCACAATGATTTTTCCTGTAAACTTGGGGGACCATTCAGCTTTGCAGAAAAATCTGATATATTAAATATATATATATATTGGAGGGAGGATTAAATTCCACCCAATCATTCTGCAGTGGCAGCCATGGAGAAATGGACACAGGGGAAATGGAAGTACACTCACAAGTTCTTGTGCATTCTCCACCAAACGGGGCTGGCCTGAGTTAACGGTGAGCACTGAGGGAGAGGCTGTCAGGGTAGGGAAGAGGGAAAATGGAAAACGGGGAGGGAACAGAAGAGGAGGAGGAAGAGGAGGAGCCTGGATTTATATCCTGCCCTTCACTACCTGAAGGAGTCTCAGAGCGGCTTACAATCACCTTTCCCTTCCCCTCCCCACAACAGACACCCTGTGAGGTAGATTGGGCTGAGAGAGCTCTCTCGAGAACTGTTCCTAAGAGAACAGCTCTGAAAGAACTTGTGACTGACCCAAGGTCACATCAGCAGCTGCATGTGGAGTGGGAAATCAAACCTGGTTCTCCCAGATTAGAGTCCATGCTCCTAACCACTACATCAAACTTGTATGTTGGCTGGTGGATCAGAAAGAGGGAAGAAGGCAGAAATTCTTTTGGGGTGGCTGATCTTCTCTAGGGCTGTTTCTTTCCTGAAGTCCAGAGAAAGTATAGGAGGAAATGTTCACTCACATTTGGTTGTTAAAAACCCACTGATAAGGACTTCTTTTTTTATTTGTTCTGTATATAAAATATTGTTGGAAGTAAATTACTTACAGTGGGAGACTAGGAGATTGCAGAGGCCATCCTGGAAAGTTGTATGCAACAGCAGCAATAGTGGTGTGATTATAAACCAGTTCCTCTGTGTTTTGTGGAAGTCTAGTGTCACATATGCCAAATGAATTGGTGGTCAAACCTATCCAATACCAATCACCTCCTACATTCATGCTTCCAACCCTGTAGTGGTTAGGAGCGTGGACTCTAGCCTGTGAGAACCAGGTTAGATTCCCCACTCCTCCACATGCAGCTGCTGGTGTGACCTTGGGTCAGTCACAGTTCTCTCAGAGCTGTTCTGGAAAGAGCAGTTCTTGAAAGAGCTCTCTCAGCCCCACCTACCTCACAGGGTGTCTGTTGTGGGGAGGGGAAGGGAAAGGGATTGTAAACCACTCTGAGACTCCTTCAGGTAGTGAAGGATGGGGTATAAATCCAATCTCTTCTTCTTTACGGTGTGTGAAAGTTTACTTCAAAAACTGCTGTGCTTTCCTGTGCCCCCCACCCCAAATATGAAAGTAGTTTTTAGGATAAACTTCCCTCATAGAGAAAGAGTAGCACTTACGAAAGTACTGTTTCCAGACTTCCACCTGCCCTAAGTCTACAGCTTTATTATGTGATAAAAGTGACCCCTAAGCTCCTTTGTTTGGCCTGTCCCAGATAATTGTAATGTATAAAAAAATGATACCTATTCTTGCATCTACATCTTGTTATGTTATAATTATAGCCTGTAGAGTACTTCAGACTGGTGCCAGCCTTGTGTGATGTTTGTATAATGTGTGTGATCTTTCTTGATCTCCTATTGAAGTCTCTAGCCTCCAGAGTCATACAGATAATGAATACATCTATTCTCTCACTCTGAAAAGTACACTCATTGCTATGGATTGTAGATCTGAGGTTTTTTTTACATCTGCTTCAATAGACATGGGTTTATTATTCAGTGTACATCTAAACTATCAGCTGGAGCTCTTCATGTCTAGGTAGACTTGATATAAATGTGTATGTTTCTTCAGGATTATCCTCATCCAGTTTGAACTTTCCCATTTTACAATGACACAGAGAAGCTCATTGTAATGATTTTTTTAAAAAATGATCCGGTAACCCTGTTTTAACTTCTGTCAGGGCAGTCTTGCAGTCTTGAAAAAATAATAATGGCTGTCATTATGCCAAAACTCACACCAACATAACTAATTGGGATCCTGTGTGCTTTCTGCTGTAACATCAGAAACACCTAAAGAGAAAGAGAAAAAAAGAGGCAAGACAGAAACAACAGCCATTCCCCCATCTCCATTCCCTGACAGCTGGGTGTTTGTGTGATGAAAACAAACATTTTACATGGGGGGGAGGGGCTCACATACACAAGAAGAATGGATGCCATCACCAGAGCAATGTCACAGAACGAAACATTTGTGAGCCGAAACAAACATGTAGGAGATGTTCGTTTGAATCCTATTCCTGTCAGATGTAAATGTCACAATCTTTGGGCATTCTTTTGTTAATAGTAATTTTAATGGAAAGAAGGGGAGAACAGTGGGACCAAATAGAATGATAGAATGTTAGAGTTGGAAG
>NW_015173676.1:0-138 GCF_001447785.1 Gekko japonicus
CGTAGCCTGCGTGGGGCCCTGGGGGCCCAGCCTTCCACAGGTTTTGCAGGCCCCCCTCCCCCAATCACGTATCATGTGACCCGACGGCTCCTGTGCAGCCCGTCCCAGTCTGCGGAGGGAAGGAGGGGTGGGTGGGCG
>NW_015173676.1:2084-29951 GCF_001447785.1 Gekko japonicus
CCACCACACAACCAGGATCAAGACTCCTAAGTGGACCAACAGACAGGCATACACTCATTTGAGAAACTGAGTATTACATTACAACACCTCTGGAACATTACAGATCAGTAGAGGCAGTACTGCACAGTGGTCAGAGTTTCAGATTGATGTGGGGAGACCCAGGTTTGTATTCTCACTCTGCTGGCTGAGTGACCCCGGGCCAAATCTCCCCTTCTCTACCTAACCTACCCCACAGGGTTGTTGTGAGGATGAAATGGAGACTCATGGGTAGGGTCCCCAGCTTCCCTGGCAGGAAGACTATGTTAAGAAATCTCTCACAATTATGCAGCCATAGCAGGCAGGAGGGAAGGAGGCAAATACCTCCAGTGCTAGAGACTTGTAGAGGAAGAGTCAAACTTTGGGGACTTACCCGTGCACCAGAGGGCCAAGGCAGCAGGAGGCAAGAAGCCTGGACGAGCTGGGCTCCTCCATGCCTGGCAGAAGATGAGGTGCAGAGGTGAGAGGTGGGCAAGCAGAAGAGGCACTCAGTCAGCTGCACAAGCTGCATGCAAAGAAACTCCCGCCGCCCGAAGCTTCAGGGCTGCCTCGTTAAAGGAGTGCGGAGGCCAGACTCGCAAATGAGAAAAAGCAAGCTCAGAGTTCGTGGGTCGCATTTTGGGCTGTGGAAGAGGAACCGGCTCCATTCCTGGAGTTCTCTCGAGTTCCTGCGCTTTTGGTTTTGCTTTTTGCCAATCTGCCTCCCAAGACTGCTCCAGGTGCTCCGGCCTGAGGGCTGCTGGGGCTTCCCGCAGTTCGGCCCCATTATAACCTATGGGCCATTGAAGTCAATGGCAAAAACATAGGGTATATTCTGGGGGCTGGAGGAGAGGGGGTTTGAGGGAGAGGGAGAGGCTCCAGAATCGCAGGGGAGCTGCTGGAGCCTCTCCCCAGGATACCCACCATGTTTCAGGAACATTGAACCAGGGGGTCCAATTCTACAGGCCCCCAAACAGGTTGCCCCATCCCCTCCATTGTTCTCTATGGTGGGGGAAAAGGTACTTTTTCCCCACCATAGAGAACAATGGAGAGAATAGGCCATCAGCGCCTACAGCGGAAGAGCCACACTCAAGGGGCTCTAGAGCTGCATTTTGCCTACCACCGGACTAGAGGAAACTCTTCATTGATTCCCCTTGGTGGACTTTTGTCAGGTCATTTTGACAGATGGCCAGGTATAACATCTGTATACTGACACACACCCCTCCCAATGAGGATGTTTATGTGCTTTTGTTATCTCAGCATAATGGAGTTTGTGGCTCGGCTGAAATCCCACACAGAACTAGACCTATTTCCCCAATAAACATAGGAATATACTATAACAGTGACCTCTAATGGAAATTGTGACTTTAGAAATTATATGCCTGGATGTGATTCTTGCTTCCAGAAGTTCAGCAAGCCTTTGAAAGAGCTACTGGTTGTGAATTCTGTATACCTTAGGCATGTTTATGTATTATGGCAATTTTATGCTGTTGTAAGCTGCCCTGAGCCAGCCTAGGCCAGAATGGGTGGGATAGAAATCAGCAAGATGATGATGATGATGATGATGATGATGATGATGATGATGATGATGATGATGATGATGATGATGATGATAACATGTTTATGGTTCCAGGATCAGCCAAATGAAGAACTGCAAGTTCTGTATTCCTCTTTTTAATGTACATGATTGAAATAAGTAGCACTTTCCTCAGACACTGTTTTTCTTGTTTATGACTGAAGTACTTCAACAGGGCAGCATACTGACCTCTCCTAAAGCTATTGTCAATTCCATGGTGTCACCTCCTGATTGAGAAACAATTACCATTTTGAACCATAGACAAGGATTCTTCTATAGCCGCCTTGCAGAATATTTCATCACTTCATGAGCTGTCCTCTTACCTCAGTTCTTTTCTGAGCTGCAGTATGTGTTGTAACCTCTATGCTAAGTACATCTTCATAACTCATACCCAGAGTATTAAATCATTTATGTTTCACTTAACCTCTTCTTTCCCTTCAACTCTCCCTAAGAAATGCCAAATGGAAGAGAAATAATGCTTAGAAATAGATGATGGTCTCATTATACCCCCTGTCTGGTTACAGGCAAATATGTTGAACTCCCAATGGATTTGTTGAATATTTTAATGCTTATGATGTCCCTCTAGCTTTCCACTCCTTCCTTCCTGAGGTCCAGGCAGTTGACGGCTAACCCAAATAAGCCATATTCCGGTGGTGACCATGGTATTAGAAATGTCATTTATTCTATAAATAACCACAAGCTTAGTGTGTTGATTAGAGCTCTCTTCTCTGCCCATTTGGCAAATGTGATGACTGGCCTCCTTATAATATTGGACTTTTAAAAAATCAAAGGAAGTTCTAGGGCTCACAGTATATACTTACGTTGCACATAGCACATTCCACAAACTATGCCCTAGGACTGTGCTGGTTATAGGACTGATAAAGGCTGAACTACTGTAGGTGGGGTTTTTTATGTTATCTTCTGCAGGACTTTTTTTCTGTCCTGCAGAGAAACCAGTGATTGATTTTCTCAACTGGACTGATCTACAGAAGAAACGTTTGGCTCAATATAATATTTACAAATAAGGAACAACTAGATGTGAACTGTAGGAATACTTTTAAGGGTTGCCAGCCTCCTAGTGGGGCCTGGAGACCTCCCAGAATTACAACTAATCTCCAGACTACAGAGGTCAGTACCCATGGAGGAAACGGCAGCTTTGGAGCATAGAGGCTATGACAGTATACCATGCTGATGTCCCCCCATTCCCCAAACCCCACCCTTCTCAAGCTCCACCCCCAATCCCCAGGAATTTTCCAACTCAAAGTTGGCTACGCTGATACTTTCAAGTGCATATAAAATAGGATTGTATGCCTTCAGTATTTTAAGAGACAACAGTTTCATTTAAAAGCTAATGTAGACAGTACAATTAGAAAAGATGCTGCAAGATCCGCGAATGAGCCTCCTGAGTGGGATTTTTTAAAATAGCAAAGGGTCCTGACTCAGATTGGGGCTATAATATGGGGAAAATGCGATTTGACCTTTCCTCTTGCACTGTTTTCCTGACCACTGGAGCTGCCATTTGCCAAACTGTAAGAAATAACCTGTAAGAAGTCCTGTTTGCCAAGTATTTGCCAGTGGGTCAAGTATCAGCTTGAGGGGGCTGTGTTAGGTCAGCAAAATGGCACAGTGGGAAAGGGTTAAGCAGCATGACCATGTGACCACTGGTAACAAAAAAGAACTTCTCAAGAGATCATTCATAGATTTCCCAGCATCCTGTCTAATTTGGCCTTCAGCAAGACTGCTGCTCTAGTGGTTGAATTTTACAAAGCCAATCTAAAATAAAATATTGCAGAATAAATGTAGAACACATAAACTCAGTGAAGCTGCCTTGGACTGAGTCAGATCATTCGATCATTCGGGTCAGTATTGTCAGCTCTGCCTTGCAGTGAATCTCCATGGTCTTGGGCAGAGGTCTTCATGTCACCTGCATCCTAAGTGGAGATGGGAAGGACTGAATCTGGGGCCTTCAGTGTTCAAAGAAGATGCTCAGCCACTGAGCCACAGCACCTTGCCTTGAAAAAGATCTCTTCTTCATCCCTGAGTTTCAGTGGATGCCAGATCAGCCCACTGTTCAGATTGCAATTTTGTCACAAATTATGAGCAGCACCATTGAACACACAGAGACTCAAACGCAAAAGTTATTGTTTTCAAACATTTGAAATTGGATCGCAAGTACTCTGCACATGTATATTCTCATGCTGCTTTCCCCATCCTTCATTTCTCATCTTTGTTAATGTTGAAAAATAAAAAGAGGTGTTTCAGTTCTGCTGAAATGTGGTATGTGTGTATATGTGTACAATGATGGTGCTTGTAATTTATGTCCAGGTTGCAAACAATGGAGTGATCAGGTATCAGGGCCATAGCCAGTGGTGGTGCACATGGGGAGGCACCCCATTTTGGATCTGTGGTGCTTCCACCCCAGCAGCACCCTCACCCCAGTCTTCAAGTTGGAATCCAGGTACTGCTTAAGCCATGCCACACCACCGATGGCCCAGTGATTTCTCTAACCCTCCTTCCTTCCGCTCACCCCTTACCCAGGCAGTAAGAGGAAGCAGCATGTGAGCTGGAAGAAGAAAGGAAGAAAGGAAGTGTTAGAGAAATTGCTTTGGGCTGGCAGCAGCCCCAGGGTGGTGGTGCACCCTGCTGGGGTCAGGGGGGGCAGCCCACACTGCAGCCCAGTGCCTTGGCAAGCTTGCAAGTGCCTGGGAAGCCACGGCAGGTTTCAGAGCCACTGCCATCTGGTTTCCCCCTCCTGGGCTGGGCTGTTCCTGGGTTGGGTCTTTATGAGGGTGGTGGCCACCAAACTTGTCAGCTGGGCACAGACTGGGAAGCAGCTCAGCTCGGCGCTGGTCTCAGGTTGGAAAAGCCTTGGGGTGGAGCCAAGCTACTTTGCTTGGGGTTGGAGTCCCAGCATAGCAGAGCCCCTCTGCTTCATTGGCATGCAGAAGGCAGCCCCTTAAGAACATAAGAGAAGCCAATGTTGGATCAGGCCAATGGCCCATCCAGTCCAATACTCTGTCACAAAGTGGCCAAAAATACCAGGTGCCATCAGGAGATCCAGCAGTGGGGCCAGAACACTAGAAGCCCTCCCACTGTTCCCCCCCCAAGCACCAAGAATACAGTGCATCACTTGCCCCAGCCCGAGAGTTCCTATCTATACCTTGTGGCTAATAGCCACTGATGGACCTCTGCTCCATATTTTTATCTAATTCCCTCTTGAAACCATCCATGCTTGTAGCCACCATCACCTCCTGTGGCAGTGAATTCCATGTGTTAATCACTCTTTGGGTGAAGAAGTACTTCCTTTTATCTGTTCTAACCCGACTGCTCAGCAATTTCATTGAGTGCCCACGAGTTCTTGTATTGTGAGAAAGGGAGAAAAGTACTTCTTTCTCTACCTGCTTTATCCCATGCATAATCTTCTAAACCTCAATCATGTCACCCCTCAGCTGTCGTTTCTCCAAGCTAAAGTGCCCCAAGTGCTTCAACCTTTCTTCATAGGGAAAGTGTTCCAACCATTTTATCATTCTAGTTGCCCTTTTCTACACTTTTTCCAGTGCTATAATATCCTTTTTGAGGTGTGATGACCAGAACTGTACACCATATTCCAAATAAGGTTGCACCATTGATTTATACAGGGGCATTATGATACTGATTGATTTGTTTTCAGTTCCCTTCCTAATAATCCCGAGCATAGCATTGGCCTTTTTTATTGCAGTCACACACTGTCGCGACATTTTCAGTGAATTATCTACTACAGCTCCAAGATCTCTCATAGTTCAGACCTCATCAATGTGTATTTATAATTAGGATTTTTGGCTCCAATGTGCATCACTTTGCACTTGGTCTCAACAGATTTTGTTCATCAATGTGCCTACTAATTCTTTCCTTAATAACAGTTTCCACTAGCTTACTCAATATCAACATCAGACTGACTGGCCTGTAATTTCTTGGATCTCCTCTGGAACCCTTTTTAAAGATGGGAGTGACATTAGCTTCCTTCCAGTCCTCAGGAATGGAGGCAGATTTTAAGGAAAGATTACATTTTTTTGTCAGGAGATCCACAAGTTCACATTTGAGTTCTTTCAGAACTCTCCGAGGTATGCCATCTGGGCCTGGTGATTTATCAGTTTTAAAGTGGGCTATCAGTTTTAGGACCTCCTCTCTTGTCACCTCAATCTGACTTAGGTCTTTCAACACCCCTCCTGAAATCAGCAGTTCTGGAGTGGGCAAGCACTTCTCATCTTCCACAGTGAAGACAGAGGCAAAAAATGCATTCAGCTTCTCAGCCATTTCCCTATCATCCTTCAGGGCTCCTTTTACCCCTTGGTCATCCAAGGGCCCCACTGCCTCCCTGATTGGTTTCCTGCTTCTAATGTATTTGAAGAAAGTTTTATTGTTGGTCTTTATGTTTTTTGCTATATTCTCCTCATATTCCCTTTTTGCCTGTCCTTCTTGGAGAGAGTTGTGGTCAACTTGTGTTGGTTTGAGAAACTCTCTTCTCATGAGGTTGGAGAACTTAGTTGAGTTTGTCTGCAGGCTCTCCAAGACTCCCGTTATCGATTGCACACCAAACTTTCCCCAACTAGAGCACTCCTGGTCAGATGCATGCTGGCAACTTCCTGCCAGGATAAGAAGGTACTTTTCCTCCAATACAACAAACAGGTTTCTGTTCATGTGCACAATATACAGGAGCCTTACAAAGAAACTAGAAGGGGTAGGGGACATGGATTTAATTTAATGAGTGTTCCCCCAGTGCCCTGGCACCCCCTCTGAAAAAATTTCTGGCTACAGGGTTGTCAGGCATTTTACTGTCAGATACAAAGCATAATTGCATGACTTCCTACAAATACACCATATAAACTATGAAAATCCAGTATCCTTGATTGTCAAATACAGAAAGCAAATATACAGAGTATATTCAAGCATACATGTAACACCTGGACAATATCCAACATAAACATTTGCAAGTCTAATTCTGAGGAGAATTTTAATAACAAAATAGAGCATTATTAACGCGCTATCTGATGAATCACTGCACTAGGAAAACAGCTTTTAGCTTGTGCTAGTTAATTAAAGTTAATAGATTTTTGCCTTATTTTTTTTAAAAAAACTAAATCAACACTTACTTAAAGAGCCTTGAACATGCATGAGGAATCAGTTGTTGTCTATCAATGAGAAAATCTGCAGGACTAAAAAAATTCTCTGTGTCGACTACATGCTACATCATCACCATGATCTAAATAGAATAATGGACACACATCTAATAGATTTGTTATGTCATCTAGCTGTAACTTTAGGCTGCAGATCTAGAACTATCTATTCATGAGCACTTCCAGCAGTTTTCTGTTTGGTATTCCTAATGGGTTTCAGCATTTCAGAGTTACTTTTGGTCTGTATTTTTTGTTGGTGAATATGATCGACTATAAGATAGAAGGCAAGCTGCGTTCAGGACTCTCTTTTTTAACTCAGGAAATGCATCTGTGCTCTATGGATCCACACTTTCTTTTTTTAAACAGCTAAATAAGCATATGCATTCTAAAGTCAGCATGTGGTCTAAAAATATTACCTGTACAGATTCTGCCAAATACCAGAATTAATGGGATTTGTGAGCCTGGTGCCAGTAAGCCTTTTGGAATTGATAGCTATGCAAGCCAGAGTCCACAAACCATCCAGTCTCATTTCCAGATTACTGTTACGCAGCATGAAGTGTATGTGTTTGATGTTGTTACTAGGCTAGTTTTAGGGAGTGTGAAAGTGCATTTTGTAATTGTGGAGCAGAAACTTCCGGTAGAGCTACATTTGTGTTAAATCAGAATGAAGTATTAATGCAATACAAGCAGACCACCTGCAAGGACTGTTGGGGGAGGCATCTGAATTTCTCCTCTCCTTGTATTTCCTTTTTCTTTCCCCTAAAAAGCCCCCATAGGCTGTCCCTGTTCCCTGCTTCCTTCTCTCCTTCCCACCCACCAGGCAGCCTACCTTTTTCTGCCCCCCAGTCTCCAGCTTTTCCCTATTCCCTCCCCTGTCAACCTTACCCATGAAAAGTCTGGTTGAGTTGTGCAGCACCAGCCCCAAGGCCAGGCCCAGTGTTGTGAGTATTGAGTTTCTAGTGGTCCCTGCTGAGCCTGTTCCTGGGGAGTCCTCCATCAAGGGAGAAGGACAGGACCTTTGCAGGGCTGCTTTAGCCTCCAAAGGCTCCTGTCCAAGTTTTTCTTTACAGAAACCAAAGCTTAGCAGGCTCAGCGATGTGATTGCCTAGCAATTGATTCTTTTAAGGAGTTTTAATCCCACAATGTATTACCATTTTTTTTAGATTTCAGATTTTTCTTGAAAGCTAGGACTTCCTTCAGGTTTGTAGAGATATCTCCCCCCCCCCATTGGTCCCTAGCTCTGTTTTGTGGATTTATTAAGGCACACTCTTGTGGCCCAGTTTAGAATTAAATATGTGATGCATAGGCATAAAACTGTAAGAATATAATACATAAATACAGACATTTTGGATCAAAATTATATCCTAGGATAATTTAAAAAATCTATTGACAGACTGCATGGAAGCATGGGAGGTAAGGACTGGAGGGGGCACCATCTTGCCTATGGCTGGTCTGGCTCTGCAGAAAAAGGGGACAGTGTTCATGAAGGTGGTGGGCAGCCATAGCCAGAGTCATCCGTGTGTCTGGCATCCTTCCCCCCAATGCAACCTACTCGCTTTGTGAGCTGCTCATTGCCTTGTGCCCACAGCCACCTCCTGGCAGGTGATGGCCATTACAGGAACATGGGGGGTGGGGCAGGGTAGGGGATTGGCATCTTCCCATGGTGAGATGGCCCACCTTCACATTCCCCTGTGTGTGGGTGGCATGGCTGCTGCACTATCTGGTGGTGGGGACAGCCAATGCCAGCCAAGCTGGACTGAGGCCAAGAAGGTATTACTGTACAAGTTGGTGGTAGAGCATCCAAGCATTGCCCATGCCACCATCAGGAGCAGCTCTACCACCTCCTGCCTCCGTGCCTTCTGGCGCATGGCTGCAAAATGAGTCTCTGCTCTGGGACATGCCATCTGGATGGAGATGTCCCACTCTGAAGCACTAGAACAATTCCTTTGGTCCCACTCAGAAGTGTGTTTGAGCCCTCATGGCCAAAGGTGTTCCTTAAGAGTGGGCAGTGGAGGAGGGTCTGCTGGGATCAGAGGCTGTCATGCAGGTGGTGATACCCCCATGGCGGTGGTTGGCACTGGCATTTAGGTCCTGTGTGGTGAGTGTCATGGTTGCTACGATCACCTGGCCCCAGCTGCGGGGGCCAGGTCCTGCCACCCACTGCCTTCAACCGCCCCCATTGTCCTGACCAATGTCCCTCCCCCCACAGATGACTTGCAGGGTGAGGATGCTGGCACGGGCCCATCCTCCGAGGTTGGCAGGGAGGGCCAAGGATGCAGTAGCAACCAGAGCAACTGGGTACTGGCCTCCACCCCCACTTTGCGGAGAGTGACCAGGAGAGTGTGACTGAATTGATTCTTCTGGTTTTCTTGGTGTATTTTAGTGACATCAGCCATGAACAGTTGGTTGAGATGGTCATCGGGAGTGCCACTCTCTGGTTGTTCTGTTCTTATCTAGCCAGCCAGAATGTGGTGTCAGGATATATCTGCTTGGCCTTTATACTATTTATGCTATGGCATCCTGCAGGGTTCTATTCTGTTAATTGTATAGCATATACAGAATGTGTCATCAGTGGTCTGATGATACCCAACTCTGTTTCTTCCTTTCAAATGAGTCGGGTGAGACAGTAGATGTTCTGAACTGATATCTGGGTGCAGTAATTGGATGGAAGAGGGCCAATACATTGAAACTGAATTGTGGATTTAATTTGTTCTGAAAGTGATCCCATACCTCCTTAAGGAGCAGATTTATAGTCTGAGGCTTTATCCAGCTTTGGATGCATGTCAGATGCTCCCTTTCCTTGGCAGACATGATCTAACCACAATTGTTCACCTTCAATGGAAAACAGCACATGGATAGTAGCCGTCTGACTCAGAGTTTTGTGGCAAGATTGCTTATTTTCTGTTGTGCCAAGACTTTGGCACTTCCTCACCATATTAATTCACTATAAAAATCTGCTGTTCTGTTGGACGTCAGGCCAAAACATTTTATTTTGTTTGAGACTTTTAAAAATATTTCTCTACCTGCATCATTCCTATACACATTAATGTTGCAGTATGCTTTTATCTCTACTGGGTCTTATTTGTTTGTTTGATTTTTAAAATATTGATTGTTGCTTGCTTTTACATTTTGATTTGCCTTTCTGTTGCTACTTTTAATGATTTTTCTGTCACTCTTGTATATTTTTATGCTCCTGGTTTCCCCCAAAAAATAATTTGTTGTTATAACAGCTGTTGAAAGTCACTTCAGAAATGTCTTTATTGACAGAATGGAATATAAATATTTAAAACAAATAAATGGGCTTTTGCACTGGAAGCACATTATGCTCATGACTGCCTTTAAGAATTTCCTGTCCGCCAAACGCAGGCTTGTTTTTTCCAAACCTCCCTTGGAATCCAGATAATTGTCTGGAGAGGGGGGGGGGGAATCAATTTGCTGTGAATAAGAACATGATCTTGATTGTTACCTGTTGAGATTGTTGCAGCAAAGAAACAGTAAGAAATTATTTCTCAGTCTTTCTATTGCCTAGGCAAAACAATTCCTCACAATTCCTCACTGAAAAGCAGAGCTCACTGTCCTGATATATAAATTGCTGTGCCTCAGAGCACAATAGAAAATTCATTCTCTGTTATCTTGTAGGCAACTCAGACAACGCTGTTAAAATTTACCTTCCACAGGTTAAGGAGACACAATTGGAGGGTTTTTCCCCCAAGAGAGGAAACATAAACAAAGATGCATTCTGGTGTACAAATCTTATTAAATCCTGAGAAAAAGTAAATACAGGTGTTTGTCTTTTTTTCATGAAGGGCTATTTTCTTTCATCTGCAGTTGCATTTTGCTGATGCTCTTTGTTTGCTATTGATATGTGGCAGAATTATTTGGCTGTGTACTGGAACAAAGTGCCAAATGTGGTGATTACTGTACTTCTGCTATAAGCACAAGCAGTGATGAGTGCAATATAACACAAATTAAATGAGTATCACTATTTCTGTACCCTGGGGGAAAGCTGAGCAAAGCTATCCAGTGATTACACTACCATCAGCTTGTCATTAACAACTCCAGATGGCAGTGCTTTAACCACAAAGGGTGCCAGGTGGAATGAGGGGGCAAGAATAACTAAATAGCAAAGTGTGACCTTATGACAATCTGAGTTGCAAAATGAGTTGCTTAGTATAGAAGGCAGCAATAGGATCTTTTTTGGAGACACACTAGAAAATCACTGGGCTGGATCAAACTTTCCCTTCTCTGTTCATCACAGGGGAGAGTCTGCAGTTTCCCTAGATTCACCTCTCTAGGTCTGTCTGTGTGACATCCCATACTGTAGCAGGTCATTTACACAGCCCTTAGGAATGGGTGAAGGGAGAGTGGGGAGGAGAAACATATATTCTGGGAATGGAACTCAAACAATATTTGAGTTATGTGCAAGTGCATATGATGTAATTGGATTTCAAAAAAGAAAGAACATAACATTGCTTGCATTTTGTTGTGGTCATTGTTGTTTTGTTGTTTTCTTCCTCCAAATGTTGTTTTCTATTTTTCTTTTTGTCTTTTACAAGAAACAGTGCTTAGGAAGCAGATAATGTACTTGCTTTAGAAATAGCCATAATGTTTATTGATATCCTCGGTAAGTAAATAGATACAATATTGTTCCATATTTCCTGTCCATTTTCATATTTTTTTAAAAATATATTGTGGCTATTTTAGTTTATTTTATTACATACTTTATAAAAGGAACAGAACATCATTCATTAACAATAGGACAAAGAAAAAAGAGATTAACAAACAAACAAAACATTTCATCATGGTATAGGTATCCTTGATTTTGCCAACCAATTCATGAACCTTAGGGATTGAATTTGATTGTTAGAATCTCATGTAAAGAAGTATAGCCACTGTGATTAAATTTAAAAGAATAAGCTGAAACTGTTTTAGAAATGTAGCTGCATAATTAAACAAAAGTACCTCTGGAATAATAATAATTTCTCTAAAAATGCTGATACTGATCAATTCAGTAATCTTCATCCAATATTTTTTTTGCTCCAGAACACTACCACCAGATATGCATAAAGTCAGCTGCTGGAGCCTTACAAAATCAACTGGCACCTGAACATTAGTTGTAAATCATTATTATGATCATAGTGAAGATCTTTGGGGTAAGATAGAGTTGATGGGTCATCTTAACAAGGTTCTTGTTTAAAGCAAGGCATAAGATGAAAGAGGAACCAAAAGAAAAGCCAAAGCTCAAAACCCTATCATCAAGTTCTTTGTCAAGATCTTTATTCCTCTACATACACTAATACTACATACTATTCTACATCCATCTAGGATGTAAATTTACATTCAATAACATATTATACAGCATCGATAGAATATGTTTTGGTGTTTCTGTAAGAAGGCTCTCAAATTCAGATAAATTCCTTAGTCTAAAGAGTTTTGTTTGGTAAAAGCTGCTCATCTGAAAATATACAAAAATGTTAATATGACTATTATTACTTCTAAAAATGAGATCATATGAGATTATCATATTTTAACCACCAAAGAAGTATATCTATCCAAGTCTAATTTCCCTCATTTATAAAGTCTAAATTTTTGCATTTAATGAAGTGAAAATAAGCTGATACCTATGTAAGTCTCTGGCTATCAAGGACAATGAAGAGATCCCAGAAGATAACTGCTTATGGTATTTATCCCAAACATACAACAAATTATTAATTACTAGATCATCAAAGTTGTAAACTCTTTTCTATCTGTCTTGAACAGCCACCAAAAAGGCATCTTAACAAAATATTTCTCAATTGCAACCTCAGAAGATTTTCCATCCAGATCACCTATTAATCAGGAAAGTTTGGCTGCATCATGGTAGACTTGCAGGCTTGGAATACCCTTCCCCTCATAGTCCATTTCAATTGAGCTAGAGTCCAATTCATCTTTGGTTTTTTAGATGCCCAGATAAATGTGCTAATAACATTTTACCAATTCTTTATAACAGCTTCTGGGATGGCAATCAGAAAAGTAGCCAACAAATAAGCTACTTTGGGAACCACACTCATTTTAACAGCATTAATATGGCCTAAGAGATAGATGTTCAAGGTCTTCTACAGAAATAGCTTGTATTTAGTGTCATTAATCACAGAGCTGAAATTGTTGTTAATCAAAACAGAATTGTCCAGACCAATTTTAATACCCAAATATGTTATGGATATTCATGTTTGTTGACTAGTTTTGAGGGGGGTGCAGCTCAGCTGAGGATAGATTAATAAGAAGTGCTTCTGTTTTGGCTACATTAAGTTTATAGCTGGCTACATCAGTGAAAGAGGCAAGTATCCACTTTGGTTCAAGAGAGGATCCATCTACATTTTTAAAAAACAGGACAATATCACCTGCATAAAAACCCTATATTGTGATTCTATAAACCAATCTTAAAATCTGTGATGTTCCAGATAAACCAGTCTTAAACCCTTGATGTTCCAGATTCTCTTATTGCTATTACTAAAGGTTCTAGTGATAAATTAAAGAGAAGTGCCTAAAGAGGGTGTGACAGACAGGTTGGATTCTGCTTCTCCCTACGAGTGACCAATGAGAGCTGACAGAATGTTCATGAGTTAACAGTTGAAAAATGGCAGTTAGGAGAGCAGCTGGGAGTTGGCAGTGAGGGACCTGAGAGATAAAAGAGTATGTCTGATTGAGTGAAACTGTGGAGAAGAGCTGTTTAAATAGTCAATTTGTAACAAAGAATCCCAATTGTGGGAATAGAACCACAGTTCAAAAGTTCAATGGAAGTGAAATGTTATAACTCCTATTTTATTTTCTTCCGTGTTGTGTTCAAACAAAAAAACCCCGTAAACTCTTTGTTTTTTTACATCTGTGGGCTGTGTTCCTCAGAGAAAGAAATAGGATATGAACAAATGGTGGCAGCATGTGAATGGAACAGTGTATGAGCCCTGGACCCAGTTCTGGCTTGAATAATACAAGATGCTCAAAGACTGTCCTCCATCTCCGGGGGCTATATTTCTTTCTTTTCTTTGTTGCTCTTTCATTTATCTTATCTTTTTCTTTCTTAAGAGCTTTCTCTCTTGGTAGCTTAGTTTTACTTTTTTAAATCTATGTGATGGGTGGGGAGCATATTTTTGTTTAGATTACTCCTTCCTCTTTTCCCCATTCTTCCCCCTCTAATTAGAGGAAACAGATTGTTTACTTTATGGCTAACTCTTTGTGAGTGAGGGCCTGTTATTAAATGAGGCTGGGCTACCCTGTCTGATAATGTCTCCGTGAGTGTGAGAGAGGATCTGAGGGGAGAAATAGTCAAGGATTTCTCTATATTTTAAAGGAGACAAGAAAGGTGGCAAATGTGATATCCTGACTTACTTGTAACCCTGAGCCTGAGAGAGAGAGGATGTACAGCATGGTAGGTGCTCTGTTTGAGTGGAAAGGGGTGTCACAAAAGGCAACCCTGTTTTACATCTCTATTAACAGGTCCTGGAGTTGACAACAACTTTTGAAGAAATAGGCAAATGGTGGAGCTTGAAAAAATGATTTCAGCCCATTGAATGAAGTATTCTCCAGGTCCAAAACCTGATAAGCATATGAGTAAAAAATGAATATTCAACATGATCAAAAGCCTTCTCAGCATCCAAAAACAAGAAGGCAGCCTTAAGATTCCTTTTCCTATTAGCCAAGCATTAAGAGAAAACTGGTACAAGATGTTTTACCAATGGTCACTCCAAAAGATATTGTATTTGGAAAAGAATTACAAAGGGGCCTGCTGGAAATGTAAAAAAGAAGATGGCACCTTTTATCATATGTGGTGGACCTGCATGAAGACAAAAAGATACTGGAAAAATATACATGAAGAAATTAAAAATATTCTAAAAACCAAATTCCCAATGAAACCAGAGATTATGTTACTGGGAATCTTACCAGACAACATAGATAGAAGCTCACAAGATACTTGCAATGAAATGGAAGACAGAAGACTGTCCTACAATAGAGATCTGGAAAGAAAAACTAGCTGAGTAAGCAACATTGGAAAAACTAACCAATTATATAAACAAACGACCACTGAAAGAATTTATACAGAAGTGGCAAGCTTATTACTCATACTATGGGATTAATTAATTTTTTTAAGTTCTGGAATAACCTGAATATCATATTAATGGTGATGAAGGTATTGATTACAGTTACAATACTTGATTCTGTATTCCACTCTTAATTAAATAATTAGTAAGAATAAAATTTAGATTTAGATAAGCAATTAAGACAATATTAAGGATTTTACAGTGATTCCGTTTTAGCATGGAAGTTCATTTAATTGTTAAGGATGTTATTTCTTTTATTGTTAATAGATTATCCGTAACCTTAGGAAAGTTCTTGTTTACCCTTTAAAGAGAGAATCTATCCCAAAATTCTATAATATTGATGTTTTAATGTCTGCTTCTATATTTTAAATATGTAATATATTTGGTAATATACCGTATTTGATCTTACTTATTGTACGTAACAATTCATATTATTTGGCAAACCTGATGAATTTATATTTTCCCTCGCCCCCCTTTCCCTTCTTTATCTCACCTTTTTTTCTGAGAAAATAATAATTTTTTTAAAAGATTATTTGTTTTAGCATATTGTAATAAATTGACCACTCTCCTGTTATTAGAAGTTAAAAGTCATCCAGGAATAAAACTGGTTTGATCAGGATTAATATATCTACATAAACCTTTTTTATTCTATTTGATAAACATATGGTTATGATTTTATTACCATAATTTATGAGACTAATTAAATGGTATGAGCTAATATTCACAAGACCTTTGCCTGGCTTAGGAATTACAACCATTTTTGTTTCAAGAGAAGAAGCTGCAAGGGACTTCTTCCTGAAAATTTCATTAATTGCAGCAAGTAGGGGAGAAGCCATCACTGTCTTAAAGATCAGACAGCCCTTAGGAATGAGTTCATTCAGAAATGAAACCATCAAGCCCTGGGTAGTTGTTTCTTTTCAAATTATTTATAACTTCTAAAACTTCCTGTAAAGAAATTGGTTGATCAATCAATATCCTATCATTATTCATCAGTTGCTGTATGGATATTTTTGTCAGAAAATCAAAAATGAAACCTTGGTCTAGATTTTGGGAGGAATATAAAGTAGTGTAAAAATTCTCAAACTCCTGAATAATCTGTTGAGAGTGTGTATATATGGTACTATTTCTGTTTTTAATACCAGTAACTGAGCTATTCACCCTTTTTAATTTCAATCTGTAAGCCACCAACGTACTTATCTTATTAGCAGACTCAAATAATTGTTGCCTAGTGTAAAGCAGTTTCTTATTAATTATCTCAGTATCCAGTTCTTCTAAATGTCTACTGATGCTTAATATGTCTTTACAAGTAGAAGGGTTATTATCCTTTTTGTGTTTAGATTCGTGTATTTTTAATGCATCTAATCAGTGTTGTCTGATTAGACGATGAGAACGGAGGGCAGGAAGAGTTATATCAGTGCTTAGTTATTGTGGCCCTTTCTTACATACCCAGGGAAATGCTCCTTGCCACTTTAGGGTCAGGAAGCAATTGTTCTCCAGGCCAGTTTGGCCAGGGTTCCCGGAGGGGGGGGTTGCCCTCTTCTGGGCATAGAGCAGGGGTCACTGGGGGGTAGTTGTGAATTTCCTGCATTGTGCAGAGGCTTGGACTAGATGACCCTGGAGGACCCTTCCAACTCTATGATTCTATCGACTCTCCCCTTCTAGTCTCTGCAGAACAAAGCAAGGAGGTCTGGGTATGTAGCCATAGCATCATGCACTGGGCAGGGACCTACATGTTGTCAACCAATTGGAGTGTCTCTTGGGGACTGGATGGGCATCTGCAGATTTCCTGGACAGGGCAAAGAGGGATGCTCTGGGACTCTCTTCTTCCAACCCTCTTGTGTGGCATTGCCCATTGGGGCCCTTCAGTGGTTATTCTCATTCAGCTAGGGGAGAATGATCTGGTGAGCCAAAAAGGGATTGAACTTGCCATCACCATGAAAGCAGTTCTGTGGACACTTTTCTCTCCCCTCCCAGACATGTTGTTCTTTGGTCAGAATTTCTGGAGAGGTGCAACTGGCAGGGGTTGATGTTGCCAGGAAGAAAGTGAGCAGAGCAGTGGGGCAGTTTGTAGAATCAGCTGGGGGTGCTGTTATCTATCACCTGCTCTTTTCAGGGCAGGTGGTATCCACCTTGTAGGATGGGGACAGGACATTTGGCTCCATGGGATTTGTGATGCTCTCCTTTCTTGGCTGAGGCTATAAGAGCTTTGTCAGGAGACAGGCTCTTGTGGCTCTTGTGGTGATTTAGGTCACTGGGCTGAATCCTTTTTGTGGGAAGGCTATGTCCGTGAGCCCACCTCCCCCATTTTGGGGACCCCCTTAAAGGGTAAAGTCATGGAGCAGCATTCCCATCACAGGGGCTGTTGCCCTGTCCCACTCCCAGCATGGGAAGGGAGCCACATAGAGGCTTGTGCTCAGGTGGGACCACTGGACTTGCCACTCCAAGTTTTCTCCCAGCAAGCAGGCTGGGGAGGGGTTCCTTTGGCTAACAGGTTGGATCTGGAGCTGTAACCTATGCTGTGCCAGTGCTCCTGTGTCATAGTCAATAAGGCTGTAGCATTTTTTACTCTATCCTGTCTCTGGATTATAGGTTATTCTTCACTTTCCTCCTGGCCTCCTCCTCCCTGCCCTTAGGACAGCATTTTTCTTACATCAGTATGAACTTCCTCATAAAATGCAATCCAGACACCATGTGAAAGTTTGGTTCTTTCTTTGTACACACGATTAACTTTGGTTTGGTTTTGATGACAGAACAGCCCGAATTAATGCTGGACCACATTTCATACTCCAGAAGAAGAAAAAGGATACATTTGTAAAGTATTCATGAGATCTGTATTCAGCTTTCACATTCCGTGTTAATAGAGGCGAGTGACCCTTATTACAAGCACAGGAATACAGGTTCTTTGACCCCTGAAAAACCACCTTTTATTGTGTCTCATATATATATATATATGGTATTAGGGTATATATCATAAGATGCTGCAAGCAGTGTTCCCTCTAAGCTGAATTAGTGTGAACTAGCTCACAGTTTTTTAGCCTCCAGCTCACACACTTTTGTCTTAGCTCAGGAAGGATGGCTCCAGCGCAAACTAATTTATGCAGTAGCCAAATCGCTCGCTCACAACTTTAATGCCAGTAGCTCACTAAGTAGAATTTTTGCTCACAAGACTCCACAGCTTAGAGGGAGCATTGGCTGCAAGATACCTGACATAGGGTTTGTATTTTACTGAATTTACTGCATTATTTAATGCAAAACGAACATATTTCTTGTTGTTACCTCTTAGTTACACCATGAACTGTAATTAATAATACTATTATTCAATGTTTTCATGATGATTTGTTTTTGCTGGATAAGAACAAACAGAATTTGTAAACTGATGGATCAATATTAGAAAAAAGTTGGATTATAAAAAAAATGGAGGATTCCAAGATTGGGAACGGTAATTAAATGCTCCATGATCTAGCCCATTCAAGTCTCAGCATCTCAGGAAAACTGCCTTCATTTACAACGATCTTATTGCTAGTTGTTTCAGTATGTTCCCATTAAAAATAATTCAACAATAGCTAAAAACATTTTTAAATAAATATTTGCAAAAAGCTTCTGCAGTGCAGAAACAATATGTCACTGAGAAAAAAGTTTGATGACTTTCAGATCAGGTCTGCTCACAGAGAGAATGCAAATACAAATGGAGAGTATGCATAATTCAGAAATTCAGTAATGCATGACGAATAATACATTCGGAATGAGTGGGTCCAAGGCAGCTTTTAAGCTAGGGTAATTGGCCTTGGCCTCAGTTTGGTAAAACGGAATAACTAAAGGAAATAAGAGGCACAATGTATGGGATGTCCTTCACCACAATCCCCACTAAAATAAATGGGCTAGAGTAGTGTCAGGGCATAGTAGTAGTCTTAGCTTCCATTTGTCTCAGTTGGGATTGCACAGTAGCAGAAGAAAATCTTAAATGGAGCAGAGTAGGCTGGATTGAAGCTTCCATGAGTTCATAGGAGATTATTCTACTAAGTCCCCTTGTGCCTGAAAATGCCACTGTTGAAGGCTGGAGCGCCCTCCAGAATTCTATGCCATGTGATATGGGAGGCTGCAACAAACAGAAGAAATCAGACAAAACATTATTGTAAGAGAAAGTTTACTCGAGTGGCACATGCTAATGAGAGGATGATTTTATCTGAGACCCCCTTTCTGCTGTAAACACCTCTGTTCTACTGTGTAGCAGATTGTTTCAAGGAGTCCTACTGTCTTCAGCAGTGACAGTTTGGGAGATGCAGGCAGCCACTAGGAAGGGGAATATCATAGAATCCACTTAAGTACATTTGCAGGAATCTAGATTTAGTATTCTTCCTCTATCAGCAGCTGCCCAGATATTTCTGGATAGCCCTGGAAGGCCAGATACTGAAGCTGAAGCTCAAATACTTTGGCCACCAAATGAGAAGGGAGCACTCACTGGAGAAGACCCTAATGCTGAGAAAGATTGAAGGTAACAGAAGAAGGAGAAGGCAAAGAATGAGATGGTTAGACAGTGTTATTGATGCAATGAACATAAAACTAAGCAACCTCTGGAGGATGGCAGAAGACAGGAGGGCCTGGCGCGATGTGGTCCATGGGGTCGCGAAGAGTCGGACTTGACTGTGTGACTGAACAACAACATCAGCAAAACAAGATGATGGAAAACATGGTATGTTGCTTGCCTTTAATACCTGATATTCAGAGGAATGCTACATGTGAATGTGGAGGTTTCATTTAGTTGTCATGGTTAAAGGCTATTACTGCACCTATCCTACATGAATGTGTCTGATTTTCCCCTCCCAATATCGTCTAAACAAGAGGCCTTTACCCTCTCATTGAGCTTTCTGGTATGTTGGATACAGACATGGGAGAATCAGGGATGCTTCATCATTTGAACTCTCCCTTTTTTATGAGTCAAGCTTTTATTTTATTACCTCCAATATCAGTATTGTGAACAGTTCTTCATTGGTGCAGTGGCAGCATTCAGTATAGTGGCTGGCCAGGTAAACTGCTGCTTGTGCTGATTTCTGTGCCCTGGTCATCATGAGATGTGGTTCTTACAAGCAGCTAAATTAGGTTATGTGTGCTGCTTTTGTTCCTGTACAGTTGGCAGCATTCATAAGTCAGTGGCCTTCCTCCAACTGCCCTCTTACCTCACTATCCACAGCTAGGAATTTTTTCACCAGATTTACTGAAGGCGTGCACATCTGCGTAGGAAGTAACAAATGTTTCTCTTTGGAAGGGTGTTGTTTCAAAGACTTTGAAAGAGGTGGTTGTGAAACCTCCTGAAGAAAGTATCCCTGGACCCCCATGACTAAAATAACTACTGCCCAGTGGCCAATATTCCATTTTTGGGTAAAATGCTGGAGAAAGTGATACAAGGAGATGGATTATCTGGACACATTTCAATCTAGATTTAGGACTGTGTTTGGAATGGGAACTTTCTTAGTCCCTGTGATGACCTTTGCCAAGAGACTGGTGAAGCAGTAAATCCCTGTTAATTTCTCCTGAACTTGTCAGTAGCTTTTGATACCCCTTCCAGTCTGACTTCCGCTCCGCCCATGGGACTGAGACGGTGCTGGTCACCCTGGTAGATGATCTCCAGAGACATCTGGATCGAGGTGGTTCGGTGCTGCTGATTCTCCTTGATCTATTGGTAGTGTTCAATATGGTTGACCATGAGGTGTTAACCCACCGCCTCGCTGATGCTGGGATACAGGGGCTTGCCTTACAATGGCTGGCCTCCTTTCTTCAGGGTTGGGCACAGAGGGTGGCACTTGGGGGGAGAGTTATCCCAGTGGCACCCACTAGAATGTGGTGTTTCACACGGTGTGATCCTCTCCCCCATCCTGTTTAATATCTATATGTGCCCTCTCACCCAGATTATCTGGAGATATGGGCTCGGTTGTCACCAATATGTGGATGACATCCAGCTCTATCTGCTGATGGACGGCTGCCTGGACATGGCCCCAGGACATCTTGACGAGGTGTTACAGGCCATGGCTGGATGGTTACGACAGAGCCAACTTAAGATAAATCCATCTGAGGTCCTGAACTTGAGTCAAGAGGGACTGAGTCAGGGGCTCAGGCTCCCAACTTTCGATGGGGCTCCATAGGTGCCTGTGCCAAGTGTGAAGAGTCTGGGGGTGCTCCTGGATACCTCCCTTTCAATGGAGGCCCAGGTCACCACCACTGCCAGGTCTGCCTTTTTCTATCTGAGGCAGATCAGACAGTTAGCCCATACCTTGCCCTGTGAGATTTAGCTACGGTGATCCATGCAATGGTCACTTCCAGGCTAGATTATTGTAACTCTCTCTATGTGGGGCTGCCCTTGACTCTGCTCCAGAAGTTGCAGCTAGTGCAGAATGCAGCAGAATGCGATGCCTGTGTGGGCTCGTATCCACCCGGTCCTGCGTGAACTGCACTGGCTGCCTATTGAATTCCAAATCTGCTTCAAGGTGCTGGTGCTTACCTTTAAAGCCCTATACGGCCAGGGGCTAGCATACCTATGAGACTGGCTCTCCCCATATGAGCCCCGGTGGGCACTGAGGTCCTCAAATGAACATATTCTACACCCTGGGCCCCAGGGACATCTGACTAGCCTTGACCAGGGCCAGGGCCTTTTCAGCCCTGGCCCCTGCCTGGTGGAATGAGCTCCCGTGTGAGATCAGGGCCCTGCGGGACTTATCATGGTTCCTCAGGGCCTGCAAGATGGAGCTCTTCCACCAGGCATTTGGCTTAGGCAGCGGACATCCCCCCCCCCCCAGCTTCTATGGCCTTAGTTCTTCCGGCCCAGCTTTTCGGGCCAATTTTCATCACTGGCCTGATTTTGATTGGTCATTCTGATTGTTTTATGGTTACATGGTATTTTATGATAATTATATGTAAATTGTTATCACATTATTTTAAGTGTATTAACTAGTTGTTGTTCACTGCCCTGAGCCCACTTGGGAAGGGCGGAATATAAATCTAATAAAATAAAATAAAGTTAATTAACCATAGTATCCTTCTGGAGAAACTAGGTAGGATGGGAATAGGGGGTACTGCACTCTGTGGGGTCCACTCTTATTTGATTGACCAGTTCCAGAAGGTGGTGCTGAGGGACTTCTGCTTGGCCTGTGGGATTTATGTTATGGGGTCCTACAGGTTTTCCCCTGTGCTATTTGACATGTATGTAAAACCAGAGATTGTGTGAGTTTTTAGAGTGAGATCTTACCAACATTTGGATGATACCTAGCTCTATTTCTCCTTAATACCCAAGTCAGATGGTTCTGTGGAAGTCCTGATCAGATGCCTGGAGAGAAGGTAATGAGACTGAGGAGGGTCAATAAACTGAAACTCAATGCAGGGCCGTAGCCAGCCGTGGGGTGCATGGGGCAAGGCCCCCTTTCGTATTTGCAGCACCTCACCCAATACCCCACCCCAATCTTCCCTGATCTTCCCTTCCCCCATGTGGGTGGGGGCCCCTCAGTTTCATCCGTCTCCTTAGGATAAGAACATAAGAGATGCCAATGTTGGATCAGGCCAAAGGCCCATCCAGTCCAACACTCTGTATCACACAGTGGCCAGAAATACCAGTGCCAGGAGGTCCCACCAGTGGGGATCATCCTGCCAGTCTCACAGCCCTGGAAATGGCTGCTTTAAAATGCACACAATAGCAAGTTTCAGCTCTCTGGCAGCAGCAGCTCAGGCTAGGGATCCCAAGTCCCCCCGGGGGGCAGGGAAACCCCCACCCCAGAGGCCCGTTCCCCGGCACCGCCGGATTGGGCACCGGGGGGAACTCCACCCCGACGTGCGCGTCACCTGGAAGTGACGCGGGCACGTGCGTGCAGCGCGCACATGCACAAGACGCCAGCCAGGAGCCCCCCGCTCCCGGCGAAGATAGACTTGGCAACCCTAGCTCAGGCTGATGCCTCTGCGGCTGGTGCATGAGTGGTAATGGCTGCTTTGCAACCAAAAAAAGCCCAGCCAATTACCTCAGTCCCCCCTTGCTCCAGTCTGCTAGGGCTTCTCTTCTAGGCAATGGCAGCAGCCGCTGTGGCTGCTGCGTCCTCAGCTGCTTCTTTTGCATTTGCAAATCCTTTTCTCCCCCCTCTCTTCCCCCATCCCTATCCCAACTCTCTGGTGGCATCGGCGGCTGCAGGGACTGAGAGAGGAGGAGGGGCAAGGCAAAAGCGGTGTGTGGAGGGTGTTCTTCACAGCTGCTTCCAACAGCGTGAGGAGCCTGATTGAGAACTGCAGAGGTTTTCTCTCCCTCACCCCCTTTCTCTGAACTTCCCAGAGAAAGCAGCAGCAAGGTAAAGCTACAATGGGAGTTCTCTACAGGGACCCTTGGTTTTGAGTGGAGAGGGAAAGGCGTTTGAGACCCGAGGGGTTAGAAGAGAGGGAGGGTGTCCAAGGCCGTCCCTGCCTGGCTGCCTGCCTCCTCCGCCATGAGGTCTGCTAATGAAATCAAAGTTAATTCAATTAATTTTAATTTTATTAGCTGTTGCCCCCTACAGGAATCCTAGCTATGGGGCTGACTCAATGACAAAGCTGCTTGAGGACTGAGGAGTCAGCCTGTTCTGGAAAACACGGCACTCCCCCTGATGGAGTAGATTCATAGCTTACAAAGGTGCATTAGAGGCTCAGGTCTCCTACATGGGGCAAATCCGATTCCCTTCACAACAGTCTAGGGGTCGCCTCAGAGCACAACCCCATGTGTAACTGAGCAGGAATTCTTCTTCTTCTCCTCCTCAGAAGATATAACCCTT
The DNA here is from genome assembly GCF_001447785.1 of Gekko japonicus. Lineage (NCBI taxonomy): Eukaryota > Metazoa > Chordata > Lepidosauria > Squamata > Gekkonidae > Gekko > Gekko japonicus. Next base: position 25,678 of record NW_015173676.1, read on the forward strand.
TTCTTTTAGCCTGAATGGGAGTTTTAGTATACTACCCAGGCCCTCAGCCAGGATTTTTTGTTTTGTGGGGCATTTTTTTTTCTTGTAGGGCAACCATTATGAGGGAGAGTAGAGCTCTGTAAAAATCTATGGATACATGCACCAGTGCCAATGCTGCATGTGATCGATATGCTGGAAGTAGCTAGGTTGTACATAAATAACATGCAAATATGCTGAAGCATGCAAGGCTGTATATTAGTGGTGCGGCATTCTGAATTTAAATTTCTATTTCATGACCCCCTCATATTCACCCTGTTCCCCTTCCAGCCCTTCCCAAGGTTGATTCACTAGTCTATTGCTTAAGAATTAAAACCCTATGAATCCTCCTTACCCTCCAAGCAACCAAACCACCTTTTCCCTTCCCCATACCAATCCCCACCCATACCTCTTGTGGGGCAGGGCTATAGATTAAGGGTGGGGCCCCACTGTAGCTACAAGCCTGCTACTACCCAGTCATCCTCACAAAATCTCAATCCCAGTTTAAGTGTCTCTGTAAAATGGACTTCAGCTTTGGCTGACCCTTAGATGTTCAGTTCTGATACTGAATTCTTCCTCAAAACTGATAGAAATCAGTTAAGGCAAGGAGTCGTTTCCCTTCACTCCAAAGGTGAACTTTTCTGACTGACTCTGTCAGACCCACTGACTCCAACCAACTCTGTCAGAAGCCAGCTGTAAAAAACCAGCTGACCAAAAGACTAAAAAAAAGACCATGTCTTCAGCACTCAGCTAATAATAAAGCTCAGCTGGTGCTAGCCAATCAAGAGGGTATGGGGGTGGGGGGGGGAAAGGGAGCAGCCTGTCACTCAAGCTGTCCATTTCAGTGAAGAGTTAATTCTTCACCTCCCAGCTCTCTGAAATTGCTGAACTAGGAAACCTGCTGTTAAGGGCAGTCAGTCACATCTACATTGATTTCCCATCTGTTTCCAGGCACAATTCAAAGCGCTGTAGTTTGAGGGTAGGGTACAAAGGATTGCCTTCTTCCATATTGTACAATCCACCAGCTGAGGTCTCTTTGTGTCCTTACTTGCAAAGGTAAAGCAGGTAATAACCAGCAACAGGGCTTTTTTGTAGGTGGCACCTTTGCTTTGGAATGTCCTCCTTGTTAAGGCACACTTAGCTCCCACTTTACTTTATTTAGACACCAGGCCAAACTACTGCTCCTAAACCAGACTGTTTTATCAATAGCATTTTGAACTGCTCTTTTATGCACTTTTATTGGCTGTTTTTATTTGTTTTTTGTTGGGATGATTTGCTTTTACTGCTGCTGCTCAGGAGGCACAAAATGCTTCTAAGTAAAATAAATACTTATATACTCTAATTCCAGGCACTTTATCATTGAAAAATCATTTTTCTCTCTGTGTTTGATGGTGCTGACCACAAATTGCATGCTAATTGCAATCCAAACAGAGAGGAGATTGAGCATCCTTGGGGAATATCCACTCTAGCCAGGAAATGACTTTTTTTCTGTTTGACAGTTCATTCCACCATAACCTTCCCACTTATAAAATGGGGGAAAAGGGACATACCTAACAGGATTGTTAAGAAAAACTGATAAGGTGTAAGAGCCAATAGGTAATGGTATTCAATAAACTTCCAAAAAAGAAAATCAGCATGACATTGGATGCATTCATTTCATCCTCATTTGTAATTTAAAATGTTCTGTTGTGTCATGCAGAAGAAAATATTAGGTGAAACGTTTTTCTGGCAGATATTGATCAAATGATAATAAATATGTCTGCACTTTTTATTTATGTGTTTTATCATTAATGGAAAAGTGTGTTTCTGTATCTAACAGTGGTAACGTTCATATTTGGAAAAGATAATTAATTGCATAACTGTGTTTGATACAGATATCAATCTGCAGTGACATTTGTTGCAAAAACGCTCGGGCTATTTAACATTTTTACATTCATTGTGACAGATTCAAACTTTAGCTAGTAAATTTAAACTTTTGACACAACTTGGTAGTAAGACCCAATCTAGATTTAATGATATGGTTACCTTCCTTTATTTAAATCAGTATTAGGAAATCATCTTTGAATACTTTATTCAGAATATAGTTATTGGCCACTAGATACTGCACAGCTGAAGAACATTTTCATGAAATGGTGTAATTTACATAAGTAAGTTTAGTATGTGAAACTTTCAGCCTGTCCTTCTCCAGGACATAAAACCACCACTTAACATCTGGAGTATGACATTTCCAGTTCTTCCAGAATGAAAAAGCAGGAGACTATTTAAAACAGTATGAATAGGCATTTTTTAAAAGGCCTGCATGGTTAACAAACAAAGTAATGGAAGCAATAAAAGGTAAGAAGGGCCCCTGCCACACGGCAGGGGAAAAGCCCTTTAAAGCGCGGCTTTTAAAAGCCGCGCCAACGTTGATACGGCTCGGCGGGATCCCATGGATCCCCCAGCCAAGCCGCCTTTTCTCCCCGGCGCGATCAAACGCCGGAGAGAAAAGACGGCTCTAACCGGGAGCCTGCCGATCTGCGCATGTCGGAGCATGCGCAGTTCGGCTCCGGCCCGGGCTTGAGCCAGCGCAAGGGAGCGCCGGCGATCAGACGCCCGGGAAGAGGTGCCTCATCCGTTTGAACCACCGAGGTAGGTGGTTCAGTTTGAGGCGGTTCTTCCCGGGTTTGGGCCAGTTTGGAGGCGGAAGCAGAACGCTTCCCAGATGTTGTGGTGTGATCGCGCTGCTTTGATCCGCCTCCAAACTGTCCCGTTCCCGGGCCAAATCGCCTCGTGTGAACGGGGCCAAGGATTCCTTTAAATGTAGGCCAAGTGAGGTAAATGAATGGGAGCACAGGCTTTTGCAAATAAAATGCAGGTCTGTGATCAGACAGGCAAAAAAGAAGTATGAGAAACATATTGCCAAAAACATAAGGACCTACAATAAAAATTTCTTCAAATAGATTAGAAGCAGAAAACCAGGTCCCTTGGATGACCAAGGGGTGAAAGGATGACTAAACAATGATAAGGAAATGGCAGAGAAGCTAATGGCAGAGAGCCAGTTTGGTATAGTGGTTAAGTGCATGAACTCAGATGTGAACTGGTGGATCTCCTGACAAAAATATGCAATCCATCACTAAAATCTGCCTCCATTCCCAAGGACTGGAAGGCAGCTAATGTAACCTCCATCCTATGACTGATGGGCAGGGGTCGGTTGGCCCTGGAGCGCACCAGAGCGGCGTTCTGGGAGTGAAGGGCCTAGAGGGTGGGGTGGGCACATGATCAAGCCCCACCCCTTGCTCCAACAACCCTCAGTCAGCCATGAGGGAGGCAGAAGGACGGTAATTTGCTGCCTGCAGAAAGACCTGCAATGGCCGGGCGCCCCCTTCCCCCCCCCGCCACCTCTCTTGGGCCCTGCACCAGAGAACTGGGCTTGAGAAAGGCCTGCAAAGGCCAAGCACCCTCCCCTTCCTGCTGCTGCCCTTACTGCCTCTCTCAGGCCCTGCTCCAGAGCACCGGGCCTGAGAAAGGCCTGCAAAGGCCGGGCACCCCCCTTCCACCGCCGCCACTGCTGCTGCTTCTCTTGGGTCCTGCGCCAGTGTGTGTGGGGGGGGCTGGCAGGGACTGTTCGGATGGGTGGGTGGCCAGGAGCGGACTGGCGGGGATTGTTTCTTGGGGGGTGGGGGGTGGTCTCCAGAAGGCTGGGAAGGAGAGAGAGGCGAGCTCACTGCCTCTGCCTGCTCTATGCCCAGCTCGCCCGCCACTTGCTAGCTGCCGCGTGGCCCCTGGCGCTGCTGCTGCTCCGCTGCTCCTCAATGGCGCTCCTGGTGATGTGGTGGGGCAACGCTTCAACTAACCCCAGTGCCAGCCCCGCTGCAGGATGAGGCAGACAACCAGGAGAACATCCTCTCCCAGGTATGGGAGTAGCAAGCCTCCAGAAGACCAGGAAGGAGAGAGGGAAGCTCACTGCCTCTGTCTGCCCTATGCCCGGCTCACCCGCCGCGGCTCGGTGGCGCTCCTATTTCTGGATGCCCACGTGGTTGTTCAAGTTGCCCCTGGCTGGATGTGCACCTCTGAGGCTCTCTTGGTTCCGGCTGGAGCGCCGAAGGCTCCTGCTTGGTAGCGTCAGTTTCCCTGCCTGTCCAGCCCTTTCGTGGCTCTCCTGGCTTTCCCTCCTCCCCACCCCCCTCAATCTGCCTCTTGGATCTCTGCCTCCGTTTTGATGCAGGTTGTGTTGTCTCTTTCTCCGCCCTCCCTCCAGAGCCCATTCATTCTCTTCTTCC
>NW_015173676.1:30108-91522 GCF_001447785.1 Gekko japonicus
ATGTCAGCCCTGCCAATGTCTCACTAACGGCAGTAGAAGAACTCACTTGTGTTTGTAGCTGGCTTTGGGCAGATCTGGAGTGGGAAGACTGAAGCAAAGAGCTCTTCCTTTGAAAGCGGCGGAAAACACTTTCAGAACCAGCTGGGATAATGTAAACATTGAAATGTAAATGTTACTGTAGAATATGCAAGACTTAGGTTCATATCACCACTTTGCCATGGAGCTCCGTAGGTGGCCTTAGGGCAGTCAGCCTCACCTTACTTCATGAAGTTGTGAAAATAACATAGGGGCAGGAGAGCCATGCATGCTGCCCTCATCATTTTTGTAGGAAGTATATAGTTTTCCCCACCAGATTAAATCCATTATAAATCTTTTCTCTTTGTGGTTTCCCCAAAGCTACAAAACCAGGGTAGACCTAGCAGGATGCAGTACATGGTCTGGTATTCCTTATATAACCCAACTGGAGATACACTGCTGATTTAAACATCTAGGCAGTTGCTAGCCTACCTCTTACCTTATATTTTCACCTTATATTTTCAGATGCATTTTGACACTAATGGTTTCCTAGCCCTTGGCTTTTGACATGGGTATAGCATAGCAATTTTGCCTGGTTGATATGTCAAAATCATGTTATTGGTATACAGAGAAGTGGCCTTGGGTTGGGGGGGGCACATGCCCTGAGCACTGGAATTTGGGCGCTTCCAGAGTCAAAGTACCAGTTTTTTCTCTTTGTAATGCTGTGAGGACTGGCTTTTAGCAGCTGATGTGAAATATGTGGGAGATCCTTATTTCCCCCCACTTCTGTCACTTGTTCCTTTGCTTTGGCTTCCCTACCTTCCCTTCTTCAGGCTCTGTCCCTTGCTTCCCCGCCATTCACCATCACTTACTTCCTCTTCCTTGTTAGCTCTACAAAACACACTGTTAAGGCATGGGGGCCTTAATTATGTATAGTGTTTCCTGGACACTCCCAGAACACAAAACCCTAGCTTGGTTACCCAAAGGAGTCTCAGAGTCTTTTACAATCTCCTTTCCCTTCTCCTCCAAACAACAGACACCCTGCGAGGTAGGTGGGGCTGAGGGAGCTCTTTCAAGGACTGCTCTGACAGAACTATGGCTTGTCCACAGTCATCCAGCAGCTGTAAATGGAGGAGTGGGGAGTCAAAGTCAGTTCTCCCAGATTAGAGTCTACACCAGTTTGGTGTAGTGGTTAAGTGCACGGACTCTAATCTGGGAGAACCAGGTTTGATTCCCCACTCCTCCACTTGTACCTGGCTGGATGACCTTGGGCAAGCCATAGTTCTGATAAGAGCTGCTCTTGAAAAAAAAGCAGTTTCTGTCAGAGCTCTCTCAGCCCCACCTACCTCACAGGGTGTCTGTTGTGGGGAGGGGAAGGGAAAGGAGTTTGTAAGCTGCTCTGAGACACCTTTGGGTAGTGAAGGCCAGGGCATAAATCCAATCTCTTCTTCTTCATTTCTTACCGGAGTTATCTCTACCGTTGTGTTGAAATGGTTGCTTAGAGCATTAAAAGCCTGGTATGCCCCCAAAAAACCCTTTGCCCCCCCCCCCAAACGTGGGAGATAATCTGGGCTTCCAGGGTGGTGTATCAAGAGTTACAAAATGGTCATTATTGGTGGACAGACTGGGTAAAAGAAACTCCTGCCATAGCTGTTCCTAGGGCAGAGCTACAGAGGACCCTTTGGGTTCTGTAGGGTGACAGCTTCAATAGGCTTGGCTTACTGACAGTGCATCCTACTAAGTAATTGTTCAGTCCTCAGTAGAGTTGTGCCATCCTCAACCACTGTCTTCAGTGGGTTTAGAAAGATATAACTCTGTACAGGATTGCACTGTTTTGAAGCAGTTTTTCTCCAGGTAGGCTTGCCAGCTCTGAGTTGGGAAATACCTGAAGATTTTTGGGGTGGAGCCTGAGCAGTGGGTGCTGCCTTCGGATAAACTTCTGGTGATGTCAGGGGGTGTGGCATATGCAAAAAAAGTTATGCTAATGAGCTCCTGCACCTCTTTTTCTACAAAATGACCCCTGCTGATGGGCAAATTAAAAACTGACAAAATCACCAGGCCCAGATGGCATACATCCAAGAGTTCTGAAAGAACTCAAATGTGAACTTGTGAATCTCCTGACAAAAATATGCAATCTATCACTAAAATCTGCCTCCATTCCTGTTGGAGGGCAACAGTGCGAGTGCTTCTGGAGTTCTGGCCCCACTAGTTGACCTCCTGATGGCATCTGGGTTTTGGCCACTGTATGACACAGACTGGATGGGACATTGGCCTAATCCAGCATGGCTTCTCTTATGCCCTTATGTTCTATGGTGTTTTTCACATGTACATTTAATGTACATATGCTCCAGGAATCCTTGTTTAGTGGGAAAGTCCTAATGGCGTATCTTAACATCTGGAACACGCAACACAAATTCTGCTTTGTAACAGCAGGAACACTCCAGCAGAGAGCAAACCAAGCCACACAGGTAACAAAATGGATATGTACCATCTTTAGATTAAGGAAGGGGATTTGCAGTGTCAACTGGAAATTTAAGTCTGTGACCATGCCACATGTGACAGAAGGGAGGTGTGTGGGAAGTCCCAACAGCCTGATTCAGAGCTCTGACCCCTGAAAACTACAGATTCCTGGTAATGTTGCTAGTCCACAAAATAGCCAGATAATGATGGTAGCTCTTAACTATAGCAAAAGGAAGTACTACTTCTTTGAGGTACTACCCAGTGTGTCTCCTGGTTCACAAGGGAGTGAGCTTGTGAGTGGAGGAAGGCAGATCCTCAAGTTTCTCAATGTAAACATAATTCAGATGGAGACTAGTAGACACGTTATGTTTTTTCCAAACAGGAGAATCCAAATGTCAGTATCAGCATAACAAATTCTGCAGCAGTCTCTCCAGCCTCTTAACTTTGCATATCGAACATGTAGAGGGATTCAGATAATATAACAGAATGGAATCTATTTTGCCTGGTGACAGTATAGCTGATTATTATACACAATCCCAGTTTTCTATTAATGCTGTTACTTAAGAAGAACCTTACTTCAGAGCAGCATGTTTTGTATGCCCACGCTGGGATCTAAAAATATCACCTGAAATTTTCAGCATTAATAAACAAGTGACACTTTAAAGACCAACAACATTTTATATAAGGATAAGTTTTTGTGACTAGAGCCACTTCTTCAGATGCAATTTACAATCTATCATTATTAGTAATTTTAACATAATACATTTTGTTCGACTTTAGGGGCTGATGATTGTTTCACACTGTGACATATGTAATTCAGGTCATCAGCTTGGATTCCATCTAGAATTCCTATGGGCACAAGGAGGGAGGGCAATCTTGCTGATTCCCTCCTCCCTTAGAAGCCCCAAATACTCCCTGAAATGTTGTTCCTGGGGTACAGTAAACCTCCAGGAATAGCTGGGGATTCAGAGGTCTCATGAAGGGGAGGGAACCAGTGAAACTCATGTCACTCTTCACATCCATAGAAATTTTAGGTGGGATGCAGGCCTGTCTCTGCAGCCCATGTAGTATGCTGTAGTGAATGAGATCATATAATCACTGCACTTGGACTGCATCTGAATCTCTTGTTTCATGGTCTTACACTATAGTAGTTTCCTGCTTCAGTGGGAACAATTCAATACCAAGCATGCAACTCAGTATTAGGCTGATTTGAGACAGAGGTGAGGCAAGACACTGCTTTTGCTTTGTGATTCAGAAAAGCACATGGATTAAGCATGGCCATAGTAAATAGTTGCACAGAACTGTATTTCCATTGTAACCACCATTGTTCTGCAGAGGTTTGACTGGATCTTGATTGGTTCTTGGTGGCTTTTACCAGCTTTTACTTCACTATTGTTCTTCCTTCTTTTGACCGAGAGCTCTTTGCCACCTAGTCAACAGGTGTCCAGCTCCTTCTCTCCACTGCCCTGTCTAGATGCATGTAAGGGAAGTGTGGCCTGAACAGATTTCTACCATTGTTGTCATATGGGCATGGTCCTGTGAACTAAGACTCTGATTTATTTAGTGTAGATGAACTCTAGTTGCCCTTGTGGTATCCTTATCATGTCAGTGGAACATAATAATGATTAACTATGCTGTGTTCTGTGTCTGCCATAAAGAATTTTAGTAAAGTTACTGACTGTATATTTGGTTGTGTTTTCTACATGCACCCATATATTTTACTACAGATTGAGATGAAATTTTAATAACCCTGAAATATAAATGATAAGAATGTAAGTCATTTGGGTGGCCAGTTCCTATTAAATAATAAACCACATATTCACATTAACTAGACTAGTACAGATGATGAACTGCTGAATTACAGTAAAGAATGAAAGTTTTATACAGTGTATTGACTTAATTACTATGAATATGAAAAGACCATTATTCTTGTTGTACAACAGCAGTACAACAGCAAGACTTTCTGTAAGGGTAATAACATTAATGTTAACTGAGTCTAAATTAAAGGTGATAGTTCAGATATAAGTCTATTTTAGAGTGAGAGGAGTATTAATTGTTAGACCTGCTTCATCCTGCTTTGACATCAACATTGTGAGAGAATGCATAGAAAACTGAATATTAGTTCTAATTTAACATTTTTCTTTACAAGACAACCTGAGAGCCAGTGTGATGTACTGGTTTGTGTGTCAGGTGAAGGCTGGGAAGACCTGGGTTCAGCTCCCCAATTTGCCATGAAATTCACAGGCTGATGTTGAGTTAGACAGGCTGCGGTCACACGGAGCATTAGCCATGCTACAGAAACGGAAGATAGGCGGATTTTCCGGGCGCGATCAAACCGCAACATCTGAGAAGCATAGAGCTCTCATGGCAAACCCAAGGCTTCCCGCCGAAGATGCGTGATAAAAAACTAGTACCTCTGAGGTACTAATTTCCGGAAGCCGTGGGGCAAGGGCGGGCGTCTGATCACGTTTCTGGTGGTAGCTCGTGGCATCCGGCGCCCGCCCATGTCCTGTTGCGAAAAGGATTTTTTTCCAAGTCTCCACGGGATGCGCAGAAGCACCCAACGGCGCATGCGCACATTTTGGTTAAACCCCCCCCACAACCTCTGCCACGCTGCTTTTTTGCTGCACCGCAGGATTGACGTATGATTGGCACCTCCCCCTGAACCATGGGACGTTGGCTGGACGTTTGATCTGGCGGTCGCACGGTAGTTCGCTCCGGGGCAACCAGCCATGCCCCCCCCCCGCGATATCCGGGGCCTGTACACACTGTCTCATTCTAATCTACCACACAGAGTTGTGAGGAAAAAATACAGGAGAAGAACTACAGATGCCACCTAAGTTCCTTGGAGAAAAGACAAGATAAAAATGTATTAGATAGATATTTTGGTTACTGAGCACATGTAAATATTTATGATAGAGTTTGCTGATCACGCTTAAACAGTTTAAACATGTACATTGGCAGGAAAAATCGTGTTGTTTTCCTCCCTAGAACATCAGCATTCAGGTTCCTTTTCCTTATTTCAACAGGGATCTAAAAAGGATTGCTTGAGGAAAGCATGAAACTAGGCTGCTTGTCAGAGGTCTAAACATGAAGCTGAAGCACAATCCACATAAGACGGAGGTCCTGTTAGTGGGTAGTTTAACTGACCAGGGAGGTAGTATTTAACCAGTTCTGATTGGGTCTGCACTTACACATTTCATTGCTTGTGGTTTCTTTTAGATCTGGTTTTATATTGGAGACCCAAGTAACCTTCATTGCACCAAGAGCTTTTTACCAGTACTACGAGCTCTTCATTAGTTTTCAGTCTGTTGCAGGCAGAATTCAAAATGCTATTCTTGTGCTACAGGACTCTAAACAGATTGAGACCAAGGTATCTGAAAGACTGCCTTTTCCTGAAGGACTGCCTTTTCCAGCTCATCCTTTGAGATCACTTTCAGAGGTCCTACTCTAACTGTGAGGTTGTATTCCAGACTAGAGCCTTTTCTGGTGTGGCATTCTAGCTATGATTTTTTAATACTATGAAATGATTCTTGAATGCTACAAAATTCACTGTCGTATAGGCACTGTTAAGTTGTTAATTCTCCAAAGCATTTCACAACTTTTTCTGCTGCTTAGAAATTTTAATTTTAGCTGTTTTAATGTTTTTTAACATGCTGTTTTAGTTGTTCTCACTGTTATAACTTGGTCCAAGTTAAAAGTGGGGGTAGAAAATTTCAAAGTAATGAACTACATTAAGGTATCGATGAATTTTCTAATTCTTACTTTTTTGCTACAAAAAATGGCCAAAGTGTAGGGAAACCATATAAATCTTTAAAAGTTTCCCAAACAGGCAGTCTTAAGGAAGCCATGTTTTTTACAGTAGGCAGCACACAAATTTCAGACTTTTTCTTTTCTTTTAATGGCAGATCTCCCTCTATTTTGTGAGTACACCTAGACTGTTTAAAACACTTCGGGAAATGTATCAGCCATAGTACTAATACATCTAATACTAATTAGTACTAATACTACTTAGAACTAAGAGTACTAATATTTCTAATCACCAGAGGTAACATAGAAAATGGAAAGAATGATTGTATGGGAACACTTTGAACACTGAAATTGTTATATGAATTCTAAATATAATAGAATTCTGTTTGTAGTCCGTTTGTAGCAGTAGAAAAGAGCAAGAATCCAGTAGCACCCTAAAGACTAACAAAAATTTTGGCAGGGTATGAGCTTTCATGAGTCACTGCTCACTTCTTCAGATACGTGTTTTACGAATTCCCCTTTCAATATTTGGGACCTTTTGAAATAGACTTGGACAAGGTGTTAATTGCAGTTAGTGTCACCAAACCAATATATTCAATGCAGAGGACATTTCTGCTCCCCGTGCCTCTTAAGCCCTTATCTTTCCTGTTTCCACTACCATTTTTTTGTCACTTAGATTTTATGTACTCAGCACACAATAAGTCCACAATAAATTTTAAATGCTAGTGGTCAAAGGTTAAACACTAGTGCTTCTAGGTTTCAACTTATTGCCATGTAACCATTCCTGCCATTTAAAAATACTGCTCATACCTATGTAAATAGCTACTGTACAAAACTGCAGGAAAGAAATGTTACTGTATAGTTCACATGACTGCTCCTTGTCAAACACGAGTCATGCTGGCTCTGGTTTCAGTAGTGGTAGTGGTAAAATTCAATAAGTGTTTGCAGGGCAGCAAAAGCCAGTCAATAGAGAAAGGAGGGGTCAGTTTTCAACCTGAGAGTATATACAGGCTGAGACAGGTCTTATTCAATGACACTTTGTTTACAGCATATGAATTGGAACCAATTTCTATTTCAAAAGGGGTCATTGGATAGTTATAAGGAAACTGTCAAACCAAAGTGATGTGAGTTGTAAACAGATACAATATTCTTAGTGGATAAACTTTCTTTGCTGCATACTTACATAACAGTCCAAATCGTTCGTTGAATAGAAGCAATTAGCTTTTTTTAAAAAAGTAGCTGAAAAGAGTGGGTGTGTAAGTTACTGTCAGGCAACAAACTTTTCAGTAGCATCTTAAAAATACTACTAATTAAAGGCAAATAAGAATCATTAATGATGCTTGATAAATTTTAGAATACTTGATAAACCACAATTATTTGTTTTGAGCAAGCTGACATTCATTTCTGCTTCAAGAGGACCAAAATAACTTATATTTTCCACTGTGAGGTTGCCTAAATCCCTGTCTTCATTCTGATCAGATAGCTTGGTACATGGCAAAGCAGGCTTTCTGCATTATACAAGGGCAAAATTCTTGTCCCAAGAAAATGCTGAGGTCACACATTTCAGTCTGAGGGCAGGTAAAGTTTATCTGGAAAGAATGAAGCATCTGCTCTTCGCCAGGAAAATTTTCCCTTTCATTTTACAATGCTCAAAAGTAAATAACAGAGTGAGCCTATCCTCAAGTGATACTACCTCAGTAGAGATAGGAATGGTCCCAATTTTATCTGTTCCAGCACAGCAGAGTGCTACCCTGATAGAAAAATTCACACCACATGTATTTTATAAATTAAAATATTTGTAAAAATTAAAAATGTGTCATGCACTTTGGCACATGAGGGGTTAGTTTTGGTGGTGGTCACTTTTCTCCCTGAAATAAAATCCCACAAGAGTACCAGAATCCAACATCATGAGAGCCACTGTGGTGTAGCAGTTAAGAGTGGTAGACTCTAATCTGGAGAACTGACTTTGATTCCCCACTCCTCTACATGAAGTCTGCTGGGTGACCTTGGGCCAGTCACAGTTCTGTCAGAACTCTCTCAGCCCTACCTATCTCACAAGGTGACTGTTGTGGGGAGAGGAAAGGAAGGAGATTGCAAGCCACTTTGAGACTCCTTAAGGTAGGGGAAACTGGGATATAAAAACCTACTTTATGAAATTTCGCCATCCCTCCATTCTGTCAAGAACAGTAATTTTAATGCAGAACACTTTAAAAAACAAGCCAAACCCCACATTTCTGTAAATAATAGTCCCTTCTGCCTCTCTTCCTTAGCATATACCTTCTGTTGCTGGTTCCTGTGTTACCTCTAATTGTTTCCACTCTTCCTTGAGTTTATGATTAGGAATGGGCGATAACCAGGAAAGCGTGGTTTGGTTTGTGCCATGCAGTTTGCAAACCATGGACTGTCACAAACTTTTTTGCACTAGATGAACTGGTTCAATAAGTGAAATTCATGATACAGTACTATACCCTCCGTATGCTAGAGGTACGAAACTTACAGGGGATCTCCATCTGACTCTCCTCTACCTGCCCTCCAAGTTTGGTGATGATTGGATTTACAAGGTTCGAGTTACACCCCCTCCCAAAAGAAAGTGCCTCCAGGAAAGTGCTTTCTGGGGAAATAACAGACACAGGTTCAGGAGGTTAAGGACTATTTAGAATGGATTCTTTACAAGTTAGAAATACAAAACTCACAGTGAATTTCCAGATTACTCTCCTCTACCTGCCCTCCAAGTTTGGTGAGGATTGGATTTAAAGGGTCTGAGTTATGGCCCCTCTAAGAAGGTGCCCCATCCTCTATTGTTTCCAGTGGACTATAGTCAAACCAGAGAATCACTCAGTAGAAATTGAAGGGGGGGGGGGGCATTTTTATAAGCCCAGCAGAACCAGTGCCACTGTGACATTGCAAACTCAACAGAACTAAGGTCAATCCAAGAAAATGCATTTTGGGGAAATGTCAGGTCCAGGAATGGACCCCCTGCAAGTTACACACCAAATGCAAACTTCCTCACCATGCCACCTGCACCTCTACAATCTCTCCAAGTTGGGGGCAGATTAAATTTCTGGGGTTACAGATCTCCAAACGATATCCCCAGTGCTCTCTCTGGAAAAGACAGCTGCAGTTACAGGGGTCTATGGAATGGCTCAGGAACAAGCCAGTGACACCAATCTTCCAGGGAAACTTCACCTGGGCAAACTCCCCCCATCCAGACACTGGTAGGAAGGCAAACATTCCCCATATATTTCCATCCCTCCCCAAGTCTCCAAAGGAAGGTTCTGAAGGACAGAAAAGCAGACATTCCCAGAGTTTTGACAGGTGCTCCCCAAAGTTATGCCACAACAGCTTGGCAGGCACCCCAGCCCCACCAGACCAGTAGAAATCAAAGTATTAAAGGATAGTGGATGGCAGCAGGTAAATAAAGAAGCTGCTGAGTCCCAATTCCCAAGAAATTAGCATAAATGAGGTTTATTTTGCCCCTTCTCTTACCAGAGAGCAAAGGGGGCAGATACAAGCCATTCTGTCCAGGTACCAAAAGATTTTCTCCAACTTGCTGGGTAAAACAAACTTAGCATACCATAAGACTAATACTGGGGATTTGAGGCCTGTGGCACTTCCACCATATAGAGTGACTGGCCCGAATGTCACATATGTACAGAGGGAGGTCAAGAAAATGTTAAGCTTAGGACTTATTGTACCCTCTGTAAGTCCTTGGGCCTCACCTGTAGTACTGGTACTGAAGCCTGATAAAACCATGACGTTTTGTGTTGATTGTAGGAGATGAAACAAAGTTACTGTACCTGATGTGTACCCCATGCCACGTATAGATGAGTTGGTGGAAACAATTGGGGCTGCCAATTATATTTCAACTCTAGATCTAACCAAAGGGTATTGGCAGGTGGCAATGGACCCCAAAGATCAGCAAAAGACTGTGTTTGTAACCAAAGAGGGACTCTTTGAATTTATGGTACTTGCTTTTGGTTTAAGGAACGCACCTGCCACGTTCCAAAGGTTGATAGATAAAATGCTAGTGGGAAAGAAAGAGTTTGCTCTGGCATATATTGACAACATTGCTATTTACAGTAACACCTGGAATGAACATTTACAACACCTAGCAATTGTCTTTCAAAGAATCAAAGATGCTGGTCTCACCATGAAAGCATCCAAGTGTCAACTAGCCATGCAGGAGGTAAAGTATTTGGGACATGTGCTAGGCGGAGGTAAGTGTTGGCATATGAATAGGAATGCCAGCCAGATGACAGCTGGTCAGGTTCTCAGATTAAAGTGATCCAGTTTGACAGATATATGGTCACTTGATATATCACATGATGGGTGCATTGCATCAGCTTTGTATGGAGTCACTCTGACTCAACAATTGTATTGTGATTGGCTGACTGCTGTATATATCCTGCTGTGCATTGACCAACCTACATGGTTACTGATGCCTGGCGTAGCACTCTGTTGGACTAACAGCCTGTTTGGAAGTGACTACATGGACTGTGTAAATATTTGTACAATAAAACTGTAAATAGCATTATACCAGCACAGTGTCTTCTGCTTTGTGGTGACGTTCAAACACCGTCAGTAAGATCAAAGCAGATTGGGGAAAGGTTCAAGTTATCCAAGAGTGGCCCAGACTCCAAACAAAAACAAATAAGGGCATTTTTAGGAGTTGTGGGATATTGCAGGAGATTTATTCCTGAGTTTAGCACAATTGCTGCACCCTTATGTGAGTGCACCAAGAAGAAATACCCCGATTTAGTGATGTGGAATGAAGCATGCCAAAAGGCATTTGAACATCTAAAAGCTGTGCTGACAACAGAACCAGTGTTATGCACTCCTGACTTTACTAAAGAGTTCACCCTATTTACAGATGCATCTAATGTCAGAATAGGTGCAATGTTAAGTCAGAGAAGAGGAGGGACAACATCATCCCATCCTGTATTTAAGTAGAAAACTTTTAGAAAGAGAACAACACCTCTCAGTGATCGAGAGAGAGTGTTTAACAATTGTATGGTCCATAGATAAGCTGAAACTGTACCTATGGGGGAGAAAGTTTACTTTGTGTACAGACCACTCCCCACTGAAATGGTTAAGCCAAGTAAAGAGCACAAACAGCAAACCGATTAGATAGAGTTTACAGCTCCAGGATTACAATTTAACATCCAGAACATACCAGGGAAGCAAAATGTGATTGCTGATGCATTATCTAGAACAATGTAAAAGTGGAAAAAATGGTTTTGTAAAATGGTAATGCACATATGAACAAAAGGAAACTGAGTAAAGCATGATTTTGAAACATGTGTATTTTGATATTGCTAAATTTATTTGTTAATGTTTGTTCACATGAAGAAATCTGAAGGAAATATGTGTTTAATTCATGAAATGATGATATGATATGATGTTATAATGGTACGAAACAAAGTAAGTGTACCTCACATGTAACCACTGCTCAGAAAAAGGCTGAAACCTTTCGCCTTGCACAGTTATTCAGGAGGGAGGGACATGTGATGGAATTAAAGGATACTGGACAGCAGCAGGTAAATAAAGATGCTGCTGAGTCACATGACTGAGAAGGGAGGGGGCCTTTTGGCTCGGAATTCTCAATGAGTGACAAATAACTGTGGATAACTGACAGTTGGGAGCTGACAGTTGGGAGAAAGAGTTGGAAGAGAAGTTAGCAGAGAGCGGTCAGCTAACTGGATAGCTCTGAGGTGGAACAAAACCTGTGTGGCTTTGTGAAAACAGCTTGATATCAGTTTAAGTAGAAAACTGTGGCTGAATAAAACTCTGCACTGGTACCCTCTAAAGGAAAGAGAAGAGTGAACAGAGTGTGAACAGTATAAGACCTCAGTGGTCACAAACACCAGATACATTGCTCCAAAGGAACTTGTAGAGGTGGCTAAAGAAAGGGCTAAGGGTCTGGAGGAGTCTGGAAAGCTGGAAAGGTGCCCAGTTAGACTGAAAGGGTCCAGACAGATAAAGTCGAAAGGGCAGCCACAAAACAGTTACTGGAGAGTGGGATCATAAGTGTGTTTAGTGAACTGAAGAACATCTGTGTAAAACTGAGAGAGAAGCCTACAGACTATGTGGAGGCAAAGTAAAAAGTTATATTCTACAAGGAAACAAAATATCCTATGTAAATATATCCCATCCTCCTGTTGGGCTTTCAGAGAACTAAAGAAGCTTACTGTTTGACTTTTACAAATACTGGTGCCTGACGTACTGGTGAAAGAATTATACTGGGCAGTTGTCCTCCATACATCCATAAGTAATATACCAAAACCTCCAAAGAGACTAACGTTTATAGTGACCTGGTCAGATACAGTATACTGAGAACCCCATGACAGTTTGATGGGCAGGACACCCTAACCCCACCAGACCAGTGACATGAAAGGCAGACATCTGATAGGATGAGGACTCCCCTGAGTAACCCTATGACAGCTTAGCGGGAAGGGAACCCTAGCCCCACCAGATGACTGGAAATCAGAGCTTTCCACTTAATGTGATTAGTGATGCCAGCCACAATGGAAAGGCAGACATCTGACAGGACAGCGGATCCCTGAAGTAACCCCATGATAGTTTGGAGGACAGGGCTACTCAGCCCCACCAGACCAGTGGAAATCAGATTTTTCCATTTAAAGTGATAATCAGGTAGGTGTCGTGTTATGAGGTAGATATTGTTTCATGAGGTAGGTGTTGGGTGAGGGAGCCCATCCCCACCTGGCAGAGGTGGCCATCCTCCTCAAGTGCCAAGGGCACAACCCACAAGCCAGATCACCCAGAGAGGAGGAGGAATGGGGGAACACACAGGAGGACAACAGAAGGCTTGGACAACAGGAGACCCTCTGAGGTCCCAAGAGGGGTAGCCCACCAGGGGGAGGTTCATTCTGCCAAGTCCTGGCAGAAGTGGTGGGGGCTGATAATGTCTCCCAAATGGGAGAAAACCCGCTCACTCTCCGAACACTAGTGGCAGGGCAGGAGACTCATGGACATACAAGAGAAGTCAGGCCAGATGGCAGAGGCGGGCTCAGGGGACGCAGCAAGGTACTCCATCACCATCATCTCTGCCAAATTCTTTGTCATAGCTCCCCCCAAAAGGAAAACAAAAACAACAAACTGGACATACACAGTAAGGAATGGCAATAAGAACAAAACTGTGTACAAAATAATTAATCAAAAATCTTCAGAAAGGTAGCATGTATTTTATACTCTCAGAATATCTAATCCAAAATCGCAGCACAAATATCCATACAAAATAATCCTGAATGAATAAACAGCTGTAACATCAATCTCCAGTGTTCACCCAGGAAACACTTAAGGAACAAGAGAAAAATTATTCCTGTCAAAGATTTCCGTAGTTCCCTCTCATGCAACAGCTAGCTGTGGATTATCGTGTTCCTCCCACAAGCTTCTTCAAAAAGTGGAACCTTATGATCACTTGCTTCCAGATCCAGGCTTAAACAATATTCAGAAATCGGCATACAGCTCACAAATTCAAATCAATTCAGCAGGTGCTTGGGGATGACAGAGGAGGACAAGTCAATCAATCTAATTTATTGCGGCAGGAACTAGTAAAACAGTACAATTCTGATATAAAAGGGATTAAAACAGTAATAACATGGGAATAATATAAAAACATTAACAGGAAAGAGTTAATAACATTAGTAAAGTAAAATAGTGTTAATAAGAGAATCATACATTTTTTTCAGCTAAAATAAGTTTGCGTTTCCTAATAGCTAAGCAACAAAATTTTGCCACAGCGTAAGTCACTGAGCTCTGAATGTCTTCTAAGAGGAATTTATGAAGGACTTCTGGCCTAAAGTCAAGATAAGACTGGAAAGGGCTAAATCGAGACAGAAGGGGTAGTATAAGATGGTCTCGTTCCTCCTGATAGAATCTGCAGAACAGGAGGACATGAGTAATTGATTCCACCATATTAGCCACGCATGGGCATATACGTTCATGCATTGGGACTCAAGTGAATTTACCTTGCATTACAGCGGAAGGAAGTGCCTCAAAACGGGCTCTGAAAAAGGCCCATTTATAGGGTTCATAGGTTATGTTAACTAAATAAGGGGCAACAGTAAAATTTGGCCAAGATTTTATGTTTCTGTAGTTCTCGGTAGCAAAGCTTCTTCATTTTGTGATTCAATATCATGAAGCCTCTGCAGGACAGCTGTTCTTGCCTTGTATAGGCTTCCATAGAAGAGATCTTCTTGGAGTAGGCCAATCTGATTTAATTTATTAAGAATTTGTGTGGACCAGGCAGGGTAAGGATCCGAGGCTAAAAAGTAAGGTATTAAACCCTTTGGGTTGTAATGAATTTTTAGCCAGAGCATTATAGCCTGCTCCCAGACCTTTAGCCCAGCCTCTTGCCTGTGTTACATTAGAGGTACTTCTAGGAACGCCAAATAGAGAGCTAAGAAATTTAGACTGAACCTTTTGAAGGGTCTTTAGATTGGCAGAAAGTCCGATTTGTGAGCCATACAGGAGTTGAGCCAATGATTTTGCCTGGAACGTTTTTAAGGCCATGGGGAGAAAGGTTGCACCTTTCCTTCTAAATAATCTAAGAATGGCATTTGCATTTCTCTCTGCCAGGTTAGCTGATGAGGACAGATGTGCTGAGAATTTAGAATTATAAGAAAAGTTAATGCCTAAGTATTTAAAGTTCTTAACTTGATCTATGGCATTTCCTTTAATATTCCAGTTGAACTTCCTGAATGAGTTACCAAAATGGACAATTTTAATTTTAGGAGGACAAGTGTGGATGTGGACATGACACATCTGGCACCCTGCCACACTGGGGTCACTGGCAAGAAACAATGCCCCAGGACTGAAGAAGGAGGGTCAACTTCTTTCTGGTACTGGACTGGGAGGGGCCACAGAGGGGTGTATTGAAGGCAGGAGCAGCAACAGGCAGTTGTGTGGAAGGGGAGGCTGCATCCCCCCCCCCCAAATCACTGCTGTCAGAGAATTCTCCAAAGAGTGTTAGCATCTACTGGTCTTTGGGCAGTGCTAACAACTCTTTGTCCTCTGTAGAGAGCACCAGGAACAGATCAGGGAAAGGAGGCTCCAAGACCTCCAGTGATTCCCTCCTAGGGGCAGGCTCCTGTGGGCTGGAAGGGTGGGTTTGGTGCCCAGTGACAGAGGCCTGTGGTACACAATGGGTGGGGGATGTCCTCCTCCCATGACAAGCACCCTTTGCACCCACTATCACCTTCATGGCATAGAGTGGATGGTTCACAATCAGGAGGGTTGGAAGGGTATAAAATGTGGGTCCTCAGCCAAGGAACTCAGTAGCTAAACCCCTCTGCTCAGTGAGTCTACCTAAGACCCCCAAACCACAGCAGGGGAGAGAAACCACACACACACAGAAAGAGGGCCGGAACAGCCTGACTATTAGCACACAACTCTTTCAGGAGGAAGGGAGGGGGCAAGTGGAGCAAGCTCTCTCATGCACAGATTCTCTTCTGGTTCTCAGGCAAAGACAATGGGAAGTATAGCTCCTACACTTAAATCCACAATTCCCCCTGTGGGGTTCCCCCTATGCATTGGACCTATAAAAATATTCTTTCAGTATTTAGCCATCTTTCTTTTATCTGAATCCTATACATAGCATTCAATGGGACTTAAAGGTAAAGGTTCCCTTGCTCAAAAGCCAGTTGAATCCGACTCTAGGGTTGCGGTGCTCATCTCCGTTTCAAAGCCGAAGAGCCAGAGCTGTCCAAAGACGTTTCCGTGGTCATGTGGCCGGCATGACTAAACACCAAGGCACACAAAACGCTGTTACCTTCCCACCGAAGTGGTACCTATTTATCTACTTGCAATTTCTTGCTTTCAAACTGCTAGGTTGGCAGGAGCTGGAACTAGAGACGGGAGCTCACTCCGTCTTGCGGCACCTGGGTCTCGAACTGCTGAACTACTGACCTTCCACAGCCTGCAGTTCAGTGTCTTAACCACTTGAGCCAATGGGACTTACTTTCTGTTAAATTACAGTTTGTCTCAATAGAACTTTTTCTTGTATTTAGAATAGAAATAAAAATGTTTGCCGACAAAGGATGGTGATTTACTAGCAATATTTTTGGTTTGGTTTTTAAATAGATATGCCCAAGGATTGTTTTGTGTTATGTTTTCTAGTTCAAGAGCATCACTTTTTTGTCTAGCAGAAATACTTGATTTGCTGTCAGCCAAAGATAATCTTTGAGTTGTTGTATTATGATAGGATGAAAATAAACCAGTGACAGGTAGATGCTTGGAAATAAGAGTTTGGAGGCTGTAGCTTTGATAAAAAAGGTAAAAAAGTGTCAATAAAAATTCAGAGAACTCTCAGATGAATTGCCACACCTGCTATATGAAGGAGGATTAAACCTTCATGTCTCTTCAGTGCAATGACCTAGATAAAGTTATTTGGGATGCAGATGTAATCTGCATTATACTGAGAAACTTAATGTCTGAAGAAAAAAAGATCCTTGTATTAAATGGCGTAATGTTCAGAAAAAAATTTTCTTCCTTCAAAGAGCCATTTAAGGAGTTAAGTTCTTTACTGCTAACTTCCCTTTCCCATTCTCTTTGCCTCATCACCTTTCTTGCAATTCCCTCTTTAGCATCAGTCCAATAGTCTTCCTAACCTCACAGTTCAGCTAATTTTCATATCCAGTTATATTCCTACCCTTAGTCATAGTTCTGTCAGAGCTGTTCTTGAAAGAGCAGTTTCTGTCGGAGCTCTCTCAGCCCCACCTACCTCACAGGGTGTCTGTTGTGGGGAAGGGAAGGGAAAGGAGACTCCAAGTGGTGGGGTATAAATCCAATCTCTTCTCTTCCTCTTAGCTTTGTTCTCAAACCCCTCAACCACTCATTTGCATTCTCTGTCCTTGGACCTTTCTGTACTCTCCTTTTAATCCATGTTCTCCACAGTGTCCTCCAAGCAATTCTGCACTGAAATCAAATCCAATCTTCTTTTTATTCCAGGGTTTTCCCCATGCTGCATTACATTACCTCCCTTCAGTTTAGACACCTGCCATGACATTTTATAGGAGAAAAATAATGGGGGTTTTAATGGGATTCAGCTAAAGTGTTATATTTTGTGAAGAAGTGATGTTGAGACCAAAAGAGAAAAAGAAAAGAAAATTTGCAGTCTAGCACAGCAAATGCCCCCGTTTTTGTTGCAAACCAGTAACAGAGCCATGTCAAGAGGCTATCTGAGCGTCACATATTTTTGAAAGGAACATATGAGACTGTGGCTATACATTAATTTTGACACAAAGGCAGGTAAAACCTCACAGCTTTTACTGATTCTGTTTAAAGACACTTGATCTGAGGAAAACTGATGCCTGAAATGGAACTCAGCTAGATTTTGAATCAGACCTGTTGAATACTGTTCAGCAAGTTTTAGATGCATTTGAATGAGCCATGATAACAACCAAGCCAAGAATTCGTTAGAATCCACGTTGACATTTGTTTTGATATTTCCAATATTTCTTCCTGCTTCTAAGCAAAAAGGTCATGTGGTTGTCAAGGCAATTCCAATATCAGAGGAGGAATTAAAACCTCACTATACCTCATAGCCACATAGACTTTTTGGGGAGGGGGCTTGTCTTTTCAAAAACACTACTGTAAAGTAGGGTTGCCAGGCCCCACTGGGGGTGTGGCATTCCCCACCCCTCAGCAGGTGCTTGTTGAAAGTGCTCAGCTCACCAGCAAGGGGGGGGGGGAATAATGCCAAAAGGGGGGGGGATGTCAGCAGCATCCTGACAGCATATATGTAGAGAACTAACTGCTTGGCATGGAGGTTAGAATGAAACAAGTGGGAACTCACAAGAAACTTGTGGGAGTGGCTATCCTGTTCCCCCAACTCTGCTTCTTCTCCTCTCCCCCTACTTCTCTCACACTCTTTCTCCTTCCTGCTACCACTTTTCTTTCTCTCTCTCTCCTTTCCATGCCTGTCACTTCCTTTCTGCCCCCACCCCATCTCTCTTTCTGTCCCTGTCCCTCTTCCAGCCTCCCATAGCAGCAGCGGTGGCAGCAGCTCTCCAGGAATCACAATGGATTGCCAACAGATTGCCCAAATACAGAGGTCAGTTCCTCTTAGGCTTACCAACTCCATGTTGGAAAATTCCTGGAGATTTGGGGGTGGAACCTTGGGAGAATGAGGTTTGAGTTTGAAAGTGACCTCAGCAGGGTATAATACCATAAACTCCATCCTTCAAGGCAGCCATTTTCTCAAGGGAAACTGATCTCTGTCATCTGGAGATCAGTTGTAATTCCAGGAGATTTCCAGCCCTCACCTGGAGGTTGACAACATTAGTTCCCCTGGAGGAAATGACTGCTTTGGAGGATGGAGCCTACAGCATTATATCTTTCTGAAATCCCTCCCCACCTCAATGGTGGCCTCCCCAACATCCCCAAGCTCCACACTTCAAATAGCCAAGAATTTCCCCACCTGGAGTTGGTATCCCTATCTCCTTCCCAGCCAACAGCCAACCGACCTTTATCTGCCTTTCTGTCTTCAGCTTTCCATCTCCTTTCCCCTTGCAGCTTCTACTGTGGGAAACTATGGTCTTTCCCCACAGTGGGTACTAAGGCAGGTTACATTATTCTCTCCCCCTTTTTATCCACACAATAAACCTATTAGGTAGGTTAGGCTGAAAGTATGTGACTGGGCCAAAATCACCCTGTAACCTTCCACAGCAAGATGGGGATCTAAACCTGGGTTTCACAAACCCTACTCTGAAGCTCTGGCCATTATACTACATTGGCTTTCATAGGGTAGCTGCTGTAGCAAGCAGCCAGGCCTAGTTGAATCATGCAAGTCAGGTGGTATCAAGTCACTCAGAGGGTGCTGCCAGGCCTAGGTTTGCCAGCCTCCATGTGGGACCTGGAGATCCCCCAGAATTACAACTGAACTCCAGATAACAGAGATCTGTCCCTCTGGAGAAAATGAATGGGCTCTGTGGCATTATATCCAGCTGAGGCCTCTCCCCTCCCCAAACTCTACACTCCTCAGACTTCACCACAGAATCTCCAGGAATTTCCCAACCTAGAGTGGGCAATCCTAGTCCCAGGCCTGGCTCCAAACTCCCTGCAATTTAGCCATTCATACTGCAGGAGGAATCCTCCCCAATTGCAGATCCAGTCCTGGTTTTGCTTCTTCTCCTTTCTCTCTCTCTCCCTATGTGGCTATCAGCCAGTCTATGTCTCACTTTCCATGCAATGGGGCCTGGAGTGGTGGCCCTGTGGTGGCCAATTCAAAAAGTATGGGGGGGGATTCAACTCTTTGGATTTTTCTGCAGTCCTACAGAGTCCCCTAAGTCTGTAGAAAAACCTGTTGGGGGAGAGTGTGCCCTCTATCTGTGGAAATAAGTATCCACATGCAGAGGGGACTGTTGAGGATTAGATATATAGATTTAGATCCAGGGATTTAAATAAGATTTTCTGCTTGGGGCTGAGAAATTCCTGGAGTTTTGGGGGCAGACCCTGGGGAAGGCAGGGTCTGAGAAGGGGAGGAAACTCAGTGAAGTATAGATGCCATAAACTCCAGTCTTCAAATGAACCATGTTCTCAAGGTGAGCTGACCTGTGTAGTCTGGAGATCACTTGTAATTCTGCAAGGTTGCAAGGCCCCACCTGGAGGCTGTGAACCCTAGATTTGTATGGCAACAATTCCTGATCAGATATGTTGAATGGAAGTAAAAAAGTAAAGGTAAAGGTTTCCCTTGCTCGAAAGCTAGTCAAATCTGATTCTAGGGGGGTGGTGCTCATCTCTATTTCCAAGCCGAAGAGACAGTGCTGTCTGGAGATGTTTCCATGGTCATGTGGCCGGCATGACTAAATGCCGAGGTGCGCAGAACACTGTTACCTTCTCACTGAACCAGTACCTATTTATCTACTTGCAGTTTCTTGCTTTTGAACTGCTAGGTTGGCAGGAGCTGGGGCCAGAGACAGGAGCTCACTCCGTCACACAGCACTAGGGTCTCAAACTGCTGAGCTACAGACCTTTCAGTCTGCAGCTCAGTGTCTTAACCTCTAAGCCACCTCAGCCCTAGAATGGAAGTAGTTGTATCTCAATTGACATCCTGCCCCTGGATAAATAGAAAACATAATTGTATAATACAAAGCTCTGGACTTTGCTCATAGGCAAGACATTAATTTTGTTCACAGCAGAGGATATTTATACAATCTTCACTTCCCCAATGTGTGAGATGTTCCAGAGTTTGACTCTCTGGGTTTCAGCAGGCATTACCTGGGTTTTGTTCCCTTTGGATGAAAAAGCACTAGAGACGTATGCTGTCTTTGTAGTGTTTACAAAATGAAAGTAGAGCACAGATGGAGGAAAAGAAGCATTCTTGCAAACCAGCAGATATCCAGCACCTCAAGCTGCTTCCATTTTAGCCAACTCCAGCTCTCTGCCTCTTTCTCTTGCAAATTTCCAAGAAATGATTTTTATTATTTATTTTAATTATTTACAAAATTTGCATCCCACCTTTCTGCCCTTACAAGTGCCACCAAGGCAGCTAACAATTTAAATTATACATGATAAAACCATATTTTAAAGCTATTAAAATAAATGCCCCTGTAATGGACAGTGAATGGTTAACGCTTTAACCTGGTCTGAGAACCTTGAGTGACAGGGGATTCAAATGGAATTCTACAATTGAGAGTGGCAGTTAACAGTGACAGGTGAGAGTGGCCATTAGAATTGTTGAGTTCACCCTCCCATTACCCTCCCATTACTAGGAGCTGTTTCAGTCAGTTAAGCACAGTGAGAGGATCAAGTAGGATCCTGAATAGGGAAGTGGGAGAAGTAATCCTTCCCAAAGGGAAATAGCTCCTAGTAAAGTGGGAAGGGGGTTATCATTGCTCACCTCCACATTTTGGGACAACATTCAGATGAATACATTCCCCATCATTTAGCAAACAACCTGCTACCTATTAAGCCATTAACTGACAATTCTGAAATAGCTCCTAGTAAAGTAAGGAGGTGTTGATCCCTGCTCGCCTCCACATTTTGGGACAAGCATTTAGATGCACACATTCCCCATCATTTAGCAAACAACCTACTACCTATTGTCAAACTCGATGTCTTGTTTGCCATGCTGTTTGGGGAAATTCCAGAGGAGGGTGTGTGTGAATGTGTGTGAGTGAGAATGGCTTTATTGTAGGGCAATGCATCTCATATAACATTTCTGAAGATACCTCCCTTTCCCAGGGATGATGGCCAGATGACCTTGGTCTGTGTCTGTGCTTACCACCTTAGCTTAGATAATGAAAGTGTGATCTACAGGTGGGAGGTTGGAAGCGTACTTGTTAGGCGGGAATGAATAGGCAGTGTGATTGGAGGGGACTACATTTGAGCCATGCATAATTGGGGGGGGGGGTTTCACACCAGAACCTCAGTTGTGACTCAACAACATTCTTAGCTTGGAACATCTTTATTCTTCAATAAACAAATCACCTCCACTGAGTGATGTTGATAGTAACTTTGTCCAAGAGTCTGACACCTATTAAGCCATTAACTGACAATTCTGAAACATTAACCCAGCAAAGGAATGGTTAGCCAGCAACAAGAACAGTACTATCAGTATATCTAATTCTCAATGTGGTCCCTTCAGTGGATACTTCGATCTAGTGACTGGGGCCATGGACACATAAGTAGAAATGTAAAATTGTCAGATATTTTGAAACCATTGGGAGGGGATTTCCCCCCAGAAAAAAATAGAAAGGGGGGGGGATTGAAATATATTGCTAACCTGTGTTATTTCTGGGGGTGTGCATTTGGCTTTGCCAAATGGAGTAAATATCAGAAAATATCTTATTGGTATATATTCAGCTGAATCAGATTCTCTAATCTGATCTGGCTACCAATAAGGTGCTCCCAATTAAAATCTGATATAATTTGGCTTTTATTTGGATGCCTATCCCCGAATCAGGGGGGAAGGAAAAACAGATTGGGGAGGTATCTTTAAATGCCTCCCTGATCTGTCTTCACTTCCCCTAGTCAGTCTGCCACAGTGGGCTGGCTGGGGAAGTGAAGGGGTGGAAGAACAGGTCAATTTCACTTCCCTCCACTTGGAAGCAGGGGGAAGTGAAACTGACCCACTCTACCCCCCATTCCCTTTCCCAGCTGGCCTGCCAGCTGGAGAAGCAAAGGGGGAGCATCTTTAAAAGCCTCTGCAATCTGTCTTCACATCCCCAGTCAGCATGCTGGGGCAGCCAGCTGGGGAAGCTCAGAAGAGGGAGAGCAGATCAGTTTCACTCCCCCTCTGCCTGTAAGTATAGGGAAAGTGAAACTGACGTGTTCCAATGGCCAGCTGAAATTTTTCGGCAGTGCTGAGTATTTCCTGAATCCCAGTATAATACCAATTCTGGGATTCAGGAATATCAGTATTTATCAATATTTTTCAGGTTTGGTTTACCTGAACCCAAAAAATACCAATTTTTTCCCCACGTACACCCCAAGTTATTTCCAGGCTAAACCTGTGTTGCAAGATGGATTTGAATCTCACTCTGGGAATAACACTTCCAGGAAAAGAAAGAACTGGGACACTGTTGTGCAGTTTCGTGGGGTTTTATTAGTACATAAGTTCTGACAAGGATTTTCTCTTTTAATCATATTAAAAATTTCCAGAATATACTCCAACATAGGAAAATACTGAGGCCATATGGCTTAGCTCAACCTAAATTAACCCTACCTAGAATGAAGCAGTAGCTTTTCTTTAAGCAGCATAAAGCATAAAGCAGCATAGAACAATGCCAGCAAACAGAGAAAAAGAAAAACCCAGGTGACAATTTCACCAATCCTCCAGGAAAGGGTAGTGAAGCATGTTCAAAGGTGGCCAAATATGACTTGGTAGGAAAAGGCCTTACCTCCAAGGGGTCTTTCTTCAGGTGGGTACCCGAAAGACAGGAAATGAGGGAGAGAGGCTTCTGCCCTTGCTCTCTGACTTCCTATTGGACACTCCTCTATTGTTATATCTTATTAATCTTATCTGCCCACTCTTCTAGCCCAATCAAGTTTTTACAACTATTCTTAGATCTTCACCAACTCAATTACAGACTACTTTTGCAAAAATTATCAAATGGTCATGAAAAAAATATACATTACGTGTCTGGGTTTCCCCTAGCCAAAAACACCTGCTGGGTCAGGTCGTCCTATCCTGGCACTGTTCCTAAAGCCACTTCTACTTTGGTCCAACACTAAAGACATGGCCTATCTCCTGACAGTGTTCATCTTAGAACTAAACCTTCTGTGACAGTCACCCTTCTTCACATCCATTGTTTCTCCCAAACCATCCCTTCAGGAGTTTCTGGTTACTGGCAATAATGAATACAGATATGCATAGCATAAACATGTAGTGTATAAATGTATAACATTTATAAATGTAGAGCATTTATAGCATAAATATATAACATGTATAAATATATGACATTGATCTGCATGGGATTGCAAAACTTTGTGATTACATAGCTTCATGGTTACATGTAAGTGTAGCATTACAAGAAAGTTTCAGACAAATAGAGGAGGAGGGACAGAGAGAGGCCTGCATATGGTTGTTCATTCTGCTTTGGCCAATGTTCAAATCTATCCCAGACCTTGCCTCCCTTTTGCTACTCAGTCAATGTCAGCTGTCTGGTCGGGAAGGCTTTTATATGAATTGAAACCATCATTTTCTTATGAAAATGAATTTTTGTTCTATTTATTTCCATTTTTGAGAGAAAGGGGTTTTCCTATGGAACTTAGCATGCAGAAGGTTCTCGGTTCAATCCCCAGTCTGCCACTAAGCCACAGCCCTCCCTTCCATGGAAGCTTGCTAGGTGATGCTGGGCCAGTCAAACCCTCTCAGCCCAGCCTACTTCACAGGGTTTTTGTGAGGATAAAATGGAGGAGGGGAGAACCATATGAGCTGCTTTGGGTCTTCCTCGTAGAGGAAGGCAATAAATGAAGTAAATAAATAATTAATAAAGTTGTAGACTTTGTGAGCAGATAACATAAAGGTTGGTTTGTGAATGGGAAAGAAAGATAGGTGGATATGGGAGCTGCCAGGAGGAGAAAAAGAGGAAATACTGTGTGGAAGGGGATACAGGGAGAAATGAAATCCTTATTTGTCACTGACGTGTGACTAATCACAAATATGCATATGGTTTGTGTAAACTGTATTGTCTGCTCATTAATAGTCACGTACTGTGATACAGTCCTTACACGATAAAGCTGCTTTCTAACGCAAGTTTAGATTATCATACACCCTCATTAAGGGACGCAGCAGTGGTGGGACTTACGGAGTTACAAAACACACTGCCTTTGGGCATGACTGACATCTTGCAATTGACATTAAGGTTTCTGGGAAGTAGCACTGAAGGCGACTCATCTTTGTCCCTACAGCCTGACTGTCAGCTAAGCAGAAGGTGCTGCCAAGCTACCCAGAGGGCATGCTGGAAGGTGCTGTTTATCTTAAGAAAAATCTTTCATTGGCCTTTTGAGACGGGAAAGAAGGTCTTAAACTGAAGGTCTGTAGGGGAGAGCTCCACTGAGTCTTCTTCCTCTTGTTTGCAGTTATCTCCGGTAATGAAGAGAATTTTTTTTAATCGGGTGTATGGATACATCCATACAAAAATGTCTGCACATTCTGCACCATGGTGGAATGCTTCCTCCCCATACCAATTATTCTTTAAATTAAAATATTATTGGATAACATATTCCAGATTCTACTGTACATGGAAAATACTGTCTTGATAGTGAGCATTTTGCAAGCCAACAACACCAAACCCCACCTGAAGCTTTTCTGTTGCATCTGTTGTTTCTGGTCTTAAAAAAAAAATCATTACAGCCCTCAATAATCCTGCTCCTGTTAGTATAGCCCAAAATTTTCATCTGTGTGCCTGGGGCTCTTTTTCTTGGTTACAGTGGAGCATGAAACTGAAATGACAGAAACTCAGAACACAGGAAAGTAGTGCATGCATGTCTTTTAAGCACGTACATTTCAGAACTGTGATGAAAGTTTATAGTTTCATTCCAGCTACATTCATCTTCCATATCTTTCCAGCATAAATCAAAATCATGTGACATGTGCCGCATGTTGTCACTGAACAGTGATAAAACCCTAATGCATAAAAAAACTAGTTTTTCTCCCTGCATTAAAAAAATAAAAACTATGCCTGGATTTTGAATTAATACTGGAAATCATGCACAATGCTTCTTCCCATGTTACAGTTAAAAAGAAGGGCAGACACTGGACAATTTCTTGCCCTGACTATTCAATTGCAATCATTTGCACAGCAGTAAGATCAGCCATTTGCCCCCGCAGCCGGAATAACGAGACGGACAACAGATTTGGATCAAACAAGGGCCACTTTATTAACTATATACAATTTATTCTCAGTAACCGGCAAGGGAGCACTTCCAGATAGCGGAGCAGACAGAGCAGGTGTCAAGCTGACCACCCCCCTGTCTGAGATATGGGCGATGCACCAACCCCGGTCTTGGGCCATTGATCTGGCTTGCGACCAGCAGCCCAGCCACGGGTCGCCTCCCGGGAGCGCCTACCCCTGAAACCTTACAGTTTGCAGAGAGGAGCTTACCCAAGAGGCTCCCGGAGGGGAATCCTCATTCACCACCCAAGACCTTAAAAGCCCGCAGGCCGATCCTGAAGACCCCCCAAGTTCCCAGAACTCGGGACGGCTTAAGGTGCTCACCATTTCCGCTTCCTTATCTCTGCCATACCCTAATAAAGTGACCAACCTATTTAATACAGCCACGCCCGTAACCCTTTGTTCCACTGCTCCAGTGCAAGGTTGGCGAAAACACTACCCCCCATTTTGCCAATCTTAGGTGATAGCGAAAAATTCCTACCTGGCCCCTTTCGGCGACCAGCCTCAGCCTACACTGGATTAAACAGGGCGGGCGGGCGAGCAAACTGCGGCGGACTGAGGTAGGGGGCGGGTGCGGAGCCGAGCCTAGCCAGGCCGGCTCCACCCCCCCAACGTCCCAGTGCCTACCCCTGAAACCTTACAGTTTGCAGAGAGGAGCTTACCCAAGAGGCTCCCGGAGGGGAATCCTCATTCACCACCCGAGGCCTTAAAAGCACGCAGGCCGATCCTGAAGACCCCCCAAGTTCCCAGAACTCGGGACGGCTTAAGGTGCCCACCATTTCAGCTTCCTTATCTCTGCCATACCCTAATAAAGTGACCAACCTATTTAATACAGCCACGCCCGTAACCCTTTGTTCCACTGCTCCAGTGCAAGGTTGGCGAAAACACTACCCCCCATTTTGCCAATCTTAGGTGATAGCGAAAAATTCCTACCTGGCCCCTTTCGGCGACCAGCCTCAGCCTACACTGGATTAAACAGGGCGGGCGGGCGAGCAAACTGCGGCGGACTGAGGTAGGGGGCGGGTGCTTACGCCGAGCTCTGTCAATGCATCTGGGATCCCCCAGATTGCACCACACCCGCCGTGGCAGCATTGCGGACCAAATGACCTGCACTCTGGGCCATCTCACCCGAATCCGCTTCAGGTCTTCCGTGGCTTGGATAACCAGGGCCTTGCCCTTCATCAAGCCGAGGTCATTGCCCCCAAGGTGCACCAATAAAACATCAAGCGGCGGCCCATGCCACTCCTCGAACAACAGGGGAAGTAACCTGGGCCAGTGCATGCCCCTCCGTCCCCACCATTCAATCACTGCCGTCTCACTCAGCCCCAACTGAGAACCAAACGCCGTTCTCTTTGCCCAGTGAGCGGCCCAAAAAATCATACTGTGGCCGCAGATAACGACTCTCCTCCGCTCCTGCCGGCCCACAGCACCTGCAAAACAAACTGTTTTAGTACGTGCCAGACTCAAAACTTGCTTTGACGCACATACCCCTTAAAACTGCGAGATCTCCATCGGCCAATGCCCTGTATCTCTTCCCCCGAGTACCCCATGGCGGCCGCCGTGGAAGCAGCTCCAATCCTAAAGGAATGGGTCCCGAAGCGAAACCCGCCCAGCCCCAATTGGCCCAGCGCCCTTCGCGTCAGCGACCAAAATTGAAATTTTGTGAGTGGGGCCCCGTCCCTGTGTCGAAATAATGTGCCAGCCCCCTCCCCTCTGAGACTCAGGTAATGGCGTAAAGCCCTAACTCTTCGGAGCACCGGCCCAGCTTCACCGCCCAGCCTTTTCCCCTTTGGTCGGTCTTTGACCTGCGGATATTAAGGGCCAAACTATTTTCCATTACCCTAACATCCCCAAACCGTAGTGCTCTGTCAGATGTGTCATTCCGTGAAGCGGGTACGAGTTCGCTAATACGCAATGCTCCAAAAAAGGCTGTCAATGCGGCCGCATGAAATAAGGCAACCTCATATGTATCTGAACAAATACTGGGCCATAACGCCCGCATCCCCTTCAGGACCCCTGGCGACAGTGGCTCTCCGTCGTCCCGTATTTGACCTGCTTCATGGGACCACCCGACCAACATCTTCCTAACCCGGAAATCTGTCGTCCTGTCCTCCTGCCCAGCTTTCACCGCGAAGGCAAGGGCAGCCATCTTACCCCTTATAGATCGGACCGATAGGCCCTTCCGCCTCAAATAGACGCAATACTGCATGACCTGGCAAACCGGGATGGGCCACACTTGTTGCAGCCCCACGCTTTTCCTAAAGGTGACAAATTGCTGCCCCGCCATCAAGTATGTTTTCCGCGTCGAAGGGGCGAGGGCCATGCCTATTGCCCTTTCGGCTTCAAGCCGCCAGTGCGCCAAAAACTGGGAGGCATCCGTACCGGGCACTCACCTCAAGCAGCTTATAGCAAGGGATGGATAGAAACGGAGTAGTAGCAACCCATCCCATACAGTAGGAGGGAAGGGAGCAAGTGGACATACCCTCCACTTCTTGTGTTCTCTTGGGCAAGGATAGCGAATGGGGGTGAAGGTGGATCATCACATATGATGTAATGTGGAAACTGGTCAGACCTGATGCTTTTTGAGGAGCGGTAATGCCTTGGGGAAATGTGACAATTGTAGCACTTCTTTTTAATCATTGTATTGAAAATCTCCTGTAAAGGAACATGCATTATCTATGGGAAACAATGATGGCCAATGTGATAGAGTATGAAGACAAGCTGTATGCAAACAATGTCAGACTTTTTAACTTTATAGCTGATTAGTATAAATGTAACTAGCCTTGAAATGGGAGGGGAAGAAGTTCAAAAATGTTTTTATTATTCCCATTCTAATGCTGTGGCTGTCTTCAATCATGTATTAGTGCCTAATCAAAAGGTATTGTATTTCATTTAGTCTAATTTCAACTGCTGTTTGTTGTGCTGCCTACCTTGTTCCAGCTCATCATAGGATTAGATGACTCATTGGGCACACAGACAATCATCTTGGTATTCAGAACAATGCCTTTTCCTTGAGACATTTCTCACCCACGTACAAAAGCAGAGTGCTACTCACAATTAGCATTTAACATAATTAAAACCATGCTGTTGCAAATAGCAATCGGTGGCATTTTTTAAGCTGCAAAATACTATACTGTGTGCCTTAATTGTTTTTATTGTAAATATTGTGCTCCTTAATTCACAAGGATCTATAACATGTTGGCAGCAAGAAACCAGTCAGTGGTAATTACCTATATTTTAAAATATCTTGTGGGTCACATAACCTGCTGGGTTTATATCCATACTGTTTTACTCATTAAATAAATGAAACAAGATTCCAAAAATATTCGTTTGAAGACAGCAGTGATATTAGCTATTTTTCCAAAGGATCAAGGACACATGCTACATATAAGGGAATGTATTTTAAACTTTCTGTTATTTGCCAACAGTGCTCATTGCATCTTATTGGAAATCTACAACATCACCATTACTACACATAGTGGGTCCATATTCTCATGGGGAAAACATGCATCAGATATGTCAAAGAAATGGATAAGCAAGGATATTTTCTTATCAGGATTGCTTCCTGGTCTTTGTGGGCCACTCTTCCCAAACCTCATCACCATCATACATCGTAGGAATGAATTTGCATTGGAACTGCTCTTCTTGTTGGAATTTTATTTCTTCTTTGATATATCATAATTCACTTAGTATGTGTATGTCTGATAATCTTCTTTTCATTTCATATACCCTATCTCTCCTTTATTTTAAGTTTTCATTTTTACTGTATTGTTCTCACTTACATTGGGTTTCTTATGCTGTTATGCATAGCAGGAGGCTTCTGCTGTATCAGGTTGTGAAGTTGGGATGTAGGGATAGGCATGAACTGGGACAACTGGTGTGCCCAGTTCATGAACTACAGACCATCATGAACTTTTAGCAGCCAAATGAACTGGTTTGGTTCATGAGGTTCATGATCTGGTAGAACAGATCCTGTGCAAAGTAGAGACACCAAACTCACAGGGGTCTCCAGCTGACTTTCCTTTTTCTGCCCTCCAAGTGTCATTCGTGAGCCAGTTTGTGCCCATCCTTATTGGTATGTTAGAGTGGCTCAGGGCTGCGTGGACCCAGTTCACTGAGTAACCACTACAAGGCTGATTCAGTAATGCACTAGAGTTGGCAAACCTGTTTTCTGTGAGATCCAGTGTAGTGTTGTGATTAGAACATTAAACTAGATTATGAGAAATCTCAGGTTCAGGTCTGCTATCACAACATGACCTTGGACTACTCACACTCTCAGCCTCACCTATATTGCAAGGTTGTTGTAAACATAACATAACATGGAGAAGAAAACCATGTATGCCATCCTGGGACAGGATACAGATGCTCTAGACAGAGAGTGTAGCAGGTTCTCTGCATGCCTGCTATTGATGATATGCTTTGATATGAATTGGCCCTGAGACTTTTGAAAAGAACAATTGCCTAATGTGAGGCTAAAAGGGCTAAAATATGCAATATCTTCCCAGAGCTCTGAAGCTGCATTCATTTCTGGCATTAATTGCCCAAAATATTTCAACAGATGACTGTACTGTCATTCAAAGTACCGTCACTGTTACACTAATTCCAATAGAAAGGCACATTAGTCTCTTCATAATCTTCATACCGTGTGTGTGAGCATGTAGGTGAATAGAAAAATGCTTACATTTTCTGATTGCTTATATCTCAAAGAGAAATTAAAATATGATATTTCATTTATCTTGAAGTTGGTGTCAATCCAGGTCCTCACTTCTGTCATTTTTAACCTGCATTTTATCTAAAAAGCAACTTTTTCATTTCTATTGAATTTATTCATATATTTCTTATTTGACCATTGAAAGGAGTGCAGGAAATGCTGAGGGGTTATGTGTGTTTAAAGAGGGCTTTACGCATGCCTCCTGCACCCTTGGACCCTCTACTTCTTAGTAGAACTGCCACTTGCATGTTCATGTTCTTCCCAAAGGAAGTATGTATTTTATTCCAAAGAGAGTACCTTCTCTACTCTAAGGAAGGAGACTTCAGGTACATTTCTTGTCTCCAGCAAGGGAACAGCTTCTCCCCGCTCAAATTTGCCTTTGGGTAAAGTTGCCTGACTTGAATGGCTGGCCATAGGGGAAGAAGTCCAGGAACACTCAAACCCAATTTTAATAGCTTTATTCTAAGCCCACAGATAGGCAAAGGAGACAATTAAGGAAGGGAAACAGAAACAAAAGTACCGTTGCTAGCTAATTCAAAACTTGCAATGATTCTCTAGTCATCACAGGGTTCCATGGGAAGGAGAGGGTTATCATTGCCTAATCAAAAAGTGAAAGGGAGATTATACAAATAAGTAGTTTGGGCAGGCTGATAGCATTTAGGCAATTTCCTGTTTGTTAGGATAGGCAGGGTTCTGACAGTGATTGAACTGTGATTTGTCATATTTCACACAAACAAAAAACCCACCAAAATAAGACTGCAAGAGTTTCCCCCCCCCCCAAAGTGCTGATATTTAGGTTTAGTGCAGGGCAACAGTCCAAGGTCATGTCCACCAATATAGTGGACTGGAGTGGATAGACCTGTTCTCTGGAGACCAGGTCTACCAATATAGTGGAAAGGGGCAGGTAGACCTGTTCTCCAGAGGCCTGGTCTACCCCCCCCCCCAAGGACAACACTTTCTGTAATGAAATTTGATCTAATTCGGTTTTAAATTATCATTAAAATATCGTTTAAAAGAATTTATTCTGAGATTTTTACAAAGTTATGGAAATAATCTAAAAACTAATTTATGCAATAGTCAAATGTAGAATCACTCTCAACTTTAACGCTACTAGCTTTTTTCGTTCATGAGGTAGAATTTTTTCTCACATTTTTCTCTCTCACTGTGGAGCTTAGAGGGAACATTGACAGTAGGTAATGTGAAAGACCTCTGCTTCAAGACCCTGGACAGCAGCTGCCAATCTGAGTGGACAATACTGAACTTGATGGAATGATGGTCTGATTCAGTGTGAGACAGTTTAATTTGTGTTCATTGGTGAGGTGCATCCAAGATGCTGGTGTAATACTTTCAATATACACTGCAGATCTTCTCTTGGCACACACTATCTACTACACATTTTGGAAGTCACTATCTTACTGTAATGTGTGTAGAAACATCTTCATGGTTCATTAGCTAACAACTCGAAAGCTTTTGGTAACTGCTGACTCCAGAAAATCTCACAGTAGATGGCCTTCCACGCCCCCGCCCCCCCCCAAGTCTTTTGTCTTGTATTTTCTAAATGGATTCACAGGAGCTGGAAGTGATTTTTTGTGTTAATTGATTTGAGACTTTCCATTAGACAGACAAACAAAACACTTCCATTTGGGGCTGTGGAAGAATCATGGATTTTGCTAAAGTTCATCTTTACCAGCTGTCATCTTTCAGTATGAAGTCACTTAACCTCTGCCAGCATTCCTTGCTGCTTTTAGAGTGAATGATCCTAGACAGATGCCCTGGCAATGAATGCGCAAACCGGAACAAGAATATTTATCTTAGCTACTACAGCTCTGTGTAATCCATCTTTTGCAGGTGCAGTTCTTCGGATGTTTGGGGGAATATTAATCTGTGTTCTCCATGCAATGTGATATGTGATTCTTTTTCTGTGCAGTGTTGTAGGAGCTGAGAAAATGCAAACTATTATTCTATTGGAAACAGCAGCAACCCAGATAACTCCGGTGACATTGCAATTACATAGCTGTATAATCTTATGATTGACAGGAAAATAATGGTTACTAAAGGGCTGTTTGGTTTTAAAAGAGAATTGTGTTTACTTAGATAAAGACTGTTTTCAGAAGCAAGAGCAATCAGAAGCCTTTCAGTCAGAAAATTTATTGAAAGATATTGTTTATTGCTACTATTCTGTTGAACATTTTGCTAAATGGCTGGTGCCCTTAACAAATGCCATTCTGTCCGTTATCTCGTTTTCATGCCTGGATATTTAATGTAAAAAAAAGTCACAGATGATCTTTTAGAAGAAAAAGTCTTGAAGAGAAGACTGCAAAGAGTGGAGGATTTTACTTGAGATTATGTGTTTCAGCACATCAAATGAGTATGTAGCTTCTCCAGTATTCCACATGAATAGGATAAATGGGTTAAACTATTCCATAGGGCAACAAAGGCTGGCAAAGGCATCCTTTGACAGTGGCTGTGAATGTGGCTGTGAACAGATCCCTGCTGATCTTTCATCCTGATCCCCAGCTGCCACACAGCAACAACTCTGCAATGGCCACCACAGAGCGGTATCCATAGGCTCACACCATTAAAACTTTGTAAAAATTTGGAGGTCAGGACCTAGCTGGAAACACCCTCAACTCATGTAACCACAGTCCCTACCACAATGGGCCTTTCTTGAACTAGCCCAGCAATAGAAATGCTTCTGACGTTCTTCTTGGAATCCCCCCACCCCCATATTTTAAATTCCAAATTACCTGGTACTATTTTGAAGAAGAACCCCAACCCTGGAAACTGTTTGTTTCATTGTTTTTTTTTTTAAATCCGGATATAGAGCTGAGTGCTGTGCAAGAAGTTTTAGAGTTTTCACTTCCTTCAGCTTATGTTCATCTGCATCTCTCTCCCGAGGAGGAGGTAAGTTTCCCCCATCCCACCAGTTTCCCCCATCTCCCCCCCTCCCCCCCCCCCCCCCCTAAATAAAAGGAAGGGGCACATTGATAAAACAATGCCGAGAACAAGCCTCCATAAGAACAATGGGTAGTTGCCACCCCTGTAACATAATCAGAGGGAAAGTGCTCTGTGGGAAAGTGCCTGCAGTCTAAACAGAATTGGTTAATTAATGCAGGTGAGCAAAGCCATGGGCTGCAGTTGCGGGTATATGATAAGCTGTCCCCCAACACAATCCTGGTGAACCAGTTGCCAGTCACCAGCCTGGATGACCAGTCTGCTACACTTCTTACGGCTGGCTATCTCTGCCAGTTCAGACCAATGCTTCCTCTAAGCTGTGGAGTCTTGCGAGCAAAAATTCTACTTTGTGATCTGCTGGCATTAAAGTTATGAGCGAGCAATTTAGCTGCTGCCTAAATTAGTTTGCTCTGGAGCCGTCCTTCATGAGCTAAGACAAAATGTGTGAGCCGGAGGCTAAAAAACTGTGAGCTAGCTCACAGTAACTCAGCTTAGATGGAACACTGGTTCAGACCCCATCAATGTGTATTTACATTTAGGATTTTTGGCTCCAATGTGCATCACCTTGCACTTGGCCGCATTGAACCCCATTTGCCATGTTGATGCCCACTTGCCCATCCTTGACAGATTCCTTTGGTAAACAGTATCTATTGGATCCCCCTTGTCCACATGTTTGTTCACCCCCTGAACAAGTTAAAAAGCAGTGGACCAAGTACTGATCCCTGCGGTACCCCACTGCTTACCACCCTCCACTGAGAAAATTGCCCATTTATACTCACTTTCTGTTTTCTATTAATTAGCCCGTTTTTGATCCATAAAGGATTTGTCCTTTTATCCCATGATTTTTGAGCTTACTTAGGAGCCTTTGATGGGGAACTTTATCAAAAGCTTTCTGGAAGTCAAGGTAAACAATATCTATTGGATCCCCCTTGTCCACATGTTTGTTCACCCCCTCAAAGAACATTAACAGGTTAGTGAGACAAGATCTTCCCTTACAGAAACCGTGCTGAGTCTGCCTCAATAGGTTTTGTTCATCTATGTGCCTACTAATTCTTTCCTTAATAATGGTTTCCACCAATTTACCCAGTATCGACGTCAGACTGACTGGCCTGTAATTTCCCAGATCTCCTCTGGAACCCTTTTTAAAGATGGGAGTGACATTAGCTACCTTCCAATCCTCAGGAATGGAGGCAGATTTTAAGGAAAGATTACATATCTTTGTCAGGAGATCCACAAGTTCACATTTGAGTTCTTTCAGAACTCTCGGATGTATGCCATCTGGGCCTGGTGATTTATCAGTTTTTAAGTTGTCTATCAGTTTTAGGACCTCCTCTCTCGTCACCTCAATCTGACTCAGGTCTTCCAACACCCCTCCTGAAATCAGTGGTTCTGGAGTGGGCAAGCACTTCTCATCTTCCACAGTGAAGACGGAGGCAAAAAATGCATTTAGCTTCTCAGCCATTTCCCTATCATCCTTCAATACTCCTTTTACCCCTTGGTCGTCCAAGGGCCCCACTGCCTCCCTGGCTGGTTTCCTGCTTCTAATGTATTTGAAGAAAGTTTTATTGTTGGTTTTTACGTTTTTTGCTATATGCTCCTCATATTCCCTTTTTGCCTGCCTGACCACAGACTTGCATTTTATTTGCCATAGCCTGTGTTCCGTTTTATCAGCCTCACTGTGACTAGCTTTCCACCGCTTAAAGGAATCCTTTTTACCTTTTACAGCTTCCATTACTTTGTTTGTTAACCATGTAGGCTTTTTCTTATACCTGTTTGTGCCTTTCCTAACCTGCGGAATATATATTTTTTGAGCTTCTAGGATCGTAGTTTTAAATAGATCCCAAGCTTCCCCAATTGTTTTGACCCTTTCTACTTTTCCTTTCAGTTTCCTCCCCACGTGTCCCCTCATATCAGAGAAATTACCCCTTTTAAAGTTAAAAATGGTTGTGTGAGTCTTTTTGGCCAATTCTCTATTTGTACAAATGATGAACTCAACAACATTATGATCACTGTTTCCAAGCGGTGCAATCACTTTTACATCTCTCACCAGGTCTTGAGTGTTACTTAGGACCAAATCAAGGATCGCCTCTCCCCTGGTAGGTTCCATGACCATCTGCTCCATAGCACAGTCATTTAGAGTGTCTAGAAACTCAATCTCTTTTTCCCGGCTAGAACACATATTGACCCAATCAATGTGTGGGTAGTTAAAATCACCTATTATTACACAGTGTTTTTGTCTAGTTGCTATCTTTAAGGCATTCATCATTTTATAATCCTCCTCTATCTTTTGATCTGGTGGGCGATAACAAACTCCCAGTGTTAAGTTTCCTTTTGGCCCCCCTATTTCAACCCATAGAACTTCCAGAAGCGAATCCAATTCACTTAGCCTCTCAATCTTTCTAGACTTTATACCCTCTCTGACATACAGAGCTACCCCACCTCCAACCCTTCCCCCCCTATCCTTCCGATATAATATATAACCGGGAATCACTGTGTCCCACTGATTTTCCTCATCCCACCAAGTTTCAGAAATACCCACAATGTCTATTTTTCCCTCCGACACCAAGCACTCCAACTCCCCGATTTTACCTCGGACACTTCTAGCATTTGTATAGAAACAGCTGTAATTTCCCTTACAAGTTAAGCCTGCATCCTTCCTCTTGCTATCTCGAGTCGTTGTCCGGCAGTCCATGTCACCAGCCATGGCCTCTGTGGACAATTTCAATCCACCTCCCTGTAGAAAAGCAACCGGTACCCCCTCACCTCTCTCAGATGAGCCAACCCGAACCAGAGACTTTTCATCTCCTGTCGGCTTTCCCCCAATATTCAGTTTAAAAGCTGCTCTGCCACCTTTTTGATTTTAAGTGCCAGCAGCCTGGTTCCTTCTCGGGACAAGTGGAGACCGTCTCGCCTGTACAGCTCCCTCTTGTTCCAAAAAGTATCCCAGTGCCTAACAAACCTGAACCCTTCCCCCCTACACCATCGTCTCATCCACGCATTGAGACTCCTGATCTCTGCCTGTCTCTCCGGCCCTGCGCGTGGAACAGGTAACACTTCTGAGAAGGCTACCTTGGAGGTCCTGGACCTAAGTTTCCTGCCCAGCAGCCTAAATTTCTCCTCCAGGACCTCACGACTGCATTTCCCCACATCGTTGGTGCCGACATGCACCACGACCACTGGCTCCTCCCCAGCACTATCTACCAGCCTATCTAAAACACGCGTAATGTCCGCTACCTTCGCACCAGGCAGGCAAGTCACCATACGGTCAGTACGCGGGTTCGCCACCCAGCTGTCTACCTGCCTAAGGATCGAATCA
This sequence comes from Gekko japonicus, assembly GCF_001447785.1. Lineage (NCBI taxonomy): Eukaryota > Metazoa > Chordata > Lepidosauria > Squamata > Gekkonidae > Gekko > Gekko japonicus. The sequence continues at coordinate 66,677 of NW_015173676.1, forward strand.
CCCACTACCAAGAGCCCCCCTCCCACCCTGCTCAGGGATGGTTCCTTGGTGCAAAAGGAGAGCCGCTCACCAGCTGGGGAAGAGGTCCCTTCTGAGGGCACATTCCCCTTATCCTCAGCATGGTGCCCTGTTTCCCCTAGACCCTCATGCTCCCTGACAGCAGCGGGGCTGCCAGATCCAGAGTGGGACGAAGCTAACAAGTCCCCGAGAGTCTTTTCTGTGTGCCTAGCTGACTGTCTCTGCTTCTCCAGGTCAGCCACCTTGGCCTCAAGGGAGCACACACGTTCCCTGAGAACCAGGAGCTCCTTGCACCGAGGACACACCCAAGACTTCTGCCCAGTGGGCAGATAGTCATACATGTGACACTCCGTGCAAAACACTGGATAGCCCCCAACCCCCTGCTGGCATTCTGGCTTCATAATTCTTTTAAAATAAATAAATATAATCCCCCTTTTAAACCCTTGGTATTTATGTGGGTTTTGTTATCAAGTCAAATTATTTTACGGGAAAGACAAAGAGCCTAGGGCCTTGTCTTTCTGGCTCTTTTTGGGCTTCTTACAGCGCCCCTAGTCTAAGAGTCCCTAGGCTAAGAGCCACAGGCAAAGAGCCCTTTAGCTCACCCTTCGGCTCGTGCCAGAGGCTCGTGCCTCTGCCAAGGTGCTTCCTTAAATAGAGGCCTCCCCCAGCAGAGGTCAGGCAGCAGCTATTCAAATTCAAATTCACCCAGGCACTCAATCACAGGCAAAACAATGCCCCTTCCACTTCCTCTCAATTACAGGCAATCCCAGTCAAACAATGCCCGTTCCTCTCCCACACTCAATCAGCCAGGACTCTGCAAGAACTCTAAGTGCTTCCACACACTGCTAAACACAGTTTTCCCACAAAATATCCTTAGCTGAATTCTCTCAGCTGAAAGCAAGTAAAAGAAACCCACTCACCTCTCTCACAGCTCTCTCTCCTGCTCCTGCTCAGAGCTCAGCTGGTCTCCTCTGCCTCTGGCAAGGTGCTTCCTTAAATAGAGGCCTCCCCCAGCAGAGGTCAGGCAGCAGCTATTCAAATTCAAATTCACCCAGGCACTCAATCACAGGCAAAACAATGCCCCTTCCACTTCCTCTCAATTACAGGCAATCCCAGTCAAACAATGCCCGTTCCTCTCCCACACTCAATCAGCCAGGACTCTGCAAGAACTCTAAGTGCTTCCACACACTGCTAAACACAGTTTTCCCACAAAATATCCTTAGCTGAATTCTCTCAGCTGAAAGCAAGTAAAAGAAACCCACTCACCTCTCTCACAGCTCTCTCTCCTGCTCCTGCTCAGAGCTCAGCTGGTCTCCTCTGCCTCTGGCAAGGTGCTTCCTTAAATAGAGGCCTCCCCCAGCAGAGGTCAGGCAGCAGCTATTCAAATTCAAATTCACCCAGGCACTCAATCACAGGCAAAACAATGCCCCTTCCACTTCCTCTCAATTACAGGCAATCCCAGTCAAACAATGCCCGTTCCTCTCCCACACTCAATCAGCCAGGACTCTGCAAGAACTCTAAGTGCTTCCACACACTGCTAAACACAGTTTTCCCACAAAATATCCTTAGCTGAATTCTCTCAGCTGAAAGCAAGTAAAAGAAACCCACTCACCTCTCTCACAGCTCTCTCTCCTGCTCCTGCTCAGAGCTCAGCTGGTCTCCTCTGCCTCTGGCAAGGTGCTTCCTTAAATAGAGGCCTCCCCCAGCAGAGGTCAGGCAGCAGCTATTCAAATTCAAATTCATAATCTCCCTTTTATAACCCTTTGTATTTATGCGGTTTTTCTTGTCGAAATTACTTTACGGGGAAGACAAAGAGCCTAGGCCCTTGGCTTTCTTGTTCCTCTTGGGCTTCTTACAGAGCCCCTAGTCTAAGAGCCACAGACAAAGAGCCCTTTAGCTCACCCTTCAGCTCGTGCCAGACGCTCATGCCTCTGGCAAGGTGCTTTCTTAAATACTGAATTACAGTCAATCACAGTCAAACAATGCCCCTTCCTCTCCCTCTCTCAAGCAGCCAGGACTCTGCAGCAACTCTAATCGCTTTCACACCCTCCCAAACACAGTCCTCCCACACGATATCCTCAGCTGAATCCCCTCAGCTGAAAGCAAGTAAAAAAACCACTCACCCCTCTAGCTGCTCAGAGCTCAGCTGGGTCTCCCATAAGGAGGGAGAGCTTGTACCTGAAGGCAGGCCAGGGGAGGGCTCTGCAACTTACCTGGCTTCTTCTTGCTTCTCGAGGCCCAACTGAGGGCTGCTAGGAGCAGGGGGCGGGGCTTGTTGCATGTGCCCTCTCCCTGGGCTCCTTACTGCCGGAGCTCCACTCCTGTGCGCTCCCACAGGAAATGACCCCTGGCCTCACCTACCTCACAGGGTGTCTGTTGTGGGTAGAGGAAGGGAAGCAGATTGTAAGCTGCTCTGAGACTCCAAGTGAAGTGCGGGGTATAAATCCAATCTCCGGCTCCTGCTCCCTCTCCTCTCAGTTTTCTCATATATGAATAAGAATAGCTCTAGGAAGTATTATTAATCATATTTCCGCCAAGACTTTTTGGGCTGCTGCCTTTTCCACCCCCACACTTTGGAACTCCCTGCATTCCTAAGGGTGTTTGGGGGGTGGCACTATTGGAAACTGATCTGTAATTATTTGTACTGTATTTTAACTGAATTTATTGAATTTGACTGGCTTTTTATTGCTTTTTATTGTGCTATAAACCACCTTGGGGACCTTTTTAGCTAAAACACAGTCTATAAATGATTTATTTTAGGGTATTTATATATTCTACCTTTCTTCTGACAAAGTCAGCATCTAAGGCATATAACAATAACACAAAAGTCAAACTAACTATACAATTCGGAGTCCTGGACCTAGAGCTATTTTCAGGTAGCATATCTCTTTAGGGAAGGGCATAAACAGGCTCACGAACTAAATTTCATCATGAATTTTGGCCAGTTCATGGTTCACAAAACAATGTTCATGGATGGGCAACTGGCATGAACATTTCACAAACTTTGGTACTGTTTGTGGCAGTTTGTGAATGATTACATTTTCCATACAGTCTGTCTCTGCTCAATTAAATTGTTTACAAAACTCCAAGGCAACAGGGGAGCAGACTTCTTCAGCCTTGGAAACACCAATAGGAGCCCTCCAAAGCGTAAAAGGCATTGCTGGCTGCCAGTAACAGAGTTACCTTTCCACTCTATGGCATCAGAAAGCTATATATATGCTCTCAGCTCTGCAGCCTGTTTTCTCTTAGCTGTTTGCAACAGAAAAAGGCAGGGAACTTCTTAAAAGTGAACTAGCAGAGCACATTCCCTCATGATTGGGAACTTCTCTCCCCTGTTGGGGTGTTGGTGTTAGGTTCAGAGCTCCTGTTGAGCAGAGGGGCTTAGCTAGTGGGTTCCTTGGCTGAGGACCCACATTTTGATTCCTCTCCTCTGCTGAGGTTGGTGGAACCAAATGTGGTTTGGTTCATGGTTTGTAGCCGAACCATGAACTGAACAAGGAAGTTTGTTCGTGAATGGAACCAGTGTGTGATTTATGGCCCTGCAAACCTCGTTAAACATTTGGACTGTCTTCTGCAATTGCTTTAAAGTTTAAAGGAACTGCACAAGACAGCCTGAAACAGCTGAGTGGTAGGGAGCACCTCTATATCATGCAGCTGTTTTTCAGGCTGTCTTCTGCAGTCCCTTTAAGAGACTGCAGAAAACAGCCTGAAAAAAGCTGCATGATGGAGAGGTGCTAAAGTTTAAAGGGACTGCACAAGACAGCCCAAAACAGCTAAGTGGTGGGGACTGCCTCCTTGCCATTCAGCTGTTTTTGGGCTGTCTTGTGTAGTCCCTTTCAAGCTTAAAGGGACTGCACATGACAGCTCAAAACAGCTTACATGATGGGGAGTGCCTCCCTGCTGCTTAGCTGTTTTTGCAGCTTTCACGAAGAACAGAATGGAAGGGACTCGGAGTCCCTTTAAACCCCTGCTTTTGGCTCCACCCATGAACCACCACAAACTGCTTTAAAAGTTCATGAAAGTTCGCGATGGTAGACTCATCACAAACTTTTTTTCACAAATCACAAATTTTGCTTTGTGGTTCAGTTCATGTCCATCCCTAGTGTCCATGCCAACACCTCTCATGTATTTCTGGAAATTCCACCTGTTGTGCAAACCTGTTCTGGGTCATTTATTAGGCACCTTGTGTAGCTCGTTTATAACATGTAGCCTTAAGACATTGCCTGTCAAAGTCTGGAATGGGAAGGACATGTATTGTGAAGTACAAGGTGTACTTTTCAAATGTTTTTGCAGAACAATTAAATACACTGTAGAAAGCATGCCATGGAACAGAACACAAGTGACTCATAATTCATGAATTTTGCCTTGGCATGGTTCTGGTGATCACCCTAGTCTGTCAGAGGATTTTACCAATCCACTGCTTCTTGCTTCACTAGGTTACATTTCAATAGCCATCCATTAGGAAAAAACGAATAAGCTATTTTCTTCTGATATAAGTTCTTAAGCCTTTCTACTCCATTTATCCTGCCCTTAGGATACTATTTATAAGGCATCCTCCCTATAATATAAATTCTGTAAAGTATGTTCTGTGATCACCTCTGAGTCTCAATGTCTCATAAAGAATGCCGTCTGTAATGCCCTCATCTGTGAATGTAACATTAATTTTAAACTGACTTTTATATGCTAGTTCTTGACATGCTATTTTATTCTAGCTGTATATTTATTGGCACATTTTGACATTGCTTGGAAAGTGGAACACAAAGCATTTTAAATACATTTACAATATTAGAGCTTTTTTATCTGTTTCTGTTTTCTTGTGGGGCGGTGAGGAGCTAGAAGTATTTTGGAAGATATTTGAATAAAAGGTTTACAGAGATCAGTCTGGAGAAGAACCATCAACCAGAAACATATTACACACTGATAGCATTTGTAGTTAATTTTATTGTTGATATTATTACATTGAAACTAGGACCTTAGATCTTAGCTGGATTTTCTGACTCCCTAATTAGATAAACCCCATATTTTTAGGTAACTTCCCCCCACACACTTCAAGTTGCAGTCTGTTGACATGCATGTGCAAAATGTCCTTCATGTCTGTTAGTCCACAGCAGGAGGCTTTTCCCTTTGCAGAAAATGTGAGTGTTCTTCAGCAGAAGGTATTCCTTCCTCGCAGGCCATTTCACAGGGAGTATGATAATGTCTGAACACTTTGCAAGTGATATGTTAAAAACAACATCCACTTACTTTAGGTTTTAAAGCCATATCTGCATATCTTTAACTATTTGCCCAGTCTTTAAGCCTTTTTCTTATTGGATATACAGCCTATCGATCTCACCCAAGCAAAGGAATGGGCAGGTTTCAAAGCTCTGTTTTTAATGGGAGCTGAGTTCTGGGATGATTGCTTGTAAAAATATGGGATGACCTTCCCAGTTCTCTCTGCTTCTCTGCCTGAAGCTAACTCATGTGTGTGGCTCCATTTTGAAATTGTCTGTCTGAAATCCATGTATGTTTTGAGGGTCTCTGTGTTTAACTTAACATTCCAGTAAAGGCATTTCCCCCATTTCTGTTCTCCTTGCCATTTTTTTTGCCATTTTCTGTTTTTTTAAATCTTTTGATAGAATGTATATTCTGAGATTCTTTATAAGGCACATTTTATTTTTTAAACAAGATACTGTGCCCTTGGGATTTTTCACACTCCATTTACCCACCCTCATTTTGGCTCTCCTTCACCAGATTTGCTTACTGGATAATATTGGGGTTCTTTTGTTCCTTTAATAGGACGATTATAAAGGTGTTGCTGGAGACATGAACATCTAGGACAATGGCAAGTTAACCAGAGTTTTTATCTTTTTTGTCCTTGGTTGGGTTATGGGCAGGAAAAAAAACTCTGGCACTTCCACAGGTACCATAAGCATAGCCAGCAACTGTTGTAAGTTAAAGCTATTAGGTGGTTTCACAAAAAGAAACTGTGTGGAGTGGAGAAATTAAACATTATTCTTGAATGAATTGATTATATTTGTATCCTAGCATTCCTCCAAAGAGCTCATACCAGCATTTCAGCCTCTCTACAGCCTGGTAAGGTCTGATTTAAATGTGATGGTGGCAAGACAAATATAGTCCCTATACAAGGTTGTACAGGCTCAGTCAGTGTGCTGCAATCTGCGCAAAGTAGTTATATGTGCTTAGTGTGCCAGCAAAGTGCCAACAGGGACTGTGGATTTCTGGCATGCAACCTGTTCCTTTAAGATATGGTTCTACTTTTCCTTGCAGATGACAGTAGTTTCCAAATACAAGAGCCATAAAATCACATGCAATTGCTTTATAGAGGGTTGCAGTTTAAATAACGTGGACCAAGTTGCACAGGGAAGCTCTTTGCCTCACTCGCATCATAATTTAATCAGGCCTAGATAAGATGAGAGAGTGGACTTGTCCAAGGCAACCTAGTAATTTATTTATTGTTTATTTTAGGTATTTATGGGCTGCATTTTTTTTGCTAAAATCAGACTTAAAACACCCATAAAAGGGTACTGTTGTTGTTCAGAGGAGGTTTGAGTCTAGATTTCCAAAATCCAACAGTGTCTAGCCAGCATGCTGCAGTTGCTCTCAGTTAAAATTTTACAAGTAATTGTATAACTTTAATTTAGCATTACTAGACAATTATACAACAATGCTGGCTGCTTGATGACTTCACCACATGGGGCCTGCTGCCAAATGGCTAGCCAACCATCAGTGGCATCTAACCATGTGGTAAGGTGATTTTTATCGTGTCCTCATAGTTCCACATTTCTGATTGGTGATTCCAGACTATCATTTTCAATTGCCATGTGGTTGTGCCTGCAGTTATATTTTTTCTGATGCTTGACAGATTATTCAGTGTATTCTACTGTCTCATCTGACCGCAGCCCTAGATGTCTTGTAAGAGAATCAGTTCTCCTTTAAGACATCCAGACCTCCCACTGGAGCTATCAAAGATGCTGTAGTTGCTATGGCAAACATAGCACCTCTGTCTCACCTGGGTGGGGCTGGGTTCTATCTGGCCAAAGTTCCATTCCCCAAGCCTCATAGGATCAGGCCTCATAATAAAACTTCTGGGGGCCATGGAGACCTTGCAATCAAGATTTGTCAAGCTCTGTGGTTATGATATCAGTATTTGGGTAAATGAAAATTTTCTACAATGGATAACAGGGAGCTTGCTCACTGGTCATTCCCTCTTCCCAAGGATCCCTGGAAATTATAGTGCTGTGCAAAGAACTACAGAACAGTCACAAAGAATTATCCACACTCTCATTATGGTACAATTTTTACTGCTCTTTGGAAGAGCCATGCCACTTAAGCTGCTACAAAACTAATAGAAGTTTGTGACGTCGATATTCCCGTTACACTGCCAAGATTGACAAATTATTTTGGCATGAGCTTTCACAGGCTACAGTAGGGGACCCTCAACATGATGCCCATCAACACCATTCCTGGTGTTTGCCAAGTTTGTTTAGAAAGTGGGTTAAGTGAGGTGGGGCTTTTGCCCTGTAGGGCTTCTAATTAGTCTGCTGAAGGCAGACGTGCAGATGTTTAAAAAAATTGCTTTAACAACAGTTTACTACCACAGCTCAAGTACTTTCACTGTGTGACTGATGGTAAGCTGTTTGTATCTGAGAAAATATTTTTAAACAAAAGTTAAGACCGTTCAAAGCAGCTTCTGCCTGAAATGTTGAAGATTTATGCATGAACTTACTCCCTGACATTTCAAGGCTTCCTTGGCTCCTGCTGCAGCAGTTTATGGTTGCACTCACAACCTTGTGTCAAAATTCCAAAGTTGCCTGTAGGCTCAATAAGGCTGGGGAAGCTACAGGCTCTGTGCTCCTGGCTGAAAAGGGAAGATTAGACTGAGGGGGGAGGGACTAGGGAGAAAATATTAAAAATACCCAAAATGGAACAATAGTAATGTATATTTAAACTAGCAAATTAAAAAAAAAATAAGGCTGGGGACCTCTGGGCCAGAGTCTGCTGTGTCAAGTGAAGTAAGCTCTTGTCTACAAAAAACCCCACAACAACCAAAACCAACACTATATTTGTTACCTTCCAAAGCAGTCCACCTTCCAAAGCAGCCATTTTCTCCAGGAGAACTGATCTCTGTTGGGGGAGATCAGTTGTAATTCTAGGAGATCCTCAGCCCCCACCTGGAGTTTGGCAACCATAGGAGAGAGTACTAGGACAAGTGTATTGGATTGCTAAATTGATTGGTGGTTGGGACTGTTAGTTACCCTTGATAATAGCATGACCTTGCTTCAACAGATACAGAGAGAGGTGACAAATGTACGCTTTGCAAAGCAGTGGAATTAATATTAATCTAGCAGTGTAGATGAAAGTAAGTGAGGTCTTGTGTAGTCATAACACTGTCTCCCTAGAGTTTCACTTTAATCCTCAAGCAATAATGTCTGACATGGTATTTGCTTTATTCAGTGAAACATTACAGAGTTCAGCAGGCTGAAGGGTTTTTTCCACACAGCAAATGCCACACAACCCACCCTTTCTGAATTGCTTTGCCTTTAGAGAAAGCATTCGGTCCACTGTGTGCCTTGTCTTCACATAGATCTTAATGCTTTCTGAAGAGCTCCATTTTGTACACTTATGTGAATATTCCAAGCCATCTTAGGGCACAGTTTGAGAATCCCTGAATGAACATCTCCCTTTTAATGTAGATTGTGTTGAATTTCAGTGAAATGTATTTAATTTCAGCTTCAGAATTTAAAATTTGACCACGGGTTGCAGCCACACAACCAATTTTTGTATATGGGTAGGACATATTTAGTCTTATCTTGGGGTTCAACAGACTGTGTAAGGGGAAGAGAAATCCAGAATGAAGGATATAGCCCAATATTTTTTTTGTCATAAGACACCAAATATTTCCAAGAATAGTTACCAATTGAAGTTGCTTTCCACTTGTGAGCATGAATATACTCAGGGCTGCTGATGGGGAGGACTGGAGGGCCCAGGGGGGGGGGGGAGTCAGCTGAAGGGCCCCTGAAACTGGCCTCATGCTGTATTCACATTATGTATTTTTTTAAAAATCCAATGCAGTTCTGACTCCAGCCACTAGGGGTTCAGAGAATGCAAGAGCACAGTAGAAAACAGAGTCTGCTGTTTTTTAGGAGGCTGAAGGAAACAATTTGCTGATCAGATCCTATTAAGCCCACCAGCCAAGCCAGCACTGGAGCAAGGAAAGACCAGCCAGGACAATCTACAGTCTATGCCTGGATGCAGCCTCCTAACAAGGTCTATGGTTTCCTTTTTCCTTTAGTTCCACCCAGCTCCTGCACAGCCAGGTGTTGCAAAAGGGCAGCCTTGTTAGTAGGTGGTAGCAGAATGTTTTAAAAAACCCTTTTGTTGTATTTTCCTACATTCCTTCAACTCCTTTTCACATTTTTCTCCTTTTTCAGTTTGCTCTCTTCCTTTCATGATCTGCCATTCATCTATCCCCACTTCTCATTTTTCTCCCTCCCTTTATTTTTCAGTCTCAACTCCTTCTCAACCATCCTGGTTGGCAACATAGAATGTATTTAATAGTAGTATAGAAGCAAGCCTCTGTCAATATTATGGACATAAGGGGGAAGTTAATATTTCTCCATAATCTATCCCCGCTAGACATACATGATAATAAATGTTAATCTGCCTCAGTGGTAACAAATGAGGAACAGAAGCTAGAACTTATTTACTTTACTTTATTTATATCTCACCTTTCTCCCCCAAGGGCTACCCAAAGCAGCTTACACTGTTCTTTTCTCCTTTGTTTTATCCTCACAACAATCCTGTGAAGAAGGTCAAGTTAAGAGTGTGTGATGTTCCCAAGGTCACCCAGCAAGCTTCCATGGCAGAGTGGGGATTCAAACCTAGCTTTCCCAGGTCCTAGTCTGACACTTTAACCACTAAACAAACTTAGCTTCAATTGTAAATCGCATGGAGGGGTGTCTGGAGATAACCTGGGCCAGGATATTCCAATTTCTTTCATCCTGAAGCTGGTGGCTAATTTTAAGATGAACACAAATGAACAGACTGATGGACATGTGGATCTTTTTATTATTATAGATGCATTATAACAGCCAACCAAGTGATTTGTTTTGTTAGGACATTTGGCTTGGATCAGTGTCATATTGGGGGGGGGGGCAGAAGCAGCCCCGTAGCTTAGGTGTTTTTGGGGAGGGGGCCTGGGGGGGTGAACCAGGAGCTTCTCTCTTGGTTCTCCTGCCAAGCCTGCAGAGGCTCCAAGACCCCAAGTTGGCAAGGAGCAGCTTATTTACTTTGGCAGGACTCAAAGCGCTCTGCTCTTTGAAGGCTCACCTCTTCAGTCTCTGGTTCGGCTCTGGGAAAGGGGAGGGAGTCACCCATTAACAACACCGCTCCACACTTCAGCTTTTGGGAAGCCCGACAAAGTTTAATGAAGATGATTATTTTTTTTATTTTTTTTTATTTAACTTTCCATTTGCTATACCGCCCTAACCCCTAGGGGTCTCTGGGCGGTTTACATTTGTAGTGGTTCTCTGGCCCGCTGGGTTGGCGGGATTACAAAAAATAACAAATCACTGCATGGTGACAGTGAGAAAGCAAACATACCAGGGTGGACAACATTTCAAGCTCTCAGGCCCATGTGTTCTGGAAGGTGCCTGAGTTAGTTCTAAAAAGCCAATATTAAACAGCCTCCCTGCCAATCAAGGCCAAATGGCTAATTATTACTTGCAGGTGTAGAGCTCTTAAAGAAAAAAAAAAGCCCAAGGTCTTCAACTGAAACAGTTCACAGGGCTCAAGCTGAAACAACTTAGAATCTCTATTTCAAATTAATCATCTGAAAATAAAAGCACATACTGCTTCCATACACATGGGATAGGTAAGATACCTGAATATTATTAATGTATCAATAAACTTTTATTCCTTTGAATGACTGTTGTTGGGAATTGATTTCCTCAGGAGTCTGACATAGGGTCTTGAACTACCAAATTGTGTTCAGAGCATTCATACTTGCAACAATCACAACTATAATGATACTAAACTGCTCACTACTACTGCTGCTGCTTCTGCTACTACTAGAATGAATGTTATTGGGCTATGATCTGTCTCCAGGTAAAAGTGTGTTACCCTGAGATACGTTTTCAATTTATTTAGCCCCCAAACTACCCCAAATGCTTCTTGCTCTATAACACTATATTTCTGCTCCGTAGGGAGTAATTTGCAGCTTAAATACATCACAGGGTGGAGACAACCATCAGAGTCCTCTTGTATCAAAACAGCACCTATATCAGTCCTGCTCGCATCTGTTCAAACAAGAAAAGGTTTCATATAGACAGGTGGTTTAAGGATTGGGGCTTGGGCAAGTTTCTCTTTGAGAAGTTCAAAAGCCTTTTGGCACTCAACTGACCATAGCACCTTTTACATAGATTGGTTAAGACCGTGGCCAGGCCACTGAAATTTGGGATAAACCTTCGGTAGAACCCACAAGCTCCGAGAAAGCTCAGGATCTGTTTTTTAGTCACAGGGGTGGGCCAGTTGACAATTGCTTCAACCTTCACTGCATGTGGTGAGATTTTCCCACCCCCAATCTGATAACCCAAATACACCACAGTGGAGTTAGCAACCTGGCATTTAGATGGCTTAATAGTCAGCCCTGCATTCTGGATTCTGTGAAGCACAGTTCCCAGATACTGTAAATGTTCATGCCAGCTTGAGCTGATCACTGCAATATCATCTTGATATGCCATTGCATAATCCAGTCCCTGAAGTACTGTATCCATTATCCTTTGAAAGGCTTTACTGGCTGATTTCACACCAAATGGGAATACATTAAAGCGATACTGCCCCATAAAGCAAGAGAAAGATGGTCTCTCCTTGGCTCTTTTTGTGAGTGGCACCTGCCAATACCCTGACGTAAGGTCAAATGTGTTGATATATTTTGCACCTGCCAGTCTTTCTATCACTTCCTCAATATGGGGTGAGGGGTATTCGTCCATTTGGCTTATCTTATTCAGTTTTCTATAATCTACACACAGGCAATACTGAATTGGATCTTCTTCATTTAAATTCTTCTTGGTCACAATAACAAGATTGCTAGACCATTCTGAAGGGCATGGCTCTATCACGCCCATTTCTAACATTTTCTCAATTTCTGTTCTATTTCCCTCATTGGTCCACGCATGGGACAAGGATTAGATTTAACTGGCAAGTGATCTCCTGTGTCAATATCATGAACTACCCAGTTAGTTCTCCCAGGGCAGTTAATAAATAAGTCTTTAAATTTCTGCAACAAGACCGTTAATTGTTCTTGCTGCTGATGTGACAGAGCCTCATTGACAGGGATCTCAAATCAGTCTTTCAGCCTCTGCAAGCAAATCTGGAACCTCAAAATCTTCTTCTGGCCAAACTTCAATTGACATTTGCTGTATTTGGCGGGTGACAAACCTTTTCAGGGGATTAATATGAACAAGAAGGAGGCCTCTTTCGAGATCCCTGATCTCATAATTCCCATCTCCAAGATTCCGGGTGACCTCAAAAGGTCCAGTCCAATGCAGATCTGACTCTCCCACACTTTCAGGACTCAAGAGCAAGGCCCAGTCTCCAACTTGCAGGACTCTAGGCTTAGCTGTCTTATCAAAATACACCTTTTGTTTTTCCTTGGCTTCTGTGAGAGCTTGATGGGCAATCTGCTGTATTTTTTTGTAAAGTCTGTTGTAGGTTGGCAAAATATCCTGTCACAGACTGTGGTATTTCAGGGGCCCAGACTCCTTCCCAAGTCGCTTTCAACAATTCCAAACTCCTGGTAGTTTCCTACCAAATACCAGTCCATTGGGTGTGAGACCTCCCAGGGACAGGTGCACGGCATCTCGATATGCACTAACCAATAGCGGAACTGCCTCATCCAAACTGTTATAATGTTCCAGGCAAAAGGCCTTTAGCATACATGTCAGGGTTCCTCCCCACTTTTCTATCTGCCCGTGGGACTGTGGGTGATAAGCTACACTGAGCTGTTTAGTCAGCCCTGCCAATTCATAGAGTTTTTGCATTAGATTGCTTACAAATATGGATGATCTATCACTAATAATAACTTTTGGAAAACCAAAGTTAGCAAAAAAAAAACCTCTAACAGTGTCCTAGCAACACTTGTTGCAGTAACAGTCTTCAAAGGGATAGCTGCTGGAAAGCATGTTGCCCGATCTATAATGACAAGAATAAATCTCTTTCCAGCCTTGGTGGGGGGAAAGGGTTCCTGAACATCAATCTGTATTTCTGCAAATGGTGTTTGTACTATTGGAGTTAACATATTCTTTGGTGTCCTTACTTACTCCAGGCCAATAAAATGCTTCAGTGATTTTAGCAAGCATTCTCTTAAATCCAAGGTGCCCAGACAGTGGCAGGTCATGGGCAAATCTTAAAACTTCTTTTCTAAAGCATTCAGAAACCACTAGTTGCTTCTGTGGTTGCAACATAAATCCATTACCCTTAGGTAAAAATTCCCTATAAAGAAGATCATTCTGCCAATAAATATTACTACCTCCAGGTTTGTCTAATGACAAGTTGCCTTTTTCAGCAGCTTCACGACATGATTGTAAATTTGGAGATGTATTTATTTATTTATTTGTTAGACTTTTACCCCGCCCTCCCACCTAGGCGGCTCAGGGTGGCTTACAGTAGTTAAAAAACAGTATACAATTAGTACAATACCAGGTCTAAAACAATACAATACAATATCAAAATACAGCTTATTAAAATTAGAATGTGGCGGCCATCTATTATAAAGTGCTAGTGCTTATGTGGAACAGTCAGTGTGGCCAGAACTATTAAAAAGCTTGCTGGAACAGCTCGGTCTTTACCGCTTTACGGAATTGTTGAAGATCCCGCAGAGCTTGAATTTCATTTGGGAGCTGATTCCATAGTACTGGTGCAGCTAGGGACAATGCCCTAGTTCTTGTTGATATTAGCTTAGCATCCCTAGGGCCAGGGGGGACCAAGCGATTTTGTGTCTTGGATCTCAGTGCCCTCGGGGGAACATACGGGGAAAGGCGGTCCCTCAGGTAGACAGGCCCCAGACCATTCAGGGCTTTAAAGGTCAAAACCAGCACCTTGAAGCATATCTGGAACACTATTGACAGCCAGTGCAGCGACCTCAGCACAGGTTGGATGTGTTCCCTCATGGGGAGACCCATCAGCAACCTGGCCATGGCATTCTGCACCAGCTGCAGCTTCCGGAGTTGCCCCAAGGGCAGCCCCATGTAGAGAGCATTGCAGTAATCCAGCCTCAAAGTGACCATAGCATGGATCACTGATGCCAGATTGTTGCGTTTGAGGAAGGGGACCAACTGCCTAATCAGCCACAGGTGGTAAAAGGCTGCCTTTGCAGTGGCTGCTACCTGGGCCTCCATTGTCCAGGAGCACTCCCAAACTCCTGACCCTCGGAACTGGCACCAATGGTGCCCCACCAAAGGCCGGAAGAGGGACCCCTACCCCCATACCACTCCAATTCAGGCATAGGACCTCCGTCTTCGTCGGATTCAGTTTCAATTGACTCAGCCTAAGCCAGCCCGCTACATCCCACAACGCTCGGTCCAGATCTTCCGGGGTAGAGCCAGACTGACTGCCCAACAACAGATAGAGCTGGGTATCATCCGCATATTGATGACACCCTAGCCCATGTCTCCAGGCAATCTGGGTGGCACATATAGATGTTAAATAACATCGGGGAGAGAACTGCCCCTTGAGGCACCCCACAAACTAGTGGGTGTCTTCGGGACAGCTTCTCCTTGAGCACCACCCTTTGTCCTCGACCTTGGAGAAAGGAGACCAGCCATTGCAAGTTGAGCCCCCGAATCCCCACGTCGGTGAGGCGGTTGGGCGAGCAACTGGTGATTGACCATATCGAACGCTGCCGACAGGTCCAACAACAGGAGCACCGCCATCCCGCCCCGATCCAGGTGCCTTCGGAGATCATCCGTGAGGGTGACCAGTGCTGTCTCAGTCCTGTGGCCTGGGTGGAAGCCGGACTGGAACAGATCTAGCATGGAAGTGTCATCCAGAAAGGCCTGCAACTGTATCGCCACCGCCCTCTCTAGCAAATCCCTAAAGGCTTTTGGGTCAAATTTCACAGACAACTCAATGTTTTCAGTCGCAGGGGAGGACTGGTTGCCTTGAGCTGAAGACTGTGAGACTTCCTCTCCCGCTTTCTGCTCTCCCCCTTCTTCCTGCTGGATACACTGTGGGGAACTTCCTTCATGCTGAGCTAGTGGTTGCTTGTCAATATCTCTAGTTCTACTCCTGGTAATCACTGGAAACTGACTAATACAGCCTTTTGCTTTTAACACTTTGAAATAGACATCCATCCCGGGCAAAAAAACTGAATCATCTCCTTGATTTACTAATAATGGAATGGTGTCAGTCCAGTCCCCTACAGTGACTTTGGCATAGGTAGCAGGTTGCTCTTTAGGCTGAGCATCATATGTTCAAATTTCTACCTTCCCATCTGGTTGTAGCCCTAGGTCATAGAAAGCAGTTTCACAAATAGATGACATATCAGCCCCACTGTCCCAAGTTGCTTTAAAAAGGGCCTGCTCTTGTACCTTCACATAAACTATTCACTTTTGTGAGCACCATTCCGCTTGTTCATGGTTAATGTAACATGAAATAAACCTCTTAGGGACAGTAGTCAAATCAATATGATTCATCTCAATTCTATGTTCTAACATTTAGGATGCACTCTGGGACTGACTCTGTTGACTTTTTCTTACCTGCACTGCTCTAGCAGGCCAATTACTACCCCCCCCCCCAGGTTTTATGCTTAGATACCATCTGGGCCTGACAAACTTCTCCTAAGTAAGCAACTGACAGACCACCTTGAGACTGCATCTCCTGCTGATCTTGAGCCGTTGACAATGTCAGCGGCTGACTTACAATCAGATGGATACTCGGCTGTTGTGGGGCACTCTTTTCCATTAACAGGGGGCATCGAGTCCGAACATGGCCTCGTTGCTTAGAGTAGTAACAGACTGGCACTGCTGGCCTAAGGCTGGTAAGTCCTTTCAGCTCCTGAGCAGGGGCTTCCACTTGAGCTGGAGGGCATTGCCTGGGAGTTGGAACTGGTGATCTTTGCTGGTACTCAGTCCTTGGCTGTCGTGGGGGTGGAAGTGGGCGATCTTACATATACTTGACAAATGCAGGGCGCTGAGGCTGTAGTGGCTGGCTTGCAGCAGCGATTTCATCCAACTCCTCTGCAAGTGCACATGTATTCCTGGGTCTTTAAGCATGGGCTAAAGCTGTGTGCTCTTGAGGGATGGCGTGAAGAATTTGTTCTCTCGCTATTAATGCCAAGAAGTCTTGAAAAGTATATGCTCAAGTGCTATCTGCCCACTTCATGCAAAGCCTCTGGACTCTACTGGCAAATGCACTATAGGACTCTTCCGGCCTCAAATTAGCAGCACGGAAGCATCTTATCAGTTGTTCTGTAGAAGGCCTAAATTGCTAGAGAGCTAGAAGTTTGAACTATTGATGGTCTCTCACTTGATCTTGGGCTAGTTGAGATAGTAGCTCGGCAACTTCTCCATGCACACAGCATCTGATTGCCCCCATATTTTTTTAATCTGGAAGATGATAACCATTTGCATTTGATTCTAATAAAGCAAAAAAAGGCAGCAATATCCTCACCTGGCTTCAGCTCTGGGAACTTTATACAAAATCATCTATCATCCTGATTTTGGGTGAGAGGGTTCTGGAGCATGTTCATCTGTTGCCCATTTTGCCCAAGTAACTGAGATAGCAGAGTGCATATTGATCCACTGGTCCCACAGATGGCACTGCTGCTGCTGATTGCTGGCTTTGAGGGACTATAGGGTGCGTTGATGCAGGCATCTGGGCATTCACAAAGGGATTCCCTCCATTGTTCACTGGCTGAGGTGTGCATGAAGGCTGTAATTGCTGAGGTGAGGTATCAGCATAATTTTCTTTTGGTCTGCTTTGTGGTCTATCTTGCCACAGATATGAGTCTGTTTCCAAATACAGGCCACGTCTCTGGAGAACGTTGGATGATTCATTATTATCCACAGGGCTCATTCTGAGGCCCCGCAAATCATCTTCAATGCAAAAGTGCCACTGCACTGATAATTCAGAGAAAAACTTTCTAGTACAGCTAGATGCTGCAGCAAGCTCTGTTCCATAAATTATTTGGTCAGGGAAATTGCCTGATAAGGAAGCTTTATGGTCTGCACTCATACTAGCTTTGTTTCAAAGAAAAACAACCAAAAAAGACAAAAAAACCCAGCATCCTTCTCCTGTCAAGCTTCCAAGCTGGAGACAGCGTTTTATAATGCAGCCACGCCCAGAGTCTCCTACTTTGCTGCTACCATGTGTGAACCAGGAGCTTCTCTCTTGGTTCTCCTGCCAAGCCTGCAGAGGCTCCAGACCCCAAGTTGGCAAGGAGCAGCTTATTTACTTTGGCAGGACTCAAAGCGCTCTGCTCTTTGAAGGCTCACCTCTTCAGTCTCTGGTTCTGCTCTGGGAAAGGGGAGGGAGTCACCCATTAACAAAGCCGCTCCACACTTCAGCTTTTGGGAAGCCCGACAAAGTTTAATGAAGATGATTACAAAAAATAACAAATCACTGCATGGTGACAGTGAGAAAGCAAACATACCAGGGTGGACAACATTTCAAGCTCTCAGGCCCACGTGTTCTGGAAGGTGTTTGAGTTAGTTCTAAAAAGCCAATATTAAACAGCCTCCCTGC
Source organism: Gekko japonicus (assembly GCF_001447785.1). Classification (NCBI taxonomy): domain Eukaryota; kingdom Metazoa; phylum Chordata; class Lepidosauria; order Squamata; family Gekkonidae; genus Gekko; species Gekko japonicus. The sequence continues at coordinate 84,440 of NW_015173676.1, forward strand.
CAATCAAGGCCAAATGGCTAATTATTATTTGCAGGTGTAGAGCTCTTAAAGAAAAAAAAAAGCCCAAGGTCTTCAACTGAAACAGTTCACAGAGCTCAAGCTGAAACCAACTTAGAACCTCTATTTCAAATTAATCATCTGAAAATAAAAGCACATACTGCTTCCATACAGGGGCCCACCAGCCAATTAAATCGACGTTAATTAAATTAACTTTGATTTAATTGGTGGAACTCCTAAGGCAGCCCTGCACACACACACAGGCTCCAGGGTAATGACCAGTGGTCGCAGCTTCCCTCCCCACCCCCCTGCAAGAGCAGATCAGTCCCCTGTAACTCAAGTAGCCCTACTAACAAGAGAACCAGCGCTGAAATGGGTGACTCGTTATGTAGCCTGCGGTGCTGCAGAGAAATTCAGGGGGTGATAATTCCACTCCCACGGTTCCCTGCTCAGCTCCCCGCCACCAGCCGTCAGCCTCGTACTCCCGCAGTTTCTCCTGGAGCCTTCCCGACAGCTGCACCCGCTTCTAGGCGGTCTTCCCCCAGGGTGGGCAGCCTCATGGGCTGGCTGGCTCTCTGTCCTTCCCTCCCTCCCTCCCTCATTCTGTCCTTCCCTTCCCTCCTTCATTGCCTTCTCAGACTGGCTGTAGGGGTCTCCAGGGCATGGGCAGGCTGGCAAGCAGCAGAGTGCCCTTAAGCTGAGGAACCACTTTGGGGAGCTGCAGGACGAGCCCCACTCTGCGGAGCAGCGAAGACATGCTGGGGAAAGTGGGTGCTGGCACCAGGAATGAGGGAGGCAGGCACCCAGGAGCAGCAGCAAGCAGCGTGGAGTCACCGGCTACTGGGCTGAGTGCAGAAACAGGGGGGGAGCCGAGGATTGGGGAGGGGTCCATAAAAACCGTGGGGGGGGGGCATGGTAGCTACAGGCGTGGGCAGAAGTAATCTTTATCTAGGGGCTCGTGACTCTCAGCAGCCCTGAAAATGCTGTCAGAAAGCCAACTTTCCTTTCTTTAGCCAGAAGTGAGGATTGGCGGTTTCTTGGTCAGTCCAAGAAAGTCTCACAACAAGTTCTCCTAGAAATCTCCATTCTCTTGAGACTGTGATCTACTATGGCTTGGGCCATTTTATTTTGCTCCTACTATTTGGGAGTACCAGAAAGGCTGAAAAAACAAAGCTATCTGAAAGAGCTTATGCAGCACTATGAAGGGGCTCCGATTTATTTGTTTTATGCATGTGGGCACTGGCTTATTTGTTTTAACTATCAGTTGTAATTATGGGGTTAAATGGATGGTTATTTTTTATGTATTGTTGTTACCAACCTTGAGTCCTGGCTGTGTTAGAGAAAGGTGGGATATAAAAATACTGCAAATAAGTAAATAATATACCCATTTAAACAGTTCCCAAAGCATAAATCCTCTAAGTAAGGGCTGGGCAAATAAGGAGATAAAAGTGAATGTAAGGCAGAAGTCAAACCAATATTTGGCTTATTTTCTCTTCTCCCTACCTTATATTTTGTGTTGATCAGACCCCAATACTCTCTTTATCTCCCCAGCTATAAAACAAATATTTCGAGTTCTGCTGACCTACCAAATCTGCCAAAGTATTGCATCACTGTATCAGCAATGTGCAAACAAAAGGGACCAGTGGCTTGCTTTTGCATTCCCCAGCTTTGAAGTACCAGCAAGTAAAGATCCCAGGATTAGTAATAGCCTGTGGCTGAAGCACCTGTAGCCAACATCCATGTGCATTAGTAAGCAACACTGGCACAAACCATGATCAACCCCTCAAGGAAGACATCTGAATCCCACATACTTCCCCCTTCCCCACAACAATTGTGATCAGTGATGAGGACATACAACTATTCACGTGGATGTCTGGATTGTGTTCTCCAAATGAAATATACTTGGAATCCTGCAATTTGGACTAGCTATGCCTTTTAGTTTTGATCTTTGTGAACTTTTATGCAGACTAAAAATAAGACTGGACATTGTCAAGAACAGCATTAGTGCATGTCACCCAGATATTGATTCTTGGGGGAGGTGCACTGAGCCACCCTTTGTTCAAAATAAATATATCATATAGGTACATTTTGGGCTGCTGTAGCAGATAGCAGTTTTGTGATAAATCAAGAACTGTGACATATTAGTGACTATTTCTTTTCTTTTTAAAAAATGAAAGTAGAGGTTACTGCTTTATGTACTGGAGAAGGGTAGAGAGGATTGCCATTTGCTCATTCACAGGCCTTCTAGAGTATATGTTCCATTCTATGAACACAGCTTCAAGTGTTTGTCATCCCCCCTTTAAAGCTGGTTATACAGGGCCCTGATTCTGACTGGGACTAAGGCTCAAAGAAAGAGGCTTTATACCTTGTTGCCTTTGTAGGGTTGCCAGGTCCCCTTGTCATGCCAGTGAGGAGATTTGGCGGGCATCTCAGGACATCTCCAACACAATGGCGTCACCCGGACGTGAGGTCACCAAGTCGGGGGTGACACTGGTTTTTGGGCAAAACTCTATGATAAAACTGCCTTCAGACCATAGAGTTTTGCCCACAAACCAGAGAGTCTCTGCATGACATCACTTCTGGGTGACATCACCTTGGGAATGTTGCACAGCAACACCTCCAGGACATCCTAGATGTAAATAAGTAGTTAAGTATGTCAAAAATAACATCAATCTCAGCAAGCTGTCAAATGATGAGACAACCCTCCTTCCTAAGTGAAAAATCTCTGGTACCTTATAGGTTCAAACAGTTTACCCTTCCAGTTTTCTGAAAGACAATTGAGAAAATAGTCATTTTAATTCTTGCTTTTACAGATAGCACATCTGTAAGTAATTTAAAAGTAATTTAAAATGCAAACATAAACATATTTACTCCCACGTAAACCCATGGCACTGTTGAGCCACTTAGACTAGGAAAAATCTATATGTGTCATAACATTCTTCAATTGCATGGGCGATGCAATCAACATACAGATAACATTAACCTTAACAGACTAATGGCTGGAGTCTGAATAAAATAGGTTTGTTTGCAAAAGAATTGCATGTCAACTATGCTAAGCAAAATGAAGAGTTAGGTATCGTATTTGTCTCCACCTCCTGAGGAGCCATTTTGGATTTGGTTCCAGACCTGCATCAGCCATTTTGACATGGCGCTCACCACCAAGTTCACCACCAATATCAAAATACTAAAAGTGCCCCTAGGTGCAAACAGATTGGGGAGCCCTGATTTAAACAGAATGAGTTCCAATGGGCTAGATCCTGCCCTTAGATTTAAGTGCAGGCCACATGATAGAAACCTTGTCTTTCTTAAAGAGTTAAGTGAGGGCAGTTTCCTGTGCTGTGAAACCGCAGAGTTAAACCCTTCTAAATCCACAGAAGTCAATGAGCTTAGAAGGCTGTAACTCTGCTTAGGATAGTACTGTATGCCTCACAGGAACACTCCTGTAAGTTACTCCCATAAATGGACTCTTTAAACATAAAATAGGAAGAGGTGAAGTGAATGTCTACCTCAGAGGAACACTTAGGAACAGTTGGGAAGCACTCTTTTCACATTTATGTTGCTGTCTTTGCCAGCGCTATATGTATCCCCTTTGGGGAAAGGGAATGAAGGCATTCATTTTAAACAAGATGTCTCTGTCTTGACCTGAAATCAAGGAGCCAGCTTGTTAGACAATCTTTGGCTCTTGACCTGACTATTCCTTCTATAGCCCTCAACTGCAATTGCTGGAAAAAAACACAATCACAAGCCTCTTCAGCCAAGGCAAGGCAATATTCGAATGGAGAGCACTGCTGTGAAAAATAATTATATTTTCACAAACAGACAATACACTTTCTGTGGCTCATCATCACTGGAGGGTGAAAAAAGACAATGCTGAGTAATTCTCCCTCTTTTCAAGTGTAGTGGAGAAATCAATGCAGCCTCTGCGGGTCATTTTTCTTTAGAAGAGGTTGCACTGCAAGCTCATGGTAATTTTGTGACAATCTCAGTTTCTAAATCTGTAAGTAAACCGGAGAGAATGATGCAGTAGCTGGCGTGTGTAATACTAGCTACCAGTTCAGATTCAGCATAACCCTGGTGCCTAATAAGCACACCAGTGTGCATCAGGCAGCTTATTCCAGGTCCTCAGGTTCTAGGAAATTCAGCATCTCTGAAGCAGAGGAAAAGTAACTCACTTTTATCATGCTTTCTTTCTCCCAGGTCTGTAATAATGCACTGAGAAGGAGAGAAGGCTCGTCAACACCCTCACAGCTAACATGAGCTTTTCTCTTGGAATTGCATAGGAAAGGGTCCACTGTCATCTGAAATACAAAAATGCAGTTTCTTAATTCAGTTTCTTAATCACATTCAAACCCTAGAGACTGGTAAAAACTATTAACAACAGGCTATGACTAATATAGACTAATAGTGAAATGGCAGAAGTGTGTGCTTTTTCTATTGTGTAGCAATTGGGATCAATATGTTGCAATGTTTCTGCTTTCCCAAAGGTGTTTTGCTGTTATATAGTCGCTCCAGCTAATAGAATGAGCTACTGTTCTTTGGAAGACTGATTTAATTGAACTTTTAATTTGCCAGATTTGTACAGAGATCCAGATCAATAAACCAGTAGAGCTTACATTGTAAACCTCCCCCCCCATTGTCACTCCAAACTTTATGTATTCTTCTGTTCTGCATTCTGATACAGGTTTCATCGAGGGACAATTCCCTAGGGCACTCAAGGAAGCGATGGTCCGCCCTCTCTTGAAAAAGCCATCTTTAGACCCGACCGAATTGGCCAACTATCGGCCGGTGTCTAACTTGCCCTATTTGGGCAAGCTTATTGAGAGGGCAGTGGCGATACAGCTACAGAGTTTTCTGGAGGATGTTTCCGTCCTCGATCCCTACCAGTCCGGTTTTTGCCCTGGTCATGGGATGGAGACTGCGCTGGTCGCCTTGACTGACGATCTCTGTAGGCATCTGAATCGGGGCGGTGTGGTGGGTCTCGTGCTGTTAGATCTGTCGGCCATGTCCGATATGGTCAACCACCAGTTGTTGACCCACCGCCTTGCCGATGTGGGGATCCAGGGGCTTGCCCTTCAATGGTTTGCCTCTTTTCTCCAGGGTCGGGGACAAAGGGTGGCGATAGGGGACCAGCGGTCCCAGAGACATCCCCTTGAGTGTGGGGTGCCTCAGGGGGCCGTGTTGTCCCCGATGTTGTTTAACATCTACATGCGCCCCCTTGCCCAGATTGCCCAGAGCTGTGGGCTTGGGTGCCATCAATATGCTGATGACACCCAGCTCTATCTGATGCTAGGCGGCCGGTCAGACTCTACTCCCAATGACCTGCATCAGGCGTTACAAGCTGTGGCTGGTTGGCTCAGGCTGAGCCGGTTGAAACTAAACCCGGCAAAGACGGAGGTCCTGGGCCTGAGTCAGATCGGCGCAGGGTTGGGGCTCCCTCTCCCGACCTTTAATGGGGTGCCTTTGGTGCCAGCATTGGAGGTTAGGAGTTTGGGGGTGGGCCTGGACTCCTCTCTAACGATGGAGTCCCAGGTGGCAGCCACTGCCAGGTCGGCCTTTTATCATCTTCGGCTAGCTCGGCAGTTGGTCCCCTACCTCAGCCGTGAGGACCTGGCCACGGTGATCCATACGACGGTCATCTCAAGGCTAGACTACTGTAACACTCTCTACATGGGGCTGCCTTTGTCGCAAGTCCGGAAGCTGCAGCTACTGCAGAATGCTGTGGCCAGGCTGTTGGTGGGACTCTCGAGGAGGGACCACATTGAGCCTGTGCTGAAAGTGCTGCACTGGCTGCCAATAGCATACCGGATTTGCTTCAAAGTGCTGGTTTTGACCTTTAAAGCCCTTTATGGCCAGGGTCCAACCTACCTGAGGGACTGCCTTCCTCCATATGTTCCCCCAAGGGCACTACGGTCAGGGGGGCGTCATCTCCTGGAAATTCCAGGCCCTAGAGATGTTAAATTTGCAGTGACCAGGACCAGGGCATTTTCGGTGGTGGCTCCTACCTGATGGAAGTAGCTCCTGGAAGAGATCTGGGCTTTGCGGGACCTTTCTCAGTTCCGCAGGGCCTGCAAGATGGAGCTCTTCCGCCGGGCCTTTAAGTAGGAGCTGCCCCCACCATTATTCCACCTCCTCCTCCTGTGCACTGTCGTATTACCATCATGATTGCTTGGTCCCTACAGGGGGAGCGAGGTGCCTGGGCACGGATTGGATGATAAGATCTCAGGGAGCTGATATGGAGGTTAAGATCTCCCCATCTTGGTTAAATCTGTATTGCAAATTTGTTACTGTATTTTATTGTAATTTATTGTTTTTAAATTATGTGTTTATTGTTGTAACCTTGGCACATGGTGCCCTTGTCAGCCGCCCTGAGCCTTCGGGGTAGGGCGGGATATAAATCCAAATATAAATAAATAAATATAAATAAGTTATGGCAACAGTCCTCTGTGATAAAGCTTCACTAGGAAGAAAGTTAAAGCTCAGGTCTTACCATCATACAGGGTAGATTCATACCACCATGATTTTCATGAGATAGCAAGTAACTCATGGCTTCTTATAAGCCTTATAACTTTAAACCATGTAGCTGGATCTTGTATCTGCATTTGCAGTCTCCTAGTAACTGCCTGACCATCAAAGGAATCATTGCTGTTGATTCAGTCTTGAAGGTTCAAGATATAAAGGAGAAGAAAAACAGCTACTTTGGAGGGGTATTTGAAAACTTTGACTTGTTTATATTACAGCATCAGCACTTGGTTTCTGAGTATAATGAGCAATGAACTCTGGGAATGGCTGCAGTATCATGAGAAACAAAGCTCACTGTCAGGTGCTAGCTGTGACATGTGGCAGAAATCTTAGGCTGAATTCTCATGGAGGAAGTAAATCTGTTTGTGAGACGCAGTTGCAGGTAGCAGTTCACATGTCTGAATGCTTCTCTGTGGAAAAAGAAATCATTTCCCACTAGATAGCAGGAGAAAGAGTTCTACAATAGCCTCCTGCTTGACATGCTAATTTTCTGTCTGCATGTATTTTATGCATTTAGGTGAAATGTACAGGTTGGTGATGTCCGTACACGGGTTTACGACCTCTGCA